>NC_063201.1:12998911-13296411 GCF_017589495.1 Alosa alosa
TACATTTTAAAAAGGTGCTTATATGCTTCCTAGCATGTTTACAATGACTCTTCTTCTACATCAATGACTCAATGTTCCATGATTCATCTAACAAAGTTTTGCTGAAATGTAACCTGCATACTGTACACAAATCACATTAATCACAATATTTTGATGAAGTAGTAAAATAATATTTTAATAATATTTTATTAATATCAAAATTAAGAATACAAATGCACACAATACTAAGATGGTGGGAATTTATGAAATAGAATATTTAGATCTGTTCACTTCAGAATCATGACGGAGGTTATGCAGGATGAAAAAAGACTAGAAAGGAATACCCAAAAATGTATGATAGTAACCCTTAATGATTTTGGCCATTTTTTCGTAATCTTAATTTGAACCCCTGAGAAATTGCTGTCCTGTTGCCTTAGCCCAAGACTAATCACCTACCTCCATTTGTAAATAATTGACAATTTGTTTATACATTTGCATTTTTTCTACTTTTAACTATGTATTATGGGCTTACCATTAATAAACATGTGTGTTATGTACAATTAAACATGGCAAACAATACTTTTATGTATCTTATGAATTATCTGTAGGCTAAGTAATCTATTAGTGTTACCTAATGGCTAATGAATATAACTAACCACTTGTCAATAACTTTTGAGTGGTTTATTAAGCTTTTACAATATGTTTTTATAAACTACTTATAAGTAATCCAATAACATGATCTAACTAACCATTTAGTAATACCTTGTAAATGGTTTGTTAATAAACCTTATTATAAAGTGGTACCATAATTTTGCTCAAGATCCAACATATTTCAAAACATGTTATAATGTGAATAATGCTTTTTGCAGCCGTGGCCTACTGGTTAAGGTTTCGGACTTGGAACCGAAGGGTTGCCGGTTCGATCCCCGACCAGTAGGGAAAATGTGGGCGGGGGAAGTGGTTGAGCACTGCTCTCCCATGTCCACATCCACGGCTGAAGTGCCCTTGAGCAAGGCACCTAACCCCTCACTGCTCCCCGAGTGCCGATGTAGCAAGGCAGCTCACTGCTCCAGGTTAGTGTGTGCTTCACCTCACTGTGTGTTCACTGTGTGCTCTGTGTGTTCACAAATTCACAGATGGGATATGCAGAGACCAAATTCCTTGTATACGCAAGTATACTTGGCCTATAAACCTGATTTACATTTACATTGTTGTATAGTACAGGCCTTACCTCTTAGCATAGCAATATGACAATTAGTCTCATTGATTGCTATAGTAAAGTTATTATTTATCACATCCCATTTGTTTAATGCTATAGACGTTTGCTGTGCATTGCCATTTGAACATAACACATCATTACGTCCAGTGAATAAAAGCTTTTACAGTTGAATTCCTATGCATCTAACTGAAAACAATCTGCATCTCAGTGATTTAATGCTGGCTGGATTCATTCTCATCAAAGTATGAGGACAAATCTTACCAAGTTTTTCATCTTTGCAGATCTCTTCAGAAATGTTTCTGTCTGCTGTTCCCAAGGCATTCAAATTATCCACATAGAACACTCTGTTGGGGTCATCGGCCATTGTAAGCAGCTGATTTGGTAGTTGTTTATTTTCATCCTGCTGTACTCCAATACCAAATATCCTGATTCCTTTTTCACGCAGCTTAGCAGCAGTATTTTTCAATTCCCCAGCATCTCTTGCCTCTCCATTGGTCATAACTATGAGAAACTTGTGCACCAGTTCATTTCTGCCACCACTGAATTCACTGAAGTAGTCTAGAGAGTAACTCAGTGCTTTGCTTGTGTAAGTGTCACCACCCAAAGGCTTCAGTTCTGATATGACTTGTCTCAGCTCCTTATTGGTATTATATTCATTCAAGGCAAACTTGATTTCTGGTTCAGTGGAGTAAACAATGCCTCCAATGCGCACAGCGTTTTCTCCAACAGAAGAGCTGTTCACAATGGATGACATGAGGTGTTTCATAATCTGAAACTGTTCATAACTGACACTCTGTGAACCATCTACAAGAAAGATTATGTCTGCGAAGTCGATTTCACATCCTGGGGAAAGGGAAATCAAAAGAAGATCATTAGCACAGAACTTTATTTCAATTTCACATTTCAAGTAAACATGTCAAGATGTAGGTATCTGGACTACTCTCTCAGTGTCTACTAATACAATGAAATGGAACCTCAGAGTGGAAATCTTGCTTTGTACTTTTGGCAACCTTAAATAACAGCTTCTGAGCAGGGATGAGTAATGATTGAAATAGCTGACCTAAGATACAGCAAAACAGCAGTACTGAGACAACGTTGCTAACACAGACCAACACAACACATCTTTGAATCCGACTCCCACCCTTAACCACTTCAGGAAAAACAATTTGAACTGAAATCACGAACCTTGCTTAAAATGACAGATATCAAACATGATATCCTGTGATACTGACTGCAGCTCATCTGGAGCAAGATTCCTCCTGAGAAAAACATGGGTGCCAATGGTGTCCATTTGATTTTTGTTTGCACTGCCAATGCCAATGGCATAGATGATGACCCCCTTCCGCTTCAGCATGCTAGCAGCATCAGCGACGTCATCCTGTGACTTCCCTTCAGATATGACAATCAGGATTTGTAGGACTCCAGGACGACCGCCCATTGACCTATCAAAGAACTGGGAAACATACTGAAGGGCTTTGCCAGTCTCAGTGCCACCGCCCAAGTGAGGCATGTCTTCAATTTTCTTGTGCATCTCGGCTTCCTCATAGCTGAGAGGAAATACTGTATGTGGCTGTGTACTATACTCTACTATACCCATATGCAGTGCATCCGGTCCAATCACTGACTGTTTCATGAGAGACTCGATGAAGAATTTAATCCTCAGAAACTCTGCTGGCACAACTAGGCTTGAACTCTCTACCAGCATGAGAACATCTGCCTTCATATCCTTGCACGCTGTGAAGGAAACAGTTGTATATCTGAGCGAAAATTCTTGAAAGACAGGTGTACACACATGAAAATGCTTCCTTCATCAGTTAATGCAATACATACAAAAATTCTAAATATTACACATGGCACGCATATTCTCACCTGCTTTGGAACACATGTTTTGAACAATGCGATCTTTGATTCGGAATAAACCATCAAAATCATTGACTGGAAAAACATTCAGAGGATCACCAGAAATATCTTCCAGCTGTTTTTCATCTGCACCTCTGACTCCTATTGTGTAGATTATGACTCCTTGTTCTCGCAGTACCTTTGCAGGTTCTTCCACGAGATCATCCGACTTCCCATCGGTGATTAAAATCAAGATCCGGGGAATGTCAGGACCTGGTCGATTCGCAACAGCTGCTTGAAATCGGGGCTCCATATACTTCAATGCCAATCCTATGTTTGTACCACCTCCATCCAGATAAACCTTATCCACAGCTTTGTCAAGGGCAGCCCTGTCTTTGGTTTCTGTCAGGTCAAACTCAGGTATGGGCTCATTAGCAAATTTCACTAGACCTACACGGACCTGGTTAGGTCCAATATGGAATGTGAGCAAAAACTCCAAAATAAACTTTTTCATCATCTGAAATTCCTTTTCGTAGATGCTCCCAGATTCATCAATTAAGAAATAAATATCTGCTTCTTCAGTTTTCCGACAACCTAGAAGGGGAAAAGGGACAACACTTTTTGTTACATAGGAATCATACAACTTGAAAAATGAATCTTGTGATCAATGCTATGCACGGCTTATTTTCAGATCTTTTTAGGGTCCAAGCATTCAAAAAACAAGGAGTTTTTAGCTAGTATGTTAATACTGGTTAAACAGCACTACAGTGCAATCTTATTGGCATGTTGTCACATCAAATTAAACTGCTTTTTAAGCCACTGACTAGGTTCAATGCCATTACAAGTGTTGCTCATTACACTTGTCCATACTGTACACTGCATTGGCTAGTAGGGACTGTCAGAGACCTGGAAGAACACAGCTGTATAAGGCATTAAAAAATAAAACATGACACTGTCATGACACATGAATCCCAAACCTTAACCCCTAAACCTAAGCCTAACTCTAACCCTACCCCTAATCCTAACCCTAACTTGTTGTGACAAAAACCGAATGTCACTTAATAACAGACGTGTTATGTCATACGTTTATAACTTGTTTATGACACGTTCATGACAGTATCATGTCACTCTTATGTCGATACTGTCAATACTGAGTGTGTTTCACTAATTCACGGATTGGAATAAATGCAGAGACCAATTTCCCTCACGGGATCAAAAGAATATATATACTTATACTTACTTATTCATTGCGCCGATATATATTTGTTTTCAATCATCAACGAACACCACTAACCACTTGATGAGATGCACAGTTTTGAAAACGAACGTTAAGGGTTGTTTTTAGGACATGTTTGTGTATGCCTGCCACTCTGAAGCAGTCAAAGGTGATTCTAAGCGAGTCAAAAAGTCCGAGACAGGACCAATCGTAAAAATGTCTGTGTCCACCACTCTAGTACATCCAAAACAAACCAGAAAAGGGACTCAAAATGCTAAATACCGGAATTATCCTTTAAGGAGAATAGCAATAATAAACAACAATAATGTCAATTCAATCAATAGCCTAATGAAAATAAACAATACTATAATATACAAACCATGCACAAATGTCAAACTACGCCTATGATTTTTGCTCATAGTGCATTGCTAAATTATTTCAGAATATTAAGCTTTTGTAAAAAAGCTAATCCAAGCATTGCAGTTTTATTATAGTTGGCTGTTCATATCTACCTTGTTTCAAGATGGCTGATCTGAGAAAAGGAATCCCAGCACCTCGGAAAGGAATCCCAGAACTTCGAGAGTCTGGGGCTCCAGCTGTGACGAGCTGGACAGGATGGTCTCTTTGCTCGGTTTCATGGCAAAAAGTTGCTCTTAGATTCCTCTGTATTGTGTTGAGGTTCGCAAGATCTTCAACAGTGAAGACAAAGGTCCGAGAAGGATCTGAGGCAATCTGCAGTAATGCCGTCCTGTTGGAATTTACCCCTCCCACAGTGAAGATTTTGACCCCCGACAATCGTAACTTCCTTGCTCCCTGGCTGACGTCATCGGTAGAATTTCCTGTTGTGATGACAACAGCCGTCTGAGGAACCCCATATTGGTGTCTGCTGCCTCTTCTTTGGGTAAACACATCATTTTTTACAAATTCTAGTGCCTCTCCTGTATTTGCAGTTGCACTGTTTTTATATGGAAGTCTCCTGATGTGATAGAGAATGTCCTGTTTACTGTTATAAGTATTCAAGTACATCTCAGCTTTGGGTGTATCGCTGTATAGAACCACACCCACTCTCACTTTATCAGAACCGATGTCCAGACCAGCTACAATGCGGAAAAGGAAGTTACGCACAAGATTAAATTGTTCACTTCCTGCAGTGCTGGATTGGTCCACAATGAATACAATGTCTGCCACAGTGGCTGAGAGACATTCTGTAAAAGAGATGATCATGGAAATGTGTTGTTAGAAGGCGATGGTCAATAATAATGAATATAAAACTAGGAAATGTATCTTGCTATGAATATGGTAGGTTATTAGAATCAACAGAGAAAATATATGATAATGATATACCGGAAATAGTTACCATCAGTTACACTGAAAGTGTCCATAGATTCAATTATATTTTTAATATCCTGTGGTGTCTGCCCAACAGTTTTTTCCACAGTTTTGGACATTGAGGGATCTGTGGCAATGATCTGCATTTCCTCAAGGTCAGCGTTACCAACCCCGACAGTGATCACATTTATACTTTGGTCTTCAAAAATCTGTGACTGTCTCAACACACTGTCATCTGATTTCCCCGACGACATCAGTATCAGGTACTGTCTAAAGCCTGGGTACAGACGGGCTCCAGCCTTTGGGGTGAGAAAATGAGTGCGGGTGTATTCCAAAGCTGCGCCGATGTTCCGTGCTCCACCGCTTTTCAGTCTGAAACGTTTTAGGTGGGCGAGGATCTCTTCTTTGGTCTTGTAGCCATTCAGAAGAAATTCTACTTTAGTGTCATCACTGAACTGTGCCAGTCCCATGCGATTTTGATCGATATTCACATTGAGTTGGTTGGCCAGGCGAGTAAGTATCGTCCTCATCAACTGGAACTGTGGAGGCTTCATTGAACTGTCCACCAGAAAAAAGACATCAGCAAACTCTGAAATGAAAAAAAAAACATATCACTGGAATATATTCACATGGTGAGTAGTAAGATGTCTGCAATTGGTAATTGTACCTCCCAGTAAATGAAATATGTTACAATAATACATTCAACTGTGCATAGAACTGCAAGCATGCAAATTCACTGTCAAAACTGACAAAAAACATATGGAAAATAACTTTGTCCTGAAGTAAAGGGTGTTTCCCCTGTTCACCTGTGATGCATTTTTCTGTATAAAGAACATGGTATAAAAATATGCAGAGACAATCTGAAAGTAGAGCAACAGTGGAGATTTTTCACTTAACCTTGGAACTCTTCTGTGATTTGCCGTTTGGCCTCCTCCACGGTGGTACACAGCACCTGGACGATGTTCTGAGAGATGCCCTGAAGAGCGCTGAAGTCAGAGACGCTGTACACATGCTGGTCATGGGGCTCGTTACCAATCTTTCTCAACTGTTCCGCATCTGCATCTTTTATCCCGATAGCATACAGTATGATTCCACGACGCCTCAGGTCATCCGCGTGTGGCTCCACGTCATCTTGTGACTCACCGTCTGTGATGACAATGGCAATCTGCGGTACCCCCTGTCTTGCTCGACTCCCTGCTTGCTCAGTAAATTGCTCCTTAAGAATGAAATCTAGTCCCAAGCCAGTCATAGTGCCACCACCCTTATAAGGCAATTTTCTGATGTATGAGAGAATGTCTTGTTTGTCTTGATACGTGTTCAGCAGGAACTCCGTCCTTGGGTCCTGGCTGAACTGAGCCAAGCCAATGCGGACTTGATTGGGACTGACACTAAAACTGTCAACTAGAGTGTAGAGAAAATCTCGGATCCGCTGGAAGTTCTCCTTTCCAATACTCCAGGAGCCATCGACCAGAAACACAATGTCAGCCCCAGCCTCCTGTGTGCATACTGGTAGCACAAAGACAAAAGGAAAAAGGTTTAGTGATTATCTGAAAATCAACAGTGAGTTAAACTTAACTTCGCTTCAGCTTTGAAATGTAATTTATTCATTGGTAAGCAGTCAACAGTGTTTTGCAAATGTTGTGTTTTGGCAAACTCTGTTACAGAAACCTGGTGTTTCATATTTGTAGCTGATGGATTAATTGTTTATAAGAACAAACCTGTTTCCTGTGCAGCACAGAAAGACACGCATGTTCCTATGAGCGTGATGACTAGAATATGTGCCAGCGTCATTTTCAAGGGCTTTCTGAGGTCCTGGAGTGTAAACATTTTGAAGATTTAACAGTATTTCACATTGTGTGTCCAATCAGACATTTTAGCATGAAAAACAAACACTAAAATAAAACGAGAATAAGAAGATAATTTACCATAAGAGACGATACTAAGATAAAATAAGAAAGAAGATAATTACTAACCGGCTGAATTTATCTCAGACATGGACCAAATACAGTACATAGCAAGACAATAATCATTGATTTACAAATATGAGTTTCAAGATGGCACTCTGTATAGAAGACCACAACAATGGACTTGTATTTGCATTTTGATGGACAAACAAAAAACCTTTAGAAAAATATCTGTCCCAAATGTATAATGGAATATAACATCTTATAGGCAACATAGGCTTTTTGCTGAAATAAACAAGTTGAGAAGAATGACATAAAATGGGATCAAATATGATATATGGGACAATATGTACAGATTTGCAAATGTAACATTTGCAACTGTAACACTGACTGAAATATGCCATGCTCTCAGCACTCACTTGAGTTACTCCAGACCAAGCAGAAATATTTTTCTTCACAGCAGTACAACTTTTATCTTTACAAGCCAGAGAGGGACATACACAACCGTGTTCAGTAGAAACCCACAGCATTACAGTGTGTGTCATTTTAAAAAGAATATAGACATACTTACATCTGTGCTGTGCTAATGGAAGAGAAGAGTTCGCCCATCCAGTTCCACAGCCTGAGATAATGTGCTGCTCTCATGGATTGGTGAGGGAGCTTCCAACCCCACCACACGCCTACTCCACTTGCAGCTCAGCCTTTTTCTTTTCTTTTCTTTCTGCACACACATGTCCTTGAGTACTTGAAGACTCACATTTTCCCTTGTGTTGACCCTCCCCACCCCGCACCCCCAACACACACACATAATTCTTTATACACACACAGCTCTGGTATACACTCTACTGCAAAAATGTATGCAAACAGATAAAGCTCCATATAAACAAAGACAAGGTAAACATGTGGCATAAAATTCATCTAAATGTTGCGTTTGCATGTGATAACAAATGTTTTTTCATTGCTTAGAAAGGTTTGAGGTCTGATTCATGTGAGTACTTAAATGTGTATGATATTTGATATCAGATATTCATCCAATAACACCAGTTGTTGTGTTTGATTAGGACATTGGAGTAATTGTAAGCTGTTTAAACATTAAACAAATGACATGTAACGTTTGTGGTAAATATTTGTGATCCATGGGGTTCAGCTAAAGATCCTGCCATTTCTAGCTGTCAGTATAGACACAATGATCCTACCAAAGGCAAATGGAATGCTCCACTTTAATGCCACACATACAATGTTTCTTTACAACATCCTAACAAAGTAAACTGTTATAGATTAAGTAATGGGATAGACTGTGTTTGTAATAACACAGCTGAGGCAGAGTGTCTTACACGCTTAGAGAATCAACTGACAAAGTGCAACTGGTCTCTTGAGTAAACCTGAAGAAACTTCATCAAATGTTCCAGTTGCTGTACGGTAATAACAGATCTTTAATAGGAGCAGGTGACGCTAAGAATTTGTTCCATGCAATGCAATGAAAATGCATTTCAAGAATACGTTCTCTCAAAGTGAGCAGATGGCTGATCAATACATGGATTTAGAATCTATTGTGATGGGATAGTAATGTCATGTTTTTGTTTGTTTAAATTTCCTTTTGATGGTGTTTCATTACACTCTTAAAACAAAAAGTCTAAAAACAACAAGTTGTGTTATTTTCAACACATTCATTAGAGTGTAAGAGTGTAAGAGGAATATCTAGGAATGTCCCTGTGAGTTCAGTGAAAGACAGCAGGTCATGTCCTGCACTTGTCATCCCCCAATAGCCAATTGATAATTTGGGGCTTCTATTTCATGGTGCAGAACAGTAATCATTTACTGGTTGTTATATGTGTC
The DNA here is from genome assembly GCF_017589495.1 of Alosa alosa. Lineage (NCBI taxonomy): Eukaryota > Metazoa > Chordata > Actinopteri > Clupeiformes > Clupeidae > Alosa > Alosa alosa. The sequence goes on from NC_063201.1 coordinate 13,008,234, forward strand.
ACTGCTCACATCGTCTATGTATAAATCTATCAAGCATGCCTACAGCAAGACCAGAGATTCAGAAGGGTATGAGAACACACTACATTTCTGTTTACATGTTGTTGGTGCAAAAAACATCACATTTTGCAAGTCTGATCATTTGGCTGTGTCGACATGACTACTGGACTGACTGGGAAATACCAAATTAATTCCTGCTGTTCACTCTTTGTTTTCTAATTGGCCAGTGTTGCATTTGTGAAGGGACATTTGTGCACATGCATGCACTGCCTGAATTAGTGAGACTAACCCCCTGCATATGGTTGCATATATTTTAGGTACACCTGAGATACATCTGATTCCTACAAGTGGTTTACTTGCCATTACACAGAGCTGTTCAACGAGCACAGTATGCAATACATATGACTACAAGTGTAAAACGTTTAATGAGACTTTATATTTGTTTAAAAAATCAGTATAAATCAGTCAATGTGTGAACATCTGCACTTCTGGACTATAACATGAATGTGAACTTATTTGCCCTTTGCCAGCTACCAAAAGTGGAATTTGTTTGGGGATTAACCTGCACAGTAGAGATCAACTTGACAGAAACCAGAACAAATCTTCAGGAACCAAATATTTGTGGTCCATGAAACAAACAGCCACCCTGTCCCGTGCTAGCTTTGCAGGGCCTATACTTGGTCAACAGACAGACTGCTATGTTTAGACATTTAGAAGTAGATGTGTCTGGTCCCTCACCCATGGAGAAGTGCCATGGAAATTAACTGAGTCACAGACAAAAAGACAGACAGACACACTTACACACACACATAGCTGATATTTTCCTGTACAGTTTGTTTTTTTCTAATTTACAGCAGTTCACACTTTTCACAAAATCAATAGATTTTTATGTGTGCAGCGCGTGATAGGCAAGTCCTTCCACTCGGCGGCCATATTGTAATGCTTTTTGGGCACTTATCAGGCATCTATTTCGGCAGAAATGCGTGTGCGCAAGGCTTCACAACACCAACCTTGCTCCAGCGGCAAGATCACAACACATGACTGGCACGATGTATTCACAACACAGACAACTGCCATATTGCCGTTACAAACTAACCCTATGCATTTCTATGGAGGATTTTGAGTGCTGTGTCTCCTCATTAGAAAGTCATGTGGATAACTGATAAATTATCTCCATCTTATATTGTAGGCCTATCGTACTGTGTTGTGATCCATGCTGTGCAATGTTTTTCCACAACAACAATAATCTTGTTGAATGTATTTAATGTACACATGCAGCCCATAAAATCTTATAATATAATCTTATAATCTTGTTGAATGTATTTAATGTACACATGCAGCCCATAAAATCTAACTTTAAACTTTTTTCAAAGAGGAATTAACCCTCCTGTTGTGTTTGCAGTCAAGTTTGTCCAATTGACATTCATGATGATGACAATCATGATGACTATCATGAGGGTGCATGATTTGGTTAACACAGGACATCTGAACACACAAAGCAAATGTTGATCATTTTCATTTGAGTGTTTTATTTAACTTTAAAACACCCATTTATTATGATGCGCCTCATATAGGGATTGTCAAAGTTTTTTTTTTTTTTTTTTTCCCGTCATCTACTTCCTGAATTTTTGGTCAAGCGATACCCAGGACACGAACCACGGAGACACATGAAATTTGGTGGGTATGTAGCCCCACTAGACTTTTACGGAAACATTTTTGTTTAGGTCCCGGGGCCACTCCCCTCCGTGCTGGGCCCCGAACATAAAAAAGCAGTTTTTCCTAAATAACTACCTGAACCGTGGCACTGAGGATGAAGAATCTTTTTATGGTATGTTGGTCTCAAGGGCCCACATCAATCTGGCCCATAATCACTCATAATCACCCCGGTAAAAAATGAAAATGCAATATTATTCTGCTTTAATCGCCCCTATCTTCAGTTAAGATGTTCAGAACTGCACCAAATTGTATGTGTATGATTGACCTGGCATTCTCTGGGGGTATGCCAAGTTTCGTCTAAAAAAAATTAGGTTATGTGTACATTTAGTGACGGTACACTCATTGGCCTGTAGATGGCGGTGCACACATATACACATGCACACACACACAGGCACCCACATACTATCGGTATTAGAACGGCCGATACATAATTACAAATTCAGTAGGATTAAAAGAAAGCTAAAATAAATATTCATCATCATCATCATGGCTGCATTTCCAGTATTGGCGATAAGTAGTCGTTTGTCCACTAGATGGCGCATCGTTGCAGTGAGACGTAATTTTGTTGGAAGTTAAAAGTGGGTTGGAAAAACAATGGACGCTTCCTACAGGACTGTAGTTTACCGCAGAGAACGTCTAATACACGGGTTTCCCGTTTACCAACAAAACTAGATGCGCGCGCAGGCAGAAGACGCTTGGTGGCCGTCCACAACGTTATAAACTTAACCTAAATAGTCAGCTGCTGTAAGCTACAATCGAATTTTTTTTGTATACCCCTGTTGTCTCAATGATAATAACATCTCATTTCAGACCATATTTCAAAGTTTGACGTTCATTTGAATTATTGATATAACATCGTATTTTGTCATTTTTGGCGAAGACATGCATTCCGTTAGGGATATTGAACATATTGTAGCGTCGGCGCAAAAAGACAGTGTTAGCGTTCTCCCGCGCAGGGCATCCTGGGATACGAGAGCGAACATTTGGGGGGTTTATGTCTGTATTGCACCTTAGTTTTGAGTGTAATGTTAGCGTCTTTATTGTGACATGTTTCCCTTTTAGTTCTCCCTCGTGTGTGATCCTTTTTGTTTGGAGGCTGTGTCCTCCCCTGTATGTGTAGTGTGTGTGTCTACTTGACCTGCCCTGTTTGTATTGTGTTCTGTGTCTTGGTCTTGGTCTGTGTGCTCTCGTTCTCAGCTAATAAACCTTTTGATTGGACAACTGTGTGTGTCGCTATCAAATCGTTACATTGGTGTCAGAAGCGACTTTCGAACATGGCCTCCACCCAGCGAGAGAAGCTGGGAATGGAAGACCATACCACTGGGTGGAGGCCCACGCAAGAGGATCCAGACAGAGCTCTTGTAAGAGCTACTAAAAAGCTTGGGGCCTTCTATTGCTACTGCCGACAGAGGAGAGGAGCTATCGTCTGTAGCTGCCTGCGGCCATGGGAGAAGATCTTGCCAGACGAGGGGCCTGAAGAAGCGTTCGCGGAGAAGGAAGACGCCTAGCCTGAGGCGCTGACTCCCGGGCGAGCAGCGGCGTGAGCAGAGCCGAGGAGTCTGTGAGGAAGAGGTTCCTAGATGATGGGACGGTTGGCGGAGCCGCTGAGAACAGCGAACTCACGGCGGTGGGGCAGCTTGTCGACGGAAAGGCCCTCTGAACTCTGAACTTTAAAACTTTTGGGTGCGTGTGAGAGGCACCGTGCTGTGTGGCGCCAGTTCTATATGGCCTGTTGGCGCCTTTAAAAAAAAAAAAAGTTAGTTGTGTGGAGTTAAGTTAGCATGACCATCTGGGGGTCGTGCCTTGAGCTGAGCGAGGGAGTGGAGCGGGCGGGAGCAGAGCAGGGCGGCTCTCGCGAGGCAACAACCTGAGGAGGCGCCGAAGGCGGTAGCTGCAGCGGGAGATCTCAGCGCGGTCCGGTTGCTCGGAGTCGGTGCCTGTCTGTCCTGGTCGGCGACTTCGGCGGGGCCGGTGGCGTTGGTGCAGCTTCATCTGGCCCCCCCGAACCCGGTGCTTGGTACAGTGTCGACGGGTTGAAAAGGCCACCTAGGGCCCGCCAAGTGAAGGAGGAGTGCCGTGGTGACACGCCCGTGGAAAGTGCAGCCTGAGGGCGGCTGCTGAGAGGAGCTGGTGACGGGGCGGGTCGGCGTGGCTGCTATGCCCCGCACTGGATTGCTAGCAGCGTGGCGCCCGTTGAGTGAGCTCCTGCGGCGTGTGCACCCCGTGATTTTTGCCCGTACTGTGGCACTGGACTGAATGGTGAGGCTGACGCCCGCCGGACGCCAGCATGTGGCTACCTGCGTGGTCGTTGCCGAGGGGCGGCAATGGCTTGTTGGGGAGCTATGTAGCGTCGGCGCAAAAAGACAGTGTTAGCGTTCTCCCGCGCAGGGCATCCTGGGATATGAGAGCAAACATTTGGGGGGTTTATGTCTGTATTGCACCTTAGTTTTGAGTGTAATGTTAGCGTCTTTATTGTGACATGTTTCCCTTTTAGTTCTCCCTCGTGTGTGATCCTTTTTGTGTGGGGGGCTGCGTCCTCCCCTGTATGTGTAGTGTGTGTGTCTGCTTGACCTGCCCCGTGTGTATTGTGTTCTGAGTCTTGGTCTTGGTCTGTGTGCTCTCGTTCTCAGCTAATAAACCTTTTGATTGGACAACTGTGTGTGTCCCTATCAAATCATTACAATATTTAACATTCTCTAACCATCGTGATTTCGAATTGGTGCAGTTTTCAGCACAAAAACTCATTTTATTCTTTTGCTCTTTTGCATTGCTCTATGCTGTTCTATGGTGCTTTCTGCCTCTTGGTTGCGCACGCATGTTATCGTGACGTTCCATAGAAATCCATGTATAAGGATAGGATGATGTTCACATGAAATGTAATTCCCATTTCTTCTTGAAGCCGAAATAAATCTGAGGGAGTTTATCGGACATGCTTGTTTATTACTGCAGGTACGTTAATCTTATAATATCAATAAGGACCTAGGTAATGTTACCGTTAGCGTTGGTTGAGTGATGGAGGCAAATTGATTGATTGCATTTGTAGAAAACTATAAATGCGGTTATACCAAGCAAATTGATAGCAGCACTGTAATTGTATCTTTCGACTGTCATTTGTTGCAAGTGCTACAAAAATCAATCTGTGCAATGGAAGATTTACCAACGTTACACCGGTCTGATACAGTTTTGCCTATACATGCGTGAGACTGAGACGCCTGTTTATTATGACCCCCGCTAGCTTGCCAGCTAAGCGGTCATATGGGATTGTCAAAGTTTTTTTTTTTCCGTCATCTACTTCCCTTGTTTTTTGGTCAACGATACAACGAACCACCGGGACACATGAAATTTGGTGGGTATGTAGCCCCACTAGACTTTTACAGAAAATTTTCGTTTTCCCCGGGTCCACTTCCTGAAAAACCGCTGGGCCCCCCAAGCAAATTGATAGCAGCACTGTAATTGTATCTTCTACCAACTAGAAACCGGATCATATAAGGGATATCAAAGTTTTTTTTTTGTCATCTACTTCCTGATTTTTGGTCACGATACAACGAACCACCGGGCCATGAAATTTGGTGGGTATGACTAGACTTTTACAGAAAATTTTCGTTTCGTCCCGGGGTCCCCCCCCCAAATTGGGCCCCAAACAAATTGATAGCAGCAATGGCGTGAGGGTGTGAGAGGGGAATCGATGTGCTTTGATTCCAGCTTGGTAGTTGTAGTCTGTGTGAAATTAAAAAGCACGTGTGTGTGAAGTATCCAAACAATGACACCTTCATTTCATTATGGCTGCTTTAGCAACACACCTTAAGCTAGTCTACTGTGTAGTGGGTCCCATTTAGAAGTGGCTACTTCATTCGCGCTTTGCTTGACTCATGGAGCTGCGCGTGAATTTTATTACAACTTTTCGCCCACGATATGGCAGTTTAAGTCCGCTTGATACTGTAAGGCGAAGCCATTGGTTTCCAAAGGAGATTTTATTTGTGTCGCCAGCATAGCCTATTGACAATTTATGTTGTAAATAGGCCTACCTTATAAGCCTACCTGTAGCTTAGGGAAGCTAACAGCTTTCTATTAGGATCTAGTTTGTTAGTTACAGTTTTGTCATAACTCCCTGATGCATTTTGCATTTAGAATAGCCAGAGCGTGGATATCTCAATCGAAAATTAAACAATATCGGGTGCCTATGGACTAGGCTGGGTGAACCCAGCCTGATCTGCCCGCTATTTATTTTTTGATTTCTTAAAAGATTGAGCTTGGTCTGGTGAAAGCCACACTAGCCATGGACCTCAGTTACACAATGCAAGGGAACATGAATCAGCCTATATTTGCACGAACATTAACGGACAACAGCTCTTCAACTTTGGCCCGTTAAAATGTGTATGAACAGTCTAGCGACGCATTTCATCAAGGCCCATTTGGACATTGTTATTTGCACCACTGGTTAGATGTAAAACAGACTACTGTTACTTAATTTGTGCATTAACAATAACGTTTCAGACTACTGTTACTTAATTTGTGCATTGACAATAAAGTATTACATGAACTAAAGATGACTAAAATCTTATGTAGAAGAAGAAACATTCACAAAAAATCCATCCATCCAAAAATGACCTTTATTTTTGATAGCTGTTGAAAACGGCATGGAACTGACAGAGATGGTTTTTGTTTATAAATAAATAAATAAATAACATGCTGATACCTTTTGCTTTTCCCAAATACAATGTAGCCTACAGGTGTAAGTGACCTTTCATCAATCCAGTTGCAATCCAGTGATAAACTGCCCTACTTGTGATTGTTTAGAGATTTTAAAGGTTTTATAACAATGCTACATCTTCTTTGGCTATTCTACAATCTATTCACCTTTTCAGCACCAGTAGGCTACTTTCTGTGCAGCCGCACACACACACTCAGGCATGCCAAACAAGCATACACAAAAGTTTCAAGAGTGGGGGATGAAGTAAAATATGGAGACAAATTAAAGTGTGATTTATTTTCGCGGAACAGATATACAGGACTGAGCGGCGGTCATATTTTGTACCGCTATGCGGTACATCTAGTTTAACTTTAGAACACCTATTGTGTGGTGAGAAAATGGTCTGTGTATAAAATTGAGTCCAGGAACATACCTGTTGAGCAGATGGACTGTATCCCCCCCCACCCCCCACACACACACCCCTTCACTCCCTCTCATTGCTTCTGTCGGCCCCCTTCGGAACCTTTCTCCAATAGAATCTTCCCCTTTCTGACTTGCATGAGCTCAGGTCAATGAGGCCTATTACAGAGTTGGATTAGTTTCTTAAAAATAAACAAAAAATGTCGTCACACTGGCCCTCATTTATGAAACAAACGTACAACCTAAAAAAGGCGTAGGACAGGTGTATGCTCATTTCCACGCAAAGCATGGCATTTATCATTTTGAACGGGAGTGGTGGCTATGCCTGAATCTCACGTCTAAACTTCGTGTACAAAGCTTTTGAGGTGGCATAGCTCTGTGCAGCTGCAGCAGTAAATCGGCGGAGGATTGGAAAGTGAAGAGTTGAATTCATGGAATATCTTAGAGCAAAGACTTTTCCGGCACATTTGTAGCCTAATTTCTGTGTTATGTTGACATATTTAATCATGGCTTAAGATAGCCATATGTGGATGTGTTTTTATTTAAGGGCAAATGGTAGGTGTTGTTTGTTTTTTAAATGTTTTTGTAGTATGATGCATTCTCTCTGCGAAAATAAAGTCAGTTACACACTAACCATCGCTATATTTAGATTAAAAAAAAATCCTCTGCACTATTTTTATATTTTTCAGAGGCACTAAGCCAGGGGTGGGCAAACCTTTTCGCTCAAGGGCCACATTGGGTTTTGAAACTTGGCTGGTGGGCTGCCCCAAAGAAAAAGAGAAAGAAAAAAAACATTTCTTGAGAAATACTGCTCATGAAATTTGATGGTGTTTAAATCATTTAGAAATGGTGCACTGTCACTTTAAGAGCATTGTGTCTACACATTCTCATCTTTTCTTTTGCCAGCTCCATTCAAATATAGCCAATGGCTAGTGCTGTGCCTATGGCTGTGCCCTCTCAATTTATAAATGGTCAGTAGTGACTCTACTGTTGCCTTCATGATTTCCTATTAAAAGTTTCTCATATTATAAGAATAAGAATTATTATAAGATATTATAAGATATATGAATTATCAACAATGACAAGCCAGCTGAAATGTAGTGAATAAATACATAATTGCAGCTTCTTCTTCATGAACACAGATATTGTGATGTATTGTAGATTAATCTTTTGCAATGTACTGCAAAATCGCTGTATCGTGGTATTTGTCATTATCATGGGCAGAGTATCATGACAGTATTGATTTCTGAGTTGCTCTGTGATTTCCAGCCATACTGAAGGTTGTAAGGCACTTGTAATTGTCCTGACCCGCCTGCACTGGAGCCGCACTAGCAGCAGCAGCTGGCAAGTTGAGCTGATGCGAGTGATTCCATTTGGGCTCGGTAATGGACTGGCCTACTTCCAGAGGCTGATGGGAAGTCATGTCTGGCATACTGCGAAGTTACAAAGTAGTTTACCCTGAAGCTTGTGAAGTACACAAGCTGGTCTGACGGCCACTCGCCAAGCTCACTATACTCACTGTCGGGGGAAAAGACTTTGTTGTGGGACAAAAAGGTAATGGGTCTTCTGCTCTGAGTGAAAAGGGTCTCCTTGATACTGCAGTAGAGCAATTGGATCGCACCAGAAAGGACAGCTGATCTTCCACAGCGGATGGGTGGCACCAGACTGACCCCTGGCTTGCACTGAGACAGAGAGTTGTAAGGCCCAAGGAACGACAGTCACTGTAGGGGGCTCCCCACAGTAGCGAACCCAGACTCCCACCTACTGGGTGCTGACAGTGCAATAGAAAACTAGCTTTGTAAACCAGACTTTTGACTTGATTTCTCTTCGTTCAAAGAGTATGGCAGTCAGGCTTGTGCAAAATTCCGAATTTTAGAATGGATCTCCATTCAATTCACGAATTGGAATTTGAATTGAATTGGCTCCGCCCCACAGGAAGTTGAATTTGAATTTGAATTTGAATTGGAATGACAGGAAGTGGAATTAAATTCATGGCAATTCAAAGTAATTCCACAGTCACACAACAGGAAGAATGTGTTGAATCTCACATGCATTCAGTTTTGGGAAAGTCACTTTGCACTGTAAAATCAAATAGCTATTCTTACTTAAATTTAGTTAGTATAACTCAGTTATTGTCTTTTGTTGATTATGTTGATTTTGCTTTTTGAGATTACTTGGCTAAAAGGAGTAATTTAATGTTGAGGTGGAAAAGTGAACATGATCATTTAAGTCAAGTAAACTACTTGAATTGCTTAAGTTTTGCTACACTGTGAAGTTAGTTAGTTAGTTAACCTTACTTAACCTGTTAGTTAACCTTAGTTTAAAAAAAAAAACATGCAAACCGATTGTCTTGAAATTACAGACTAATCTGGAATAGGAACTCCAAGTTGTGCAAACAAATGCTTACTTTGTGTAGTACACTTACACTATGAGAATTCCTATTTAAACTAACTTGGCCATTACAAGTAAAGTATATTGTGTGTTTATTAAACACAAGGTGTGCTACCTGATGTTACATTTCCCACAACGCATTTCCAGAATGCCACTGCCCTGACCCACATATTTGTAAAGATATCACATATTAATCCTTACTGAAATTCAATCTTAAATTACAATAAAGTGACAGTGACACTAACAGTTATATACTAAACATATCCAATATCCAAAACACTCTAATGCTGTGGGTAGAACATCAGCAACGTTACGTTTATTTATATATTGTTTTACACTCTGAAAGTACTGCACAGAGAAGGGGAAACCTCACTATGTACCACCAATATGTGGCACACACCTGGGTTTGTCCAGCGGATCAGGGAACCCCCTAATCTTTGATGTCCACAGTGAGTCAGGACTTTGTTTTTCCATTGCATTCAAAGGCCTGATTTCTGCAGTTCAGTGTATACATGATATTGTTAAGGCATTGGGGTTGATATTAATATCCTGACCAGAGAAGAGAGTGTCATTTAATGGACAGCCACTAACACCACCATTTCTAGAAGCAACATAAGTTTGCAAGGAGATCTCCCAAAAATCCTAATCAAGCTCACATTTAGCCTCAGTAACTTAGCAGAGAAAGGGTACCTGTATGTATGTTTTCCAGCTACAGATCTGTGTCTGTCTATAACTGTCAGCACTAGTTCACATGATTAGTCTGTTTTGGATAGTCATTGATGGGGTGATGTATCAATATAAACAGTATATATAGCCTTTAGTGTCACTGTCACTTTGTTATTGTAACTTAGGATTGAATTTCAGTAAAGATTAATATGTGATTCCTTTAACAATATGTAGGCCGGGCCTGTGGCATTCTGGAAATGCAATTTTGTCATATCAGTTAGCTGAATTGTGACATTAGTTAGCACAACTTCAATACACCTGTTGTGTTTAATAAACATGCAGTATACTTTACTTGTAATTGTAATGACCAAGTTAGTTGAAATAGCAATTCTGTGTACTGTAAGTTCACTACACACTTTGTTTGCACAACTTGACATTACAGACAAATCTGGAATGGGAATTGCAAGGACAATAAGTTTGCATGTTTACTTTTCTACCTCAAAATTAAGTAACACTCATTTTACGCAAGTAATCTCAACAAAAGACAAAACCTGAATTCTACTTACTAGAACATTTTAAGTAAGTAAAACTATTGTTTTACAGTGTGGAAATGTAATTTGTTACTGTTTTAAGTTAAACGTTGTGTGTTTAATGCAATCATATCAGACATATACTGTGAAGCTTCATTGATTAAACACTACCCTTAAATTATGTATATGAATTTCTTCGAATTTCATTGAATTTCAATTCTACTTCCTTTAATTCAAATTCGAATTGTAATTCTACATCCTGTTTTTGACCTTAATTCAAATTCAATTCAAATTCAAGAATTGAATTGGAATTTAGGAGTCATTCTCAATTCAATTCTGAACTGTGCACAAGCCTGATGGCAGTATGATCATCTGCTGGTCAATGACGAACATTAGGTTAAAAGGGAAATCTGGTGTTAAATGGGTTTTACAAATGTTTGTTAAGTACACTTCATTGACAGTGTAATTAGGTTCTTAACATGTAAAACAAGGCATTGGCAACATTGTATGTGTGCTGAAAGTTTATTTAGAAGCAACATTTTTTTCATTCAGTGAGTAATTATTTTAATTATTTCTAATATAATTTTGAGTTTGCAATAAAAAACACAAAGACAAAGTGATTTCAAGAAAAAAACAATGTTTTATAAAATGTTCATCAGGTCTTTTCTGTGTCTTCACAGCATTCTTTAATCAATGGGTATTGAAGATTCACCAGAACAAAACTTAAAATCTTGAATGATTTCAACCTTGAATTGGCATGCTCATGAACTCTGCACCTTGCAATGTTTCTGGTAGCTATGATTTCACTCTCAGTAAATTTTTCATTTTCCAAAAATGGTGGAATGTTTACTGAGACACAGGGCCGTGGGAAGTGAGTTTTGGTTGGGGGTGCTGTAGTCGGTGGGGGGGAGTTTGCCAGGAAAAATAGGCTTTATTGAAATGGTAAAAAAGTTATTGTATTTTATTTAAATGCCTTTCTCTGTTAATGGACAACAGCATACTGACATTGCATGACACACAGCACAGGCATACATCACTGTCAAGACCATTATGGCTACACTACAGAAAAAATGCGACAAAATGTCGCAAACCACAGATTGATACTAACGCAAACAAAGTAACCGTCTGCTATCTGACGCTACACTAGTAAGGTAACAAAGTTGCTGTAGCCTTGCACCGGAATCGACGGTGAACACGTGAAATATAAAACTGTTGAACACCAACATTAATAAAACGTAATAATTATTGACGCTTCTGACATGGGTGTCAAAACAGGCTAAAGACCCTATCGCACAGCATATTAGACAGAACACATTGACTCAAAACATATGCATAACATAGGCCTACGAAACACAATATTCAGTGGCGTGCACAGACATTTTGGGGGAGGTGCTCAGGAGGGGGACTTTTTAAGACGTGGACTAATTCTAAAAAATTACACGCATTACGTTGAATAAAAATTGACTTGTGCTGCAATTAGTAAATCAATATACAATTAAGACAATAAAGAGACCAAAATGTGTTAATTTATGTTGCCTAACAAAACCTATACAACAGAAAACGTTAGGTCTTAAAGGATAATTCCGGTGTGATTTTGACCTAAAGTGTGTTGAAACATGATACCGAGTGTGAATGTATGTCTCATAGCTCACCTCGGCTTGTCCCCTGCACTCAAAAATCTGGCGCTAGTTAGCCAATGCTAACCAACACAGTGTTTCGTTGTGGTGCCTCGGGCATCGGCCTAGCCATGCAAATAAATCACTGTTTTACACCATTTACGAGGCTCAAAGTAGCTCCATACTTCATTGGTAGACTTCGAGGGCCTTGACATTTAAAACGAGACATAGAGAACTTTGAAAAGCACTGGTAGTTTATTTACAAGACGATTTATACAGATAGTACCTTAAGGAATTTTACCGCTCGACGCCATCTTGAATTTAGTCACGATAAGTCAAGTAATGAAAGTACCTGAAACGAACAAGTATGATAAGGGATCAGATTCCAAAAATAATTCTGTGAAAATGCATGGATTCCAGTTGCTGCTACTGAAAGCCACTGAATTATTTTTGGAATCTGAGGTGAGCTATGAGACATACGTTCACACTCGGTATCATGTTTCAACACACTTTAGGTCAATATCACACCAGAATTCTCCTTTAACACAGATTTGCAATTGCAAACTCTACCGAAATTATTTGTAGCCTATGTGGTCGTCCTCACGTTATCTGTCATTGACTTGGGTTACAGCGTTTAACTTTATCAGGTGACCAGTCGGCTAAAAATGCTTAGTTGTTTGATGCTGTATGAAACATTTTACCGCACAACAAAATGATTACACGTTGGGCTTAGAGGGCAAACTGTACGATTTTACTTAATCTGTAAGACAATAAAGCGACCAAACAGTACGAGAAGGAGTTATAGTGGGCTACTGACTGTTGTCATTACATGAATGCAGATGGGCATTTTTCACAGGTAATGGGGAACTTCCAGTTTCTTCTGTCACAAATGAATGTGTTAATACATGTTGCCTAACAAAACATATACAACAGAAAACGTTCTTCTTAACACATAAATTTGCAAAATTTACCGAACTTATTTGAATGTGGTCGTCGCGTTATCTGTCATTGATTTGGGCTACAGCGTAAAACTTTATCTAGCTTCATAGTTTATCAGGTGACCAGTCGGCAAAAATGCTTGTTTGGTGCTAAATGAGACATTTTACTGCACAACAAAATTATTACATGTTGGGCAAACTGTAAGATTTTGCTTGATCTGTATGTTACCTGGCTGATGGGGCAGGGAGAAGCAGCCTGTCAGCGACCATGCCTGCTATCTGAAGACGCTTACTGAACTGCTATGGTGCTGCGCATCTGGCGTGCCCTGCGCGTGCGAGTTCACTTGACAAAGGAAGAGAGATAGTTAGGCTAGACTTTCTGTCTCTGAAGGCGTCTGTCTGCCTGCCGGCCCAAAGTTGCAAGGGTGTTTTTTCCGCTCACAGTTCCAATGACTCCAAAGCTGTTCAGTTAAGGTAAATTAAGATAAAAAAAACCCTGCACCCCCTTTAAAGGAATTCATTCCTCTGTAAGAGGAATATGTTGCACTCATGGTGGCTCATCGTGCTACAAGTGGTGTTGCAATTTCAATGCCTGTGCAATCAACTATAATCCTGCAGTTGGTGAAAAGGGAAAAGATGGGGAGCAGAGCTCATTTTTTGTCTTGATGGAACAGAACGTATTGTGTGGTTGAAAAGTAAATTATGTAAAACATGTATAAATCCACTTAATCTGCAGTGTCCTGCCGGCGGGACTGTTACCCCCCTCCCCCACCACCCCCCAACATTGTAAATCATTTGTATACATCAGATTGTTATGTTAGCATAGTCATATCATACATAATTTGAACGCTTGGACTCTTGGGAATCAATACAATGTGTAGTGCTTTACATTGTCAGATTAATCTAACTATGTCTCACTTAAATTTAATCAAAAATGCTTTCCTACCCCTCCTCTGCCTTTGGTGCTTCCCTACCTTCTAGCTGCAGTGTAGTCATTCCATATCAGAACCCCTGAAGTAAAATTAAAATGCAAGCATGAAACTTCAAAGTGTTACCTTTCATTTGAGACCAAATTTATGCTTCTACACCAGTGTTTCTCAAACTTTTTCAGACCAAGGACCACTTAACCAATGAAAAAAAACCTCACGGACCACCTAGCTAAAAAAAAAAGAAGAGTAGACGTACTTCAACAGTATATTACACAATAGGCCTCACCTTGCTTATTGTGTCAGACGATTCATATGATTTAAACTGGCGTAGCATACATAGGCATGTTGCAGAACTGTTTGAATTTACATACAAGTTGGTTCAATATTGCAAACAACTCATCTATATTATATTTTACCACGTCTGCTTGCGGACCACTTGGGATAGCTTGCGGACCACTAGTGGTCCCCGGACCACACTTTGAGAAACACTGTTCTACACAAAGTGGTTCATAGACAGGAAGCATTTGATTGTCAGTATGCATTTTGGATAACCAAAAGTCCTATGGGGAGTTTCCATAAGGCATTTTACAAAACGCATGAGCATACCTTGGCAAATAATGGTCTAAAGTACTCATATTTTCATTCTATATTGATCTACTTTTGAACACAGCTTCACAAGACCTGAAATGTGGTGAGTTCAGAGATGCTTGTTATCCGGCAGAAAGAAAAAAACAATATTCTAGCCTCTGTAACTCTCTGTCAGTACATCACACAGTTATTCACTGTTTTCCAAGAAACTACAGTGTCTGAGCTTTCTAAAGAGGTCAAGCATTTGATTATAGACCAAACTAGGTGGGAACAGTGGCCTCTGAAGCAGGCGCTGTGCAATTTCAGGCAAAACCTGGAAATTGGTATTGAGAATGAAGCTGATAAATGTGGTGGTAATGTTTGAAATTGTTGCAACACTACAGGAGAACAACTGAGCCAGATGAAGGTTGGTATAATTCGTGCAACTTCATTAATGTAATAAATATCTGGTCTTCAAATGTGATGTTGACCACTTTCCAACCAGCATAATAATGTCATCCCTAAAACTAGCTGCATGCCTTACTACAATATTAAAAACGTTTTTTGTTGGGAGCCCAGTTACAAATTCTTCACTTAACTTTGAGACTGTATTTTCGTTAGATCTTTGCGTAGATTGATGCTAATGTATTAAAGAGGAGTGGATCCCTACGCCAAGATGGCAGCTCTCTTGACACATTTGTTCCAATGAAGAGCAGTAGTCAAGGCGACATCTAGTCAGTATATATAGATGGGTAGATGGAGATAGACAGTCAAAAGGAGGAGATGAAGAAGACTTCTTACAGGGTGTATCCATGACTTCAGCTATGTGGAAGTAAGACCTCTCCCTGTTTGTGACTTACAGGGCCAGTCTGTGATTCTGCACATTTTGACAGATTCAGTGAATTGCTATGGTTCTCAAGTAGGAAGCAGTAGGGATGTGTGGACTGAACACTGACAGACAATCAACATGTTGAGAAGTATGGAAGGGTATGTGCATTTTGATTGACTGGTGAGCTCCTGTAATGACCTATTGCAAAACTCAAACCCAATTACAGACTGCATCTTTAAAAAGAAAGAAACTTGCAAAACAGGGCAGTGTTCTGTTTGTTTTACTACTCACGATTGACAGTGTGACACAAAAGATGTTTTTAAGGTTACAGTTTTAAAATGAGATTCCCTTAAGTAAGGGATAATGTATAGAACGCCGGTCATTATTGGTAAAATAAGTCCCGACAGGGCGAACCGGACCCGACGCGCAGCGGAGGGGTCTTGTTCTGCCCTGAAGGGACTTATTTTGGAGCGTTCTACTTGAATTGTGAAGAGCCATTTGAATAGTGACAACATTTTAATAAAACAAAACAAAATTGTAATAGTGATTGTGAATAGTGATTAAATGTTGTTTACATCAGGTTGTTTTCATACCAGACATCAGTATCATAACACATTATAACAACTAGCAGAAGACACTTAAGAAGAAACTTGTGATGCAGCCCAGCAAAGAAAGTTTGAAACTACACTAATCCACTTAAATACTGTGTGCTGCTACAACTTGTTACAAACCAACCGAAGTCTTGTTAAAGGCATATATCCTGCACCTGAATTACTGAATTGATTAAATGCTTCTCATCTTTGTATAATTACTGACTCTACAGTAGGACAGTGTCCTGTAGAGTCAGTAATCATACACTCTACACTTTAGGACAGTTTTCTTCTCTTCTCTTTTCTTTCTGTTTCTTAACTGGTGTTGCGGTAAAAAAAAAAGGTGGGTAAAAAAATGGTCAATTAAAATGCTACACTACAGACCTAATGTGAGACCTTTATTTTTGTTACTTGTTTTGTACTGTATTTGTATGCCAGTTGTTGCTATGGGGGTCTCCTGTACAAACAAGTACAGGCATTTTGGGCATCTTACCATGTAGCGCTAAATGCTAAAAAATATGGGTTGTAAGTAACCTAATGACCATGGGGAATTTAGGGTCCCTAGGCCAGACCAGTTAAGAATCACTGCTTCAGGGCTTTCAAGTTCCCAGGTACTGTGCCGGAATTCAGGCAAATGCTAGGATGCATAAGATTTGATGATAAATTTGACAATAATTTATAAAGCTTTGAACAATTTTGTTAATTTAAGCCACATAAATGTAACCTGACTCTCGCCAGATGAATTTCGTTCTGCCTAGCTCCGCCTAGCTCCACTCACATTCATCTGGGATTGGTTCAGTTGAGAGTGATTTCGGCACCAGATTGTATGGTAGAGCCAATCAGGACGCAGGGCGGGAGTTTCATAGATGTGACGTAGCGTAGAAGTGACTGTGAGACTGTTCTCAGCGTCACGGGTTGGCTTGTGAGTGGTTGAAGTAGCACGTCAATAGATGACGGACAAGTGGCTTATCCAATCATACGCAAGGATTTTTTGATAAGGCCCAGCCTTCTGAAGCACCACTCCAATGGATCGATCCCAGATGGATGAGTGGAGCTAGGCGGAACGAAATTCATCTGGCGAGAGTCAGGTTAACATAAATGTTCCTTGTTTTTAGTCCTGACATTTTATATAGCACCATAAAGGATAATTGACTACACCTGATTATACTGTATATGAATGTGTTTGTTTTAATCCTCTAGAGTTCATTTAATGTGATGATGATATGAATACTTTTATTGTCAAAGTCTGAAATTTATCTTGCATCAATAGAAGCTCCATTTGCCTTAGTTCTCATACAACGAGCCTCACAGTCTGCTTTGGTTCTGAAACGGTTTCCATTGCCATCGCAACCACTATACCAGAAGTGAAGGCATTCTTTTTTCACAGTATCGAAATACCACTTCACAGTGTACTTCTGGCACTTTCCCTCATCTTGCCTAAGGGTACACACATCTGCAAAAGAGAAGCAAAAGAGTACAGATTATGGTCTCCAGTTTGTGCTACAAGAGATCTGATGTCCATAAATAATTTAAACTGGGACAGGTATTTTTCAAGTATCCAATACATTTCTCTGCAGATGATGAGTTTTAGATGAACATAATTTTATAGAGACACAGTATTTGGGACACACAAAGATTTTTCTTTTACTACCTTGCAGCAGTGTTGCATCCTTTCTCTGATGGAATACGTCAAATTCTGTGGGCACATAAAGCAGCCAAAGTCACGTCAAAAGAAAATCAAAGTGACCATAGAGTGGTATTCTCCAATTATTTATAAGCATTAACTACATTGCTCTGTAGATACATGATATTTTTGTCTCAAAGATAAGGGGCTCTAATTTGAATTGGCTGTGTGCATTATGAGCTGCCCTCCGAAATCACACTGTGAGAACACGACTTTACACTAACATTTCCCTCGGGCCCAAACGGTAAGGGGCCAATCAGCGACAAGAGGGGGATGACACTAGTTGCAAAATCGAAAGTAGCTGTGGTGAACGGTATGAGCAAAGCTTGCAAACATATTGCTGTGGGAAGAATGTGTAAATGTCTGTACAGCAAAGGTAGGCCTACATACATTGTTTACTGACTGCCCAGACTGTACATATCTGTCTATACAGTTCATACTGAATATCCATATTTACTCTGTTTTTCTTATAATATTACTGTTAATACACTGCATATATCTATATAATATTTATGTTGCTGCTACTATACTGCACATATCAATATATTTTAGTGGAAAATGTCTTTGCATTGACAGTATCCTTTCAGTGTTGTTATATCTTCACTATGCTGGGCTGTGTCAAAGTCTGTTGACATAAATCATAAATCAACCAGTCAGGTCCGAAGACTGGAATTTTACAAATATTAAATGTGTAACTACATTGTCCTGTAGATGTGTGATATGTTACAGTATTTGATATTGTTGTCTCATAGTCTCAAATCATTTGCAGTGTAAAATGTCTTTGCAGAGACAGTGGGATAGAGTTTTCTTTTAGTACCTTCCAGAATTGATAAATCTTCTCTCTGTTGGATTGTTTCAAAGTCTGTGGGCACAAATGATAAAACAGCCAATGTCAAGTTATGATAACTGCAATGGCCAAAGACTGGTATTTTCCAAATATCTATTTGTATTATACTGTTTTGTACATGCTACATTATAATTTTTTAAGATAAGGAGACTTTAGTGGAAAATGTCTTTGCATTGACAGTATTTAGGATCCGGTAAGAGATGTTCTTTTACTACTGTCATGAGCTCTCTCTCTGCCTGGTAACACACGCTGATTGAATCCCATTCTGTGCCACTTGGCTGCCTGCTCTCTCTCTACTGTCTGATCACCTCCACCTGTTCCTACTCTGCTCCACTCTACTCTCTGCTCTGCCTCACCCTCGTAACCACCGCAAACCAGCACCAGTTACCTACCTGCCTGTCTTGGAAAACGCCTCTGACTCTTTGCCTGTGAACCCGGACCCGCTCGACTACTTTTTTGATCTCCAGCCCCGGTAATCTTGACCTGCCTTCCGTCTCTCTTCTACGAATACCGCCTAGCCCTTGACTGTACTGCTGCTTCGTTTCAATTGCTGTTGTGTGTGTTTTCCCCAGGACTTCCCGGATCATCCAGCTCCTGCCATCGCTGCTCGGCTACTGGGGAACACACACACGCAGACTCTTGGAACCCCTGAAACCCCCGTAACCCCCAACCCTTAAATAAACTTTCTAACGTGACGCTTTTGTGGTCCTCGTCCTGTTTGGTGTCTGACCACTACCTTCCAGTGATGTTATATCTTCTCTCTGATGGATTGTGTCAAAGTCTGTTGGCACAAATTAACCAAAGTTAAGTCAGAAGAAATCCTGAGGAACCTTAGACTGGTCATTTCCAAATATTGAATGTATTATCTACATTGTTTGGTATTTTCAATGTGATATTTCTGTCTCATAGCCTCAAAGAAAATTTTCCCTTTCGGTCGATTCACTCGGTACAACACAAATACTATGGGATATCATGCCCTCGTGTGGTCTGGCTAAAGACACCTCTATTCACACCTGAAAGGCAAGACTCGTGGTGACATGGGAGGCCCCGTCCTCACAGTATATTACCCAAGTCGCCACCGTCACTCTAGTTCAAGCTCTCATCTCGCTTGGACGCCTCTACAGTACCTGTGCCTGTCTTGCTTGCTAGCTGGTAACGAAGTGTGTAAAAATAGCATTAGCATCTCTGAACGGTTTAACTGTCCATCAGCCTGGCTTGACAACAGCATCTATTGGTGAGACGACCGCTACTTCGGGCGCTGTTTGTGAAGGCTAATTGTGAGGTTCGAATCGTGTGTGTGTGTGTCTCGCCATGAGCTCACAAACTCAAACATCGACCTCCCCACCGCAAGTGAGACCCTGTCCCCAGGGCTGCTGAGAGAGACTACCACAAAGCCTGTCCGGTCTGCTTGGGAATAGTCCATGCCCATAGAGCTTTGACGCATCCTGATGCCTGTGTATTTTTTGCCGACAGCTCAGGCGTGCCACACTCGAACGCCCTGTGAAATTAGTTGAGAAGATCCTAGGACATGCTGCTGCCAAGCAGGACCGCTGAGTGCAGTCCTGAAGACGAGTTGGAGCTCTCGCTCAGTGCTGCCACGAGCTGTGCTGACCAGATGGAGGAACTGAGCGAGATGGAGCTAGCTCGTTCTCCGGTCCAGCAACACTAACCCCCCAGGGCTGACGATGACTGTTACGTCTTGGGCTTGGATGAGCACGGTCTGTCCGATGACAAGCAGTCTGATCTGCTGGGTGCCAAAGGTCTCCTCCAGCAAACGACGAGGGTGAAGTGGATAACTCCTTTTTCAATTTGTATCGTCATGCAGATCGGAAACTGGGAAAAATGGAAACTCGGAAAGTGGAGTGGCAACCCCAGCCCAGAGACCTACCAGGTTTGCTGGTTTCTTCTTGCCTCAGGCTCCAACAGTGGTGTGCAATGCCTTCCCCTCTTCCCGGATTTAGTCACAGAGGTGACGTCCTCTTGGAGCAAGCCACTGTCTACGCACTCTTCAGTGCCAGTACCCCCCCCTCTTTAGCTGCCTATCTAGCCCCGTCTCCAACGTCTCTTCCTTCGAAACACTGCCGCTTTTCTTACGCACAGCTGGAGAAGAGCTACCGGGCCCAGGCGACGGCGGCAAGCACTATGTCCTCCATATGGCTGCTGCAGACGTACCAGGCTATGTGCCTAGCTGAGGTATGCTCTGCAGTATACTTTTATACGCTATTATCGCCTGGACGTTGTGGCCCCTTCAGTGGACTCTTCAGTCCTTTCTTCTGCAGCCGGGCATTGAGGTGGCCTTAGGCCCTGGCTGTGTGGGGCGTGTATATAGGTCCCATAGTATCTGTGTTGTACCGAGTGAATCGACCGAAAGGGAACGTTAAGTTATGCATACAACTACTGTTCCCTGAGGGAGAGGAACAAGGTACAACACTAGGTTTCCCCGCTCAGCTTCAGTTGCTCGCTGAAGAGCGCTAGGTTGAACTGGGGAGCGACGGTGGTGACTTGGGTTATATACTGTGAGGGTGGGGCCTCCCACATCACCACACGTCTTGGCCTGGAGGTGTCTTCAGCCAGACCACGCGAGGGCGTGATATCCCATAGTATCTGTGTTGTACCTCATTCCTCTCCCTCGGGGAACAGTAGTTATATGCATAACTTAATTTATTTTTTTTGTGAGAAGTCTTTTCAGAGACGGTGGGATAGAGTCAAGAGTTTTTTTTAGTACCTTCCAGAGTTGATAAATCTTCTCTCTGCTGGATTGTTTCAAAGTCTGTGAGCACAAATTATAAAACAGCCAATGTCAAGTTATGATAACTGCAATGGCCAAAGACTGGCATTTTCCAAATATTTATTTCGTACATGCTATGTAATATTTCTCAAATATATTTCAAAGATTTTAGTGAAAAATATGTCTTTGCATTAACTCATTGAATGCCAAGCTGTTTTCGGAAGCTTTGTCCTAGTGTGCCAGCAATCTAGACCATTGTTGATGATTTTTGTACAGCCACAGTATATTCTGTGTTATAGCTATGAACACATACAATGGCTCGTTTAAAAGGTGAGACTTTAAGTTCTCAGTGGGTGCGAACCGTGTATTTCTACACGCCTCTGTTCCTGAGAAATCCCAAGCTAAACAGTGGCTAGTTTTCATCAAAATCTGTTTATTTTTTTTCTAGAAATGGAGATATAACGTCTTTCATGAAATATGAAGTGTTGCCTGTAAACTTTCCGGGAAGTGATCAGCGAGACCTGGCGAGACTGCCACCTAGTGATAGACCCACGAAAATGGCCTGGTTTTGACCTGACGTGCATTCGTCACTGATTCGACCCAAAGCGGCAACCGAGTTATGATAAAATGTCCAGATAAAATGTCCAGATGTGCGTTTTCATGAGTTTTTGATCGTCATATATTTCATTTCCATTCATCACAGAGTTCCCAAAATCACATATATGGTGTGTTAGAGTGTCTAGTTTCGTAATTAAAAAAAAAAGCTAAAAACTTAATATTAAGTTTTTGGCACTCAATGCATGGGAAGGAAAAGGCACTCAATGAGTTAACAGTATGGACCCTTTCAAGAAAGTTCCATTATCAGCATCATAGTTGGCCCCACAAGACTTCCTTTTTAACATTCCATATGTTATCTTAATGCAGAGGAAGTAGATTGGGGCCCAAATAGAACGTTCAAGCATTGTTTTTGTTTTTATTGATGAAAGGGTCTATTTAGGATCATAGCTGTCAACATTGAGCTTTGAAAATAAGGGAGATTTCCCGGGTTTCTCACGCAGAATATCGGGAAAATGTCAACATTCGTCCCCCAACGTTGGAAGGGTTGCAGTATTAGTCCGTTTCATAATTGGAAGCTTGTGCATTGGTCAGCTAAACAATACAACAAAGTAGCCTACTTTATTTACTAACAACAACAGCCTATATTAATTTGGTCAACTTTATACAGCCCTAGCAAGGCTAAAGTTCTGTAGCCTAATCGATGGCCCTGTGCGCTGTCATTCTCTCTCCTGCGCAAACAAAATATGTGCGTTCCAAGTAGCCTATAGTGCATAATTCTTCATAAAGTTGAACAAATGCATTTGGTTATTTTAGAGATTTTAGAGAGAAAATATAAATAGCCTGTCATGCAAGTTTATGGGCTACAGTGCAAAGTTGGGAAGTTATGGTAGGCAACTTGGAGTGAATATACAAACAGGGGAAATTCTTTCTCTACTCGCAGCTGAGTGGTAGGCTGATACACACAGCGTTCGGCCGTAGCCTAGGCCTACACTATGCAGGTGCCACTGAATCGTGCTCTCACGACAACCACGCCATCTTCTTAAATAGTCTCAATGTCGCCTTCAAGCAAGCAAAACGATGCTTTGAAAACATCTGTTTTGTTGGAAGGGCAAGGGTGTAGCAACAGGACAACAGTACAGAGACTGACAAGTCCGATGGTAGAGCTAATGTTATGAGATTGTTAAAATATGGGATATTTACGGGAAAATATTAAAGCGGGAAAAAAGTTAAAATACGTGAGAAACCCGGAAAAAACGGGAGGGTTGACAGCTATGTTTAGGATCCAGTAAGAGATGTTCTTTTACTACCTTCCAGTGATGTTATATCTTCTCTCTGATGGACTGTGTCAAAGTCTGTTGGCATAAATCAACCAAAGTCAAGTCAGAAGAAATCCTGAGTGGCCTTAAACTGGTATTTTCCCAATAATGAATTGTATTAACTACATTTTGCTGTAGATTCTATGTGGTATTTCTGTCTCATAGTCTCAAAGAAAATGATTTTTTAGTGAAAAATGTCTGCAGAGACTGAAGGATACAGTCAGAGAGTTTCTTTTAGTACCTTCCAGTCTTGATAGATCTTCTCTCTGCTGGACTATGCCAAAGCCTGTTAGCACAAATAATAAACCAGCCAAAGTCAGGTCAGAAGATAACCTAAGTCGACATCAACAAAAATGTACAGTGTACAGTAAAGGATGTATTGGATGGATGGATAAGGATAAGGATGTAGCATGACTATGGGGAGACATGGACGCAGCGAATAAGTTTAAAAGCCCGAACTCGGGGAAAACCTTAATGACCGTAAACTTAGCTCACATGTCAGTTTAAAGATACACACAAGTCGTGCCACTGAACGTCATCAGAACACGACACAATAAACAGTACACAACAACTCAACAGATAAAAGCGCAGACTGTGACTGCAACAATACCATACAAGTGAACACGTAATGGCTGGCTGTGAATTCTGTACAACGCGGTGCCCCTACAACAGACAATTAAGACATTTAAGGTGCTCCCAGCGATGTTTTGCGGTTTCTAAGCTAAAACATTTTTTGTCACATACTGCAAACATCACCTCGCCATCCGCTAGCTGCCTGTGCCCTGAATACACGCGGTCTTTGTGGATAGCCAAGGCTCCATAAAACGGCAGCAAAAACAACTTGGTCCAACCAGGACCATAAAAACATAAACTGTTCTAGCGAATCACCGATGAGATGTGCATTCAGGAGAGTTTCAATTGCATGGGAGGGAGGGGGAGGGGGAGGGAGTAGCGAGCTAGCTCTCTGTTTTGTTTGAACGTCAACAGAAGTGACGTTACCCAACATCGCTTAGAGCGCCTTTAAGACAAGTAATGGCAGCCTTACATTGTACGATTTTGGTCTGTTTTCACTGTCGGCGACTAAATTTCCAAAGTCGGACAGAAATAATGGGAGTTGTACTGGAATCGCGGCGCGCTCCCGTCAATTAGATCGTTAAGTGTAAGGTGCGAATCTTAACGGTTTTAAGTCAGTCCGAGTCAGTCCTTTTCTAGTTTTGCCGTTACGACAATATCAAACGTGTTTGATATTATCGCAAGTCTTTAGTCGTGACTCATGCAAATAGTGACGTGAACTATAAAAACCAATAGTGACCTCTCTCCAACACCAAACAGGGGCAAAGTAAACAACAGCTGTAGCCTATATGATTATTTGTTATTCTTATAATATTTGTCATTTCTTATACATATAGTCAGCTCTTCCACGTGACAGAACGACTCTATATTGGTTAGGGATGTCACGCATGAAACAATGCTGCAGAAACACGAAAATACGACTTTAAGTTTCGCATGCTATCATTTCAGTTCCTGTTCCTATCTATTGCACGATGAGTAATAATTTAAAGGAATCTAGTTGCAGTCTTGTAAATAGTGACCCTGCAAGATCCCTAGTCATTGCAAAATCATAGTCTGTGACTTAAAACTCTACTATGGTACTTGTCTTTAGATGTGAGAGGGTCTGAGACTGTAGTCTTTCAAAAATCTTTTCCAAATCTTTGCAAATCTTTCCAAAGTCTGTCAGTGTAAGGAGGGCTTAAAGTAGGGAGTAAAAAAAGAGATGCTTATCCAATAGACTTTTTTGTCACATTGTTAGGTCAAATGGTAGGGAAAGCTCTGGCTGACAGACGGGGCTTCAGTGATACCTGTGGCTGTTTGGTTAAATTACACCTGTACTCTTAATCAGGGCAGACACTAGGTGGGTTTACATGGATTTTTTTGTCATTCCGATTAAACTATTCCAAATTAAAACTTTTGTGTCATTTCTTTACATGGGGTACATTCTATTCCAATCAGGTGCTCTCAAGCACTTTAGAATCTTTAATCAGAATAGCCGTTACTGCTTTGCTTTAGCTTGAGAAGCTACAGCGGGCAATCCAATTGACCATACACATGGCTGGTCAGTTGGAATAAGAACGGAATACACCACCTCTTTGATTCTGAAAATTATAAACGGATTGGCAGTTTTATTCCGATCAAGGTGTTTATATTTGTCATTTCTATTCCATGTAAACCTACCTAATGAGTTGAGGCCTGCTGTGGCAGCAGGGCCTGCTCCCCCTCTTTTGTTTTTAGCCACTTGTGTGCACATGGAACCGTGGCATTAGAACAACCTTCGGTGTTGGATATTTATTTGGATTTTATACCATCTAAAGAAAAACAACAACTTGAACTAAAAAGAACCAACAGAACCGCTTGCGCTAGTCCAGATAAAAAGGAGCACCAGACAGGGAGTGCCAGCACACCACAGGTATGTTGACTGCTCTCTGAGGCTCCTGCCAAGCTGACACACACACACACATTCACGCAAGGACCTACTACCAAGTGCTGCATCAAGTGCTGCATGTAGGGCTAGCGTGTAGTGAGCAGGTTCTCTTGTGGTTTGGTGTTGTGCATTGCAGAAGGCTTTAGTCTTAGTCTTAAGGCATCCAATGTAGTTTGGGGTATTTTTGGTGACTCTAGAGCTTGCCGTACAGTTATATTTTTATTTTACCTTTGTTGTTGTAAATACTTCACGGTTTGAGTCCTTCCCCCTGTACATGCTGTATGTGCTTTTGTTTTGGAGCTGAAGCACTAGCAACAAGCAAAGAGCTATATCTACTCACCAGGTAATGTTTCACGATTCTCGCAAGATGTATCCAGGTTGACGAGACCTGAAGTTGCATGGCCGGTTTTCCTGGTCACTAACCAGCTATGTTCTATGGCTATGTTAGGTGAACGTTTCTCCTTTTACAAGTTTGTTTACCATCAAATTGGTGCATAGGATTGAGTAAAGGGAGAAAGGATAAAGGGGCCAGTGGGATTGAAACTCATTTGCTCATATGCTAAAAGCTACTGAACCCCAAAAGCATCACTGTCAAGAAAGATAGCAGAGAAACAGCCAAATAGATGGAAGAAAAACTGCTATGATCAGAAGGGAGCGTTCCTACAGTATGTCCCCCAGGTCCTATGTTCCCCGCTTTGTATGGGACCAGGGAACATAGCGTTTTTTAAAACGCTACCCATAACCACATTATATACAGCATACACTGACCAACTTGCTGTTTTCAAAACAAATAAAATAAATAAAAATAAAATACATATACACATACATCTACACATTAAACAAAGAACAGCAGGACACAGAAGCCAGGCATAGCACGTTTGAGAGCAGAGAATGCCAGAGAGTACAGGTAGCTTTGAGCCTGGATTTAAAGAAGCCCTATGCAACAATTTTAGCAAAAATGACCTTAATTATGCAGGTTGAGAGTCGTTCTGATGGTTCTACAACACTTTTTGGGTCGTTTGGTGGGTGTTTCGTCTCCCCCTATGCTTCTCTACCCTTGGGTGAACTTCGTTTTTGTAATGTGATTTGATAGTCTCTTGAACGATGTGTTTGCTTGACCGTTTTATTGTGAGCCCTGTATGTGTTTAGCTTGGTTTCTTGATGGCTAGCTCGCTAGCTAGTGGGGGTTTAGCGTAGCAGAGCTATTTCGTGAAAAATGCGAGCCCAAATCAGGCAAAAACCCAGAAACAGCGAAGGAATAACCAGACCTGCATAGGGCTTCTTTAAGATGGAGGGAGCAGTTCTTATATCAAGTGGCAGCTGATTCTACAAACTTGGAGCAGCGACTGCGAGGGCTCTGTCGCCTTTTTGCCTTAGCCGATAGCAGGGGATGTGGAGGTCTTTGTTGCTCGATCTAAGAGACCTGGGAGCTGAATTGGGGTGTATGAGGTCAGAGATGTAGATTGGGGCCAGACCATTTTGTGCTAACCACATAATTTTCCCCCCAACATTCTAAATCAATTGTATGCACCATATTGCTATGTAGTATAGTAATGTTATACACCATTTCAAAGCTTTGACTCTTGGGAATCCAAAAATGTCAACTTTTTCATGTACAATCTGTATAGTGCTTTACATTCTCAGATTAATCTTATTATGTCTCAATTAAATTTGATCCAAAATGATGGACAAAATGATAGTAATGGTACTTGGACACTTAGGATCAAGGTTATACTTTTTAACGACTGGACAACCGCTGTGCTTAAAGCATGCAGGAACAGTGCCAGAGGCTAGGCAGGAGTTCAGAAATACCTGAATGCTGAGGCCAATAATGTCAAAAGCATATTTTATAATTATTAGGGTTTGTCCCTTTTGCTAACATTTGTTATTGCTAACCAACTGGTACTTGTGGCACATTTGTGTATCAGGTTATGTATATGTTGTTGTTGTTGATATTGTGACTGTAGTTGCCGAAGAATTTTATAGACTATAAGAACTAATTCTTGAGGTGCAAAAAGACTAACATGTTCACTGTGGTAGCATCTTTTTTTAATAAAAAAAAGTAATATCTGAACGTCTGTTTCCTCCCATGAATGCACATCAGTTGTCCCACTCCTGAGAAGCACCAGATTCTTACCGAGTTATATTGAAGAGTTGCTATATATTGGCTTTCTTTGTTCAATTAATCTAACTTTAACAGAAATGTGCATTCATATTTACATTCATGTTCATTTTGATAATGTAATAGGATACATTTGCAATTCACAGATCACATCACTATGTGACACTGGGTATTGAAGGCTATCACCCAAGTTCTCCTGACGTTGACTCATGCATAAAGTTTATTTGAGGGTGTGACTATAGGCATACCACTGGTGTCTCCGCGGCCTGTGTTTTCTTTAACCCCATGTTCTATTTCGTAAAAGGTCTCTACTTGGGTGTCTCCTTTCCGATTGGGGATAGTTGGTTGTGGGTTGTAGTTGGAAGTAGGCAAAGGGATGCTGATGGAAAAGCACACATTAAAAAAAATAATAATAATTCAAATAGATCAGGAGTTGCTAGTCAGGTGCAGTAGGCTGCCTACTGAACATGTGCAAAGTATTTTTCACAATTTTCTGAGGGTTTGTTGAGTCAAAACATGAAGTCTAGTTTTGAGCAGATTAAATAAAAATAGTTCACTACTATTTTAGGCTTGTTGATTTAGATGTCAGAATACTACTGTATAAAATGGAATAAATATATGCATGCCACAACCAACATAGCTTTTTAGCACAGGGCATAAGTCTCTCACTGGCACAAACAGATGAAATAGAAACTGGCTCTGAAACTATTATCATCTTACCTGTCTATTAGAACAATAGTCGGCTCTTGGTCTATCTCTTGCTCCAAATGCTGACACATCCATCGTTCAGATGGGACAGGATATATATTGATTCCCCCTGTGTAGCATAGAGACAAATATAAAAACATAGTTCCTTGTATTGCATATAAACCATAAATAAAATGTTCCATGTAAATAACAATACAAACAATAGTATTATACTTTAGTTCAAACAACAAATATATGTACAGTGCTCTCCACTATAGACCCCTTCAATGTTTGTAAACATCTAGCTTAGGTTGGGTGCGCGCGCAGCATGGGGTCAGAAAAATGGAACAGCTACAGTAATAGACCTGCATGTTGAGCTGTCAAGGTATGTACGGTCATTGTCACCCAAGGGCCGCGAACCGTACCTTAATAAATTAGTATTAGCTAATGGTAATTGTTTACCTGAGCTGATAACAGAATGGATAGACGACGTTAGCAAGTGGCCAGAGATTCATTAGCACGACGTATACGGCTATCTGGTTGACAAGCCCAGACACGCAAAAAAGAAGTATAAGTAGACATTTGTCTTTACACACACACAATTCAATGGAAATTGGGATGGAACGTTTTCTGACCCCGACATGTGCACACCTTTTCTGTGACATGAACTGTGAAGGGTTCCCAATCCTTATCAACTGGAACTGTGACAAACTTGCCTAGATAAGGACCTAGCTTTACCCCCCCACCCCACACCCCTCCACACACACACACACACACAAACACACACGCACAGTGAGGATGCAAGAGGCAAAACATTCCATAAGGATTACTCTTGGATTAGCATTTTTGGGTCACCCAGTCTCCAAAATATATTGGCCCATTGCGAAGGCATACAAGGAAAAAGGCCTTTCCTGTCATTTATTTTTAAATTTAAGGGCCTGTGGGACTTTTCTCCAAAGGCCATGGGAACATCTTTTGGTGCATGGACATGGACATTTTAAATTCAAATCCGTCTGCCTCTGCCCATACACTGAAAGTGGGTCATGATTGGATCATCAAGCAGATCTAAATTCCAGTGATCCAATGATCTAAAGTCCAGATCAGTCCTAGCTTTGTATCCTCCAGGTAAATGAGATATTATTAGGAGAAGATGGGTATCTGTTTTATTGGTAGGTATTTAAGGGAGCTTTTACAAAGTATTAAATACAGGGGTGCTAATAGTTGTTGTCCACATTTTTTGTTGAAAATATGTATTCCTTGAAAAAGTAGGCCTAGTCATTTGTTCAAGTTTTATAAATTGAAGTTGCACAGTTTCCTTACTCTTAAGGAAGCTCAGGAAGGTTCGCAAGAAGCGCATTGGCATATTCCTGCTCTCCTTGCTTCACCTCTCCCAGATGGACCATATGTTGCTCCAAGGGAGGCTGGCCAGCTCCTCCACTTGTGTGGTGTTAAAGTTGTCCCCAACAGTCAGAGTGAACAGCACCACACCCTGACATCTTGCTAATTTGGAGGCATATTCAAGCTGGGCTCTATCCCAGTAGCTTGTTTCCCCACCAATAATGGCTAGAACCATTCTGTTCCTCCGTGGCTTTGTGGCCGTTAGGAGGCCTCTGTTAATGACCCACTTCAATGCGTATCCCAGCCTGGAGGACCCACCAAGCTGCTGCATGCTCTGGAAAATGTGGCTTTTCATTGAACTGCTGTCCTGAAATCTCATAAAATCAAACTCCTGTTGGACAGGAACTTGTCCTGCTGTGGGTCTGTATGCGCTAGAGACTTGATACAGGGCAACTCTGGCCTGATTATCAGACCTGGATGGCTGGCTGCTCACAGCGATCTGCTCTAGCACTGAACCCAGGAGCTCCTTCACACCCCCGTAGTGGTCTGCTTGCACAAAATGTGACCCGTCCACTAACACAGCTAGATCCAGGTCTACTTGGATAGGAGTTGGAGCCTGGTTCACACTGGAACAGCTTGATGCTCTTTTGCACGGATCTGGAATGAGTTAAAACAAATCACAAACTATAAGCCATTCAAATAATCCTAGTTTGGTTACAATATATTTCTATACTATCACTGAAGCTTTCCTTTTGAAATCTAATTAAAATTTCATACCTGCCATATTGCAGATGTAAACATATCTAAATGTATACTGTGCACTCAGATGAGTAAACAGTACATAAAACAATCTTGGTAATGTAAATTATATAGAGAGACAAATTCCAGCTATTTTTGACAGACAGTCGCATATAGCTTTTGAAAAGTACATTCACTATTTGAGAAACATCCATATTAACTTATTATAAACTGACCTAATATAAATACATGCATGCATACTTATGAGACCATTAGGAAAAATGATTATGATATGATTGCATACCATAGCATATTATACACTTTTGAACCTCACTCAACTGTGGTTTCAGTTCTTGACCACTCCCCATTAGCTTCACTATAAAGCTTCGGGTTTCATCAGCCTGTGTAGCAACAGAGAGTGCTTGGTTACTAACACACACAGATGTTGACCAAACATTTTTTGAAAATGTACATATTCAAGCAACATAAGTTATGAGAGTGCACTGTACACTGGTTGCAGACCAATTTAGGAAGGTTTGCAGTCTATCATAAACACCAATGCATGAATCTATTGAGTTACCAAACCTTGTGATCAAAATGCAACGCATTATGGGGTTAAAGGGCAGCTAAGCAGCCAACATTCAATGTGTAGCTTTGTGCTTCTACAACATACATGTAATGCCAGGAAAACTGTGATTTTGACATTTTAGCCTAGCCCCGAATACGTTGGATCTGACAAACGTTTTAATTGGTCCAAATTCCCATCCGATCTGTTGTGTAGTTTGAGCAGGTTTGTGATTTCTGATTAGAGGATATCACAATCACTGGACCATCTTTGGTTTGATCTGAGTGTATATTTGGAATGTCAGAAAAATGTTGTTGTTTGTCTTGCAGTGTGAGCACAACAATTGTGTCCCATTAAAATATGTAGTGTTAGTTACCATATTGTATGAGACTAAAAAAATGCTCTGTCTGACCTACATAAGAAGACCTCTCATAACAAGGATTCACAATTGTTTCCCATTACCTCTAAAGCATGTAAGACATTAGGGGCATTCCTGAAGGAGATGACAGCAGGGTGAATGTGGTGGGCTTTGAATTCCAGGACAGCAGTGTTAATTGCCTTGATATCCTGGGAGGCTCCATTGGTGACGAAGACAGCCACCTTCCGCATGAGCAGACTCTTTCGTGTGCGTTTAAAGACATGTCTGGCCACGAAGCGCATGGCTGTCCCAATGTTGCGGCGGTTTGAGGTGCGTTCCAGGGCAATGTTATTCACCTCTTCGATGAGGTGCTTCTTACGATGGTAGTCTGAGAACCGGACCAGGTACTTCACACTGGAGCTGAAGGACACAATTGCCACCCTGGCGCCCCTAGGGCAGTTGCTCTCAGCAATGGACATGTCCTCCAGTAAGTGATGGACAATGGCGCGCATCCTTTCAAACACCTCAGGGGTCACATCCTCAGACATGTCGAGGGCTATCACCAGCTCAGTGGGGTAGGCTGGGCAGTCTTCATGACCTGACGATAAAAAGAATAAGAACCATACAAAATTATACAACATGCTTACCCAACCCCACTTCCACTCATGCCATATTGCTGGAATACAGTACGAAGGTCGTATCCATTGGCACTTGTGAACATAACATAACATAACATAACATAACATAACATAACATAACATAACATAACAACATGCATAAAATGGAGACCGACAAGTTTTCAACAAAATTCAATACATTTAAGTCGTCTAAAATCTGATAACAAATCACACAAGCATGGTGAAGACAAGCAGCACGGATTATAAGGGAATAGAATGAAAGCCTCTACAGTAGAACAACCTGTCCAACTTCCTAGGTGTGATCAAAGAAGCAAACTAAGCTCATGTACCAGCCTAAAGGCTGTTGCCCTGCCAATGCATGTTCTAAATATTTGTTGATGAAAGATGATTTGTCAAAGTAATAGATCAATCTGCAGTGGTATATCTTGACTTTAGGCTTAGATAGGATTTGGAAAGGGTGAGGTAAGCGCTTTGATAAATTAAAGTGTTAACGTCAGTTCTGGCCAGGCCATGGTAGTCAAGAAGCTTGCCGCCCTCCCCTTCATCTCATTCATTCCTAATTGATCCAGGTGCATCCCCTCAGCCGATAATCTTTCTTCCCTAGCGACTGGCCACACAGATTCGGCACGCCTTTTAAATTCTACCCACTTCCTCTCAACCATATACAGCTCGGTTTTTGCTACCCACCGCCTCCCCTGCTCCACCTTGTCGTGTATGATGTGGCATGTTCTCTTGTCACATCGCTTGGCTCTGTTCATGGGGGGAATATTTATCTCTCCCTGTCCTGCTGGGTTGAGAATTCCCTAAACTGCTGCTGCCCCCTGACTTAATGCTTTTCCATGGTGCTCATGGAAATAGGGGGGTTCCTCTGAACAGAGCTATACCGCCAAATGTAATTCATAATTTACAATAAAGAAATTTCATTCAGAATCTTCTCTTGTGTTTCTTGACTAAAATGGTTCTGACAGAAATTTGGTTTATTGAATAGGTATGGATTGCTAAAATGCGATAGAGGAATATGTAATTCTAATCCTTAATCAAAAGGCATTCCTTAGGTGGTATGCTTGTCACTCACTTCTCAAGTCACCTCTCCTATAAATTACAGCACTTGTGATAACAAAGGGTTTGACTCACTTACCCATAGAACAAGCTGTTGAAAGAAGAAAAAGTCACAAACAATTAGTCAACACTTTGCCAAATCTTTAAAATATGAAGTATAAAATGTTATGGAATACAGAAAGCAATGCTTAAATTCAGTAGATATGAAAAAAAAACAATGTGGTTTAAAGGTACAGTCAGTGATTTTGGCAAAATATTGTTGACATTTGAACTCATGAATTCACACAATGGACAGCTGGAAGACTTGACTGCACATTTTATGGGAAATGGAGCTATAATTTATTTGTATACTGATACAGTACAA
Source organism: Alosa alosa (assembly GCF_017589495.1). Taxonomy (NCBI): domain Eukaryota; kingdom Metazoa; phylum Chordata; class Actinopteri; order Clupeiformes; family Clupeidae; genus Alosa; species Alosa alosa. The sequence continues at coordinate 13,041,594 of NC_063201.1, forward strand.
TAAATAAAAATGAAAACATACCGCAGTTGTCGCGCACATAGTTGACTAGCTCACAGTCCTACAAGATATAGCATTTACATGTTAGATGTGGTGCAAACTCATCAATGTAAACCAAGGTAAGTGAATGACCAAGGGGGAAAAGAGCGTACACTCATCTGTCTGGGTCCTGAAGCTCCTCTGGGGCCCTGAAAAGTAAACAGCACACTTCCATTCTGACCTAGTTTATGCATTTAGGCAACACTCACTGAGAGGACACAATGCAGCTGGAAATCTTATAAGCAGGATCAACTACTGGCGAAATGAGGAATTGCAGCCTAATCACTAATCAGTATTACTGTAAAACAAATCAGTAGTTAGATGTACCACATAGCGGTACAAAATATGACCGCCTTTCAGTCCTGCACATTCTCTCTGCAAAAATAAATCACGCTGGTCAATTTGTCTCCATCTCCTACTCCATCCCCTACTCTTGCAACTTTTGTGTATGTAAATGAGTGTGTGCATGTGTGTGTTTGCTTTTGTATATGTGTCCTCGTCTGTGTGTGTGTTTGCTTGTGAGTGTGTGTGTGTTTATGTGTGTGTTTTTTTCGTGCGTGTGTGTCTGTGCGTTTGTGTTGTGTGTGTGTGTGTGTGTGTGTGTGTGTGTGTGTTTGTGCATGCTTGTAGAAAAGCAACCCTTCACTCAACACCTCCATCTACAGGCCGATTGGTGTACAGTCACTAAATGTACACATAAATTAATGTATTGTATGGCACCCCATAAACACCCCATAAAATAAAAACAAATCTAACGTACCCTGTGTCCAGCTAGTCCTGGAGTTCCGGGTTCACCCTGTGGACCATCCCTACCGGATTTGCCCTGATGTAGTGGGTTATAGTTAAATTTTACATAGAACATGATAATATCTTAATAATAATACAAATAATAATAAACATTATTGGACTGGATACAAAACACCTCACCCCTTGTCCCCAGCTTCCTTTGCTTCCAGGACCTCCACTTTGACCTTTTGCACCATGCTCTCCCTATGGGGTGAACACAAAAAAATTAAATATGTTTTACTCTGCTCTTTGAGTCTACTACTAATTGTTTGGTGATAAGTAAGTATGTATTAGGACTTACTTGTAGTCCTGGATAGCCTGGATAACCTTGCTGTCCCTTTAAAAGATTGCATTGATACATACATTTTATATTACCACAGATATTCATAACACATCACCTCAATGGTATTCAGAAAGAAATGTATTTAATAAATAGTCCTAAATAAATAAAACAATATATATATACAAACTGCATTTGGTTGTACCATGTCATATATTATACTTGGAACATGTTTGTCTTACATCCTACAAAGTTTGGGCTGGCTATGAATAATACTCTTCAAAACATAGTTTCCAAACATGGCTTCCCAGATAATTTGTCTTTAGGCTGTCAAACTTAAGTAATATTAAGAGCTGAAAAGAAATGAAGACATGAACAGAAATATTTTATAGTCCATGCTTTTGGGACCCATGATATAGGTTTGAATAAAATCTGAGACGGTGCAGCAACAACCTTATCTGATTTGATATGGAATTACCCATTTATCTTCTTTTTAAAAAATATTATTATTTTTTATTTATCATTTATTTATCCAGGAAGGTCCCATGGAGATACAATATCTCTTCTGGCGGGGAGTCCTACTCATTATTTACCTTTGATCCTTTTGGTCCAGGGAATCCATAGCCATCTCTACCATCCTGTCCCTAAAAGTAGTAGTTATGATATCCATACAATTAGTCAGTAATTTATATGTTGCATTTTTGTTTCTTGCCTCTTAACATGAAACACAATTTCATGATTAGCTTTATGTTTCCCACTGCCTGCCTCTGGTGTTTGTACAGTCATGACTCTGATTCTGACTCTGACAAAGTGGGCTAGACTGAGCCATACACTATTCCAGCTGATCAGCATTCTGTAAGGAATAATGGCCACCAAGGTGTCCCGTTATACGGAATTAATGGACGAGACAGAGGCAAGGGTTCCTCCGCCAAGTCCATTAATTCTGTATAACGGGACACCTCGAAGGCCGTTATCCTGCTTATCACTCAGTTGCCACTATAGGCAATGGGCTTGCCTTTAAAGCATGCAAAGGAAACTAACGGTTCAGTTTAAAAATAAGCTGACTTCTTCAGTTTGTTGTCCTACTTTCTTTGGTCCTGACAGTGATTGAGCATTGAGTGGGCATTTACATGTAGGTTGTCTACAGTTGATTAAATTTTTCCTTAGCCTAATTCCAGGCTCAACCGCTGTTCACCATTCAATGAGTAGCATTAAGAAGGAACGGTGATTTAGCTTTTTTTTTTTACCAGATCTACGTCACACTGTTGGTGTCTTGTTATTCAGAATTAATAGCCACCCTGCAGCCAATCAGAAAATGGTATTTCTTCTCTCTGTGTGATAAAGCTAGTTAACACATGGCTTCAGGAACACAAAATAGAGATAAATAATTGCAGTGGCTGTTGAGGTCAAATAGGAGCAGCCTTCTGCCAGGATTGCAGAGTGTATCTTTAAGTGTGAGAATTCTGAAAATAGACAAACCTGGGGTCCTCTAGGGCCGACTGATCCAATGTCTCCTTTAACTCCAGGTTCTCCTGGTTGACCCTAGACAGAGACGCAGCAAAATATGAGGGCTAAAGTTAACAAACTAGACTTGACAGTGGAGCTCTGAGGACGATAAAAAACATGGGAATATTTTAGTAAGCAGCGTAGGTGTGAGTATGAATGGATGGCAATGCATTTGACTAACCTTATGCCCTTTCTGACCTGGACTTCCTCTGTGTCCAATGTGACCTGTAGATCCTCGTGGTCCCTACACAACAGTATTGCACTAATTTGTGGTGATAGTGATTTTGTCCCCACCTTTCATTTACTATGGTTCACCTTGTGTGATCACTCCTTCACAGATTTGTGAATATATACTGCCCTGTAGGCATAAACTCAGATTTACTGAAAATATGGTGATTACTGTTGACACATTTCTGTTTTTGTGTTGAAATATGCTCTCTGTGATCTAGACTGGTTTTCTAAGAGTGACTTACCTGAAGACCAGGTACACCAGGTAACCCTATTGGTCCTGGATGACCCATGGGGCCCTTGTTTCCCTGAAAAGAGATTTAATTGATTAGAACATTTCTGAAAATGTGACCAAAGCATTTCATGTTTTATATCTATTTAGTCATTCAGAAAAACTGAAAGGTATTATTTTATTGAAGTCAGCATAAGGCATCCTGGACATCCAGTACAACCGAAAGCCGGAGACATTTCATGGCACATTATTTTTTAAACTATACAGTATGCTTTATTTCTTTTGGCTTCAGTCTGTGATTCTGGAGGTTATTTGATATTTGCCAATGATTTTTTCAGTGCTTACAGAATGAGCAGCTAAGAGACAATATGGAGCAATTTGGTAAATTATTTAAAATAATAATAATAATAATAATAATAATAATTGGATTGTGTTTACTGTGCCATGTAAACATAGCCAAAAGGAACGCTATCTAGGATGCCTAATATATGGTGCACGATGAGACACTCGAGGGGATGGTGGAAGTGATACCGGGGGTCCTTTCAGCCCAAAGTGGCCCAGATGTCCATGATCTCCAGGATCCCCACGCGATCCCTGTAATAACATGAGCATGAATGCCAAATATGAATTGAGATAAATATAAATGTTTATAGAAATATTACAAATATCTAACCTTACATATGAGTTCAAAGTTGATTATTTATTATATTACACTGTCCAAACGAAACATTGTGGCTTGGTCGATGTTCTAATGACTGCAGACTATGATACACTATGGGACTTACTGTATAAAAATCATGTTATGAGATTAACACATTCATATCCATTCAGCTACACAAGAGGCACCATATGCCTTGTGGACATGTGAAACCCAAAATCACAGTGTCCACCTGTGTGTTACGGTGGAATTAATGAAACATCTGTTGCTTTGGACTTGTTGAAATGATACAGTGTTGCATTTCCAACATCAGGTGAGGTAAGATTCAAACTAGATGTACCGCATAGCGGTACAAAATATGACCGCCGCTCAGTCCTGTACATCCGTTCCGCGAAAATAAATCACACTTCAATTTGTCTCCATATTTTACTCCATCCCCCACTCTTGAAACTTTTGTGTATGCTTGTTTGGCATGCCTGAGTGTGTGTGTGCGGCTGCACAGAAAGTAGCCTACTGGTGCTGAAAAGGTGAATAGATTGTAGAATAGCCAAAGAAGATGTAGCATTGTTATAAAACCTTTAAAATCTCTAAACAATCACAAGTAGGGCAGTTCATCACAGTTCATCCATTGCAACTGGATTGAAAGGTCACTTACACCTGTAGGCTACATTGTATTTGGGAAAAGCAAAAGGTATCAGCATAATGTTATTTATTTATTTATTTATTTATTTATAAACAAAAACATCTCTGTCAGTTCCATGCCGTTTTCAACAGCTATCACAAACAAAGGTCATTTTTGGATGGATGGATTTTTTGAGAATGTTTCTTCTTTTACATAAGATTTTAGTAATCTTTAGTTCATGTAATACTTTATTGTCAATGCACAAATTTAGTAACAGTAGTCTGAAACGTTATTGTTAATGCACAAATTAAGTAACAGTAGTCTGAAACGAAATGCTGTTTTACATCTAACCAGTGGTGCAAATAACTGACATGTGCAAATGGAACTTGATGAAATGTGTCGCTAGACTGTTCATACATATTTTAACGGGCCAAAGTTGAAGAGCTGTTGTCCGTTATTGTTCGTGCAGATATAGGCTGATTAATGTTACCTTGCATTGTGTAACTGAGGTCCATGGCTAGTCTGGCTTTCACCAAACCAAGCTCAATCTTTTAAGAAATCAAAAAATAAATAAATAGCGCTCTGGCTATTCTAAATGCAAAAATGCATCAGGGAGTTATGACAAAACTGTAACTAACAAACTAGATCCTAATAGAAAGTTGTTAGCTTCCCTAAGCTACAGGTAGGCTTATAAGGTAGGCCTGTTTACAACATAAATTGTCAATAGGCTATGCTGGCGACACAAATAAAATCTCCTTTGGAAACCAATGGCTTACGCCTTACAGTATCAAGCGGACTTAAACTGCCATATCGTGGCGAAAAGTTGTAATAAAATTCACGCAGCTCCATGAGTCAAGGAAAGCGCGAATGAAGTAGCCACTAAATGGGACCCACTACCATAGACAGTAAAAGAAAGCCCACTACACAGTAGCTTAAAGTGTGTTGCTAAAGCAGCCATAATGAAATGAAGGTGTCATTGTTTGGATACTTCACACACACGTGCTTTTTAATTTCACAGACTACAACTACCAAGCTGGAATCAAAGCACATCGATTCCCCTCTCACACCCTGCACGCACTTAAAACAAAATAAACAGGCGTCTCAGTCTCACGCATGTATAGGCCAAACTGTATCAGACCAGTGTAACGTTGGTAAATCTTCCATTGCACAGAATATTTTTTGTAGCACGTGCAACAAATGACAGTCGAAAGATACAATTACAGTGCTGCTATCAATTTGCTTGGTATAACCGCATTTATAGTTTTCTACAAATGCAATCAATCAAATTGGCCTCCATCACTCAACCAACGCTAACGGTAACATTACCTAGGTCCTTATTGATAATAAGATTAACGTACCTGCAGTAAAAACCAAGCATGTCCGATAAACATCCTCAGATTTATTTCGGCTTCAAGAAGAAATGGGAATTACATTTCATGTGAACATCATCCTATTCTTATTAGACGTTCTCTGCGGTAGCCTAAACCAGTGTTTCTCAAACTTTTTCAGACCAAGGACCACTTAACCAGTAAAAAAAACCTCACGGACCACCTAGCTAGTTGATCAGCTGGAGACTTCGCTCACTGCCTTGCACAACAGACAGACTGAGGAAGTAATTTGTCCCCAGGGCCATTGAACTGTTCAATGCTTCACTTAAGGGAAGAGGAGAGATAGACTTCTCTGCATAGTCTGTCTGCCTCTTAACCCCCTCTTAACCCCCTTGCTTACTGTGTCAGAGGATTCATATGATTTAAATTGGCATAGCCTACATAGGCAGTGTTGCAGAACTGTTTTGGATTTACATACAAGTTGGTTCAATATTGCAAACAACTCATCTACTGTATATTATGTTTTACCACGTCTGCCCGCGGACCACTTGGGATAGCTTGCGGACCACCAGTGGTCCCCGGACCACACTTTGAGAAACACTGGCCTAAACTACAGTCCTTGTAGGAAGCGTCCATTGTTTTTCCAACCCACTTTTAACTTCCAACAAAATTACGTCTCACTGCAACGATGCGCCATATAGTGGACAAACGACTACTTATCGCCAATACTGGAAATGCAGCCATGATGATGAATATTTATTTTGACTTTCTTTTAATCCTACTGAATTTGTAATTATGTATCGGCCGTTCTAATACCGATAGTATGTGGGTGCCTGTGTGTGTGTGCATGTGTATATGTGTGCACCGCCATCTACAGGCCAATGAGTGTACAGTCACTAAATGTACACATAACCTAATTTTTTTTAGACGAAACTTGGCATACCCCCAGAGAATGCCAGGTCAATCATACACATACAATTTGGTGCAGTTCTGAACATCTTAACTGAAGATAGGGGCGATTAAAGCAGAATAATATTGCATTTTCATTTTTTACCGGGGGGGTGCAAATCACAAATGAGTGATTATGGGCCAGGTTGATGTGGGCCCTTGAGACCAACATACCATAAAAGATTCTTCATCCTCAGTGCCACGGTTCAGGTAGTTATTTAGGAAAAACTGCTTTTTTTGCGGTTCGGTGGGCCCAGCACGGGGAGTGGCCCCGGGCCCGAAACGAAAATGTTTCCGTAAAAGTCTAGTGGGGCTACATACCCACCAAATTTCATGTGCCCCGTGGTTCGTGTGGTATCGTTGACCAAAAATTCAGGAAGTAGATGACGGGGAAAAAAAAAAAAAAAAATTGACAATCCCTATATGAAGGCTAGCTTCGCTTAGCTGGGCGGTCATAATTACCTTAATGCCTGGGGGACCTCTTCTACCTGCAGGGCCCTTAAAAACAGGAAAGAAAACACAATCATGCCAGGGAAGGGGGAAATTATGTGAATTATGTATTTTAATAAGAGAGTATATGGATATACCAGGTTTCCAGGATCTCCTGGTCTTCCTGCTAAACCATCCTGTCCTGTATCTCCCTGCAAGAGGAGCAGAAAGCTTAGTACAGGCATTCTTTAACAAAAGCAGCACACCTACTGTATGTTCATTGCCATCTGTCTGCCCCACACACTGAAGTCTTATTAACTGCATATTATCATATTGATATGATACGTTTGTGATACTTGACTTAGTTCAATTTTCTACTAACCTGTCTTCCTCTGTTTCCTTGTTGTCCCTTTTGGCCAGCAAAGATGTTGCCTGCACCAGGTTCTCCCTGAACAGATGCACAATTAACACATTTTTGAAAAATGCAACACAATGAACTGAACTGTCTTAAGTAGCCCTATATCAGATCACAAACCTTTAACCTTACAATATACAGTACATTTACATAAAACTAGATTATTTAGACAATTTGTGTATTATATCAGAAACTTTATTTATATTTCCTTGTCAAGGATTGCATGCTGATTCATTTTCTATATAAGCTGCATGAGAAAATCCTTAAATCCTTTCGAGTTGTTACCAGAAACCAAATGAGTAATAATGCTGACATTAATACTTACTGTATCTCCTTTTCGACCATGCTGTCCTTCTATTCCAGGCACTCCTTTAATGCCTTGTCGACCCTTGAACACACATGACGATGATAGATTACCGAAGGTGATCAAGCCTCTTTCAACAAAGGGGCCAGATTTATGACTTGTATTTAGTGTTAATGAAATCATACTAATTGGATGTTGTGATCGCCTAAGTTGGTCAACTAAGATAATTAACTAATGAGTAACCAAGTGTAACTGTAATAGGCAAATAATCATTGTTCAGATGTCAATAAAACTTATTTGGAGCAATTTGGTAAAAAAAAAAAAAAAAAAAAAAAAAATATATATAATAATTGGCTTGTGTTTACTGTGCCATGTAAACATAGCCAAAAGGAACACTATCTAGGATGCCTAATATATGGTGCACGATGACACTCGAGGTGATGGTGGAAGTGATACTGGGGGTCCTTTCAGCCCAAAGTGTCAAGGTACAACTAGAGGTACAACCCAAGTTAAGTGTATGTTACAAATAGAAAACCAGTTAGAGAGAGACTTTACTGGGCTGCCAGGCTCTCCTCTGTCTCCAGGAACACCAGCCACACCAGTTTCACCCTGTGAAGAATAAAAATCAAAAAGTTAATCTATAAACTTCAAATGTCAAAATTGTTGTTCATATAAATAACCAGTGAGAGATCACAAGTATTCATCAGTCACTCATTACAAGTGTAGCTATATGCTGTATTCCTAACAAAAATGCAAGGGAGGCCTAGCAGAAATGCAAGGGATGCCAAACAACTAAATTCCGAAAGGTTAAATAGACAATTTGCATTTTGTATTAGCAGATGCTGTCAAAGTAAAATAATCTGTTTTTTCCCCTCTGTTCTTGACATATCAGAAAATATCTGTTGCTGAGCCCTCATTGATGAACTGGCAGAGTTGTGAACTGGCAGAAAAAAAGGGTCTGCTTAATGTAAATGTAATCGAGCTCCTTAAGATGTACATCCTTGCTGGCCTAGCATGCAGGTAATTGTGCATTCTATTTTGCAAAACCATTTGAAGCTCTTCAAACATTTCTATGTAAATTGCAGAGTTAGTCTGTGAATTGGTGTATTACTACAAGTAATTGTGAGGGATAATTTGAAAACACAGACAAGGAAGAGAGAAAATGACCTGTTCACCATGAACTCCATCCAGGCCATGTTCACCATCTTCTCCCTATCAAACATGATTGGTACACATTGAACATATTCCAGTATGTCATATTCCAGTACAACAGTCAATGCTCCACTTATCACAGTGGTTGTATGTCAAATATACTCTATATGCAATAGTTTTTTTTATAGAAACCAAGAAATTAAGTAAATCAATTATATAATAAAAAATGTACTTAAAAATAGTTTGTTTACCACATCACCATTGTACCCTCTTGTGCCCTGAAAAATCCATACATCATATATATATATAAATATATTTAAAAAAAGCATGCTTATTGAAATGTCTTAAAATTATCCAGTCAGTGTACTCCTACCTTGTGACCTCTTATGCCTCGGCAACCTGCATCTCCTTGAATCCCAGTTTGACCTGGAGGTCCTCTATATCCCTGAAATAAGGAGGTTGTATGTGGTTCAACATTTGGCCTTTACATGGGTACATGACTACTGGATGCCTACACAATGTTATGATTTGATGGAGGGATGTCTTCATACGTGTCAGTTCCCTGACACTCAATACAAAGTCTCTGCAAACACTCTGACTCTGAGCAACTATATCTTTCAGGGAAAACCAGGCTCTTAAAGCTGCAGTTGGCAAGTCTGACAGATTGAGGGGACTTAGCCAATATTGTGAATGTTTACAACTCTCATGCCCCTCCCCCACTACCACTGAGCACCCTCACATCGAGTTGGTGTTTGTCAGTGTGCACCAGACTGCACCAGAATGATTGACAGTCAGATCTCACATAGCCCTGCTCTGATTGGACCAGAAGAACCGGGAGCTCTGGATTTTTGCAAAACAAATAACATGCTAGGTGGAGGTAGAAGTGTGTTTTTTTTCTAAAACCGGCTGATTTATGTTGTTCTGTCAGAGCATAGTGTCGGTTTCAAGTGAATATGATCAAAAAAATCTTGCCAACTGCAGCTTTAAAGAAATTGAGGTTACTGTGCAGAGAAGTAAAGTGAGGATCACACACACACACACACATCATGAGGGAAATGGAGAGAGCTAAGTTAAATTGGAACTTTACCCTCTCACCATCTCTGATGCATAAGCATCTGTAGCATTCTCTATTGATATATTGAAACTTACAGAACCGCCCTCTTCTCCAGGATATCCTTCATGACCCTTTGGCCCTGGATTGCCCTACTCAAACAGAATAGAAATTATTAAAACTTCAAATTAAACTCACAAAACATTATTTCAAATAAAATAAAAATGAAATAGAAATAGATACAGAAACTATGTAATATAAATGTAATACAAGTAATACACACGGAGCCTCTCAGTGTGTCCTTACCTTTTGGCCTGGCGGTCCTCGTGGTCCTCGCATTCCGTCTGGACCACTGCACTTACACATCACACCACAGCAAACCCTCTCAGTAGCTGTGTCCTAAAGAGGTGCAGGCAGAAAATGGAATGTAATTTGAGGCAAAAAGTCAAGGAGGAATGAATTGAAGGTCAAAAATATTCAGATGTAACTTTTACTAAAACTTGAGTTTCTTCAGTTGGTCTTTTAAAAGCCAAATAAAGACAATCAAGGCCTGTTGTATTAAATGGTGTACTCTGAATTAAAGTTGATCCGGTGACGTGGCTTACTATTTCTTTCCGTATGCCTTCTTCTATATTATACATCCTGATGGAAAAGGGCTTCTTGTATCCAAAACTTCCCCCAAACTCAAGCATCTGAAGCTCATGGGTATTTTGAGCTCCCTCCAAAGCCACTGTTACCAGTGCACTTACTCCTGCAATGCACATTATTAGGGTAACATTATTTAATTTGGTAACACTTTACTTGACAGTATCGACATAATAGTGACATGACACTGTCATGAACGTGTCATAAACAAGTCATAAACGTTTATGACATAACGCTTCTGTTATAGAGTACCGAAGCCACTGCGTAGCGTTGTCAAGGCAGCAATTTCACTGGAACTAAACAAATCAATCTAACCATAGTAATCATGGCTTTCTTAATCTATTTCAATGATTTTACGTTTTTAAGACGTTAGTATATTTTTTCTTACACTGTAGGAATCACCTACTACCATATATATTCATACCAACACAATCAAATTTGTGACTACAGAGTTTTATTTTAGCATGAGTTTCCTCGGAGCCCCTAAGGGGACATGATCAAAAAAAATCTAAAGTTTAGTTTCATGTGCTCACCTGAAACTTTCATGTGCTCACGTGAAAGTTTCATGTGTAAGACTTTTATGCGTGAAAGTTTCATGTGCTCACAACTTTCATGTGTAAAGGTTTCGCGTGAAACTTTCATAATGCGCATGAAAGTTTCACGTGAAGGTTTCACGTGCGCACATAAAAGTTTCAGGTGAGCACATGAAAGTTTCACGTGAGCACATGAAACTAAACTTTAGATTATTTTTTGCTCATGTCCCCTTAGGGGCTCCGTATAAAAGAGACCTGCATGTAACTTGACAGCATGCAGTTAAAATCCTTAAATTCACATTCATTGAAACTGACAACTGAAACTGACAAAATTCACTTCGATAATTTAATTGGTCAGAATGTTGTTTGCTGTTCGATAATTCGCCTGAGTTTATTGTTTTCTGTTGAAGGACCCAACGTGCAGGAAGAGGAAGGAACGCATGTGTCTTTGAAATAATGAACTAGCCGGCAAGAAGCCAAACAGCAATAGGCCTACTGTCCTACCTACCGTTTCTGTAATATAAACAAATAAAAATTTGTTGCAGTGTTAAATTGCAAACTTCTAGCCTGTCAACCCTTGAAATACAGAACTACTTAGCTAGCCACCAAACATCGATGTCTCTTACCTAAAGGAACGTCACCTATTACCAACCGCCCCGTATTTCCAACCTCTTACGTGTTTGCTTGATATTCATTTCTATACAAACCAAGACGGCAGATTCCTACAGAAACGCAAGCACCCACACCATAAGTATATCTAAATTAACTATGTACCAAAAATGTTTACATTTTACTGTGACTCAAAGAGCTACAGTGTTGTAACTGTAAGGCTGTGTGTGTACACAATTTAAGCCACTTCGAAAGTTTGTTTAGATCCAGTGATTCTGCCGTCATTGAAACGGAACGTCACACGTAGGTACTTTATTAAGTGACATTCGGTTTTTGTCATAACAAGTTAGGGTTAGGGTTAAGGTTAGGATTATGGATAGAGGTTAGGGTTAGGGTTCATGTGTCATGACAGGGTCATGTGTTCATGACAGTGTCATGTCACTCTTATGTCGATACTGTCAAGTTGTCTGTTCTGGTATCCCCTTGGCATCATTTCAAAAAGCAACAAGCAGCCACATGTTTTATAAAATATTTTTCAGTGTTTGATTTTGACAAATTCTGTAAACCCTAAATACAGTAGGCTATATTCCGTATGACACTGAACCGTTTCTATATGACATAAACAGTGAAAAAAATGTTTTGAATGGATGACGGTGGTCTGTTTGACACTGCTATCTCAAATATATGCATTTCTATATCCTACCACTTCTCCTTAGATGGCTTAATTCCAATTCCAGTTTCTCCACTGGCTCATCAAGCCCATCAGAGAAAATAATCAGCACCTGAAACATAATAAAGACAAGTACTCCATTCACTTATCACAACTGAATATTGCTCTAACTTAAAGTCGGAGAGTGAGTAGTACATTGCAACGAAACACCTGACAGTTAAGTTTTGTGTGAAGATTTTTTTCCTCCGTGGAATCCAGAGCTGGAAACAAAATAATTTAAAAAGACATAGGGTCCTTTTTTAAGCATTTAAACCAACACCAAAGCACTTTTCCTCTGTCGCACGCACAATATTTGTTTATCCAGCACTGGCTTTGCTAATAACGATGTCCACAGACAAGGTAGAGTATGTTTCATGATTGTATTAAAGGAACACTAGGCAAGCCTGATGCTTTTTTCTCTACGAAGCTCCCTCTAGCGCATGTACGTGTTGATACGTGTGTGTGCCCTCGCTAGGTCTGAAGCTCTTTTCCTTTTCATTGCATCTTCCGTCAAGGGTTTTCGCTGTTTCTTCGCCGGCTCTGCCCTTATACACACGTTTGCAACAACCGCTAATGTTTCGTTAGCCTGCCTCTGTGCTGGGGATGCAGGATGTAAACTGATCCTGCTTCTCGCGATGTCTGAGACTTTGTGAGACTGAAGGTCGGTGGGTACGATACACCGAACTTGCAAGTGGGATATTCTTCCTACAGGCAGTAGCGGTGGGCGAGAGAGTCTTCATTTGCCCTGTATTGAATCATTTAACCATATACGACTTACGAAGATGATTAATTAACACGAAAACGTTGCCTAGTGTCCCTTTAAAGTATGATGTATTGCAACATCAGAAGCAAATCAAATATGTAGTTTCTTATGTCTCATTCCATCGAACTACAGATCTGCCAAACTTACTGTAGTGTGTTTATAGCCGATAGAGGGCCCCGAAGTGAATGCAGAAGTGCCGTTCACCCTGTTACAAGTTGATGAAATACTGAAACGATTTTGGAAACATTATTTTAAGGTACAAAAAACTCTTTGGTGTTGCTTTAAGCGTGTGATCTGAAAAACATCATTGTTTAAATGCATTTAGGGTGTGTCCATATCCACTTTTGGTATTTTGACAGCGGGATAAATTATCGGATTTCTGGCAGTTGGTTTAAAATTGTTGTAGGCCTACTTTACGTTTCTTGATTAATCATGGGTGTGTTTTGGGTGTAGCAATAAACCAATGAGAGTGGCATCTCACATTTCTTTTAACAACTAGAAGTACTTGCACTCACATAAATACATCTCTGCACCCGCCTAGGCAATGATGACTCCGTCAGTCACAAACTAGCAAAGACACTTGTGTCCCGCCTGGCGCCAACCATAATGTAGGCTTTGTGTGAAGTTTCATAACAAGTAGCCATGTAATAAGCAGGCTAATGTGTAGTTCACTAGTGTTGGAAAGTAAATCCCCTCAGGACGAAGCAAAACTAAGCAAATTCTGTTTTCCTGGTTGGGATTTATTATCCTACGCAGACCAATCATTATCCCTTGCATAAATGTACAGTATATGTATACGTAAAATATAATATAGGCCTATCTGCCAACTAGAAGTCTTGATGCTCACCTTCACTTTAGCTGCTGAATCTTTGAAAACTTTTTCAAAAGATTTCAACAACGGTGTGTTGAAGACACTGTCCTTATTTATCACTATGTCTGTCACTTTTTTGACAACATCTGAGTTGTACTCCTGAAATGGGAAGTAATCCAGCTCCTTTCCCTCTTCATTCACCAGATTGAAGGCAATCTTTGTCTTGATGATGCTATTAGGAGCGCAACATATGTTATCCAGAGAAGATATTTTGTTGATTATCTTGGGCAGTTGTTGCTTTAACTGGAATGGTCCCAAGACGAGAGGGAGGTTAATTTGCCTTCTGGCATAATCAAATCCAATGGCAATGTCCACATTACATCCTATGGAAAACACAGAAGCAGTGCATGTTTTTTTTTAAATAATGGTATAAAACTATGTGCAGAAGATGACTGGCATATGCCTGTCGTGAAGGTGAGATAGGACTAAACTGTGAGTTTAGCTAGCAAAATTCACCATATGATCAAAAATATTTGTACCAATTATAATACTTGATTTAAATCCATTTTATTATTCACAGTATTATATTATTAATGCAGGGGGTAAATAGGTTAAATCACCTTGATAATTAGGCTACTGCTGGTTCCAGATTGATCTTTTAGGACATGTTAGAGTAGCCTACTACAGTATGCCTGTTGGCAACCACTCTGAGTAGTCAAAGGCGATTCAAAACGAGTCAGAAAGGTCGAAATCGTCAAAATGTCGGTGTCCACCACTCTAGTTCATCCAAAACAAACCAGGAAAGGGACTCAAAGTGCTAAATACCGGAATTTTCCTTTAAACTGGCTGGCAGACACCTTACAAATATAACCTCAGACTTATTTGCTGGTTACGGTAACTAGGTCAATGGATTTTACTGTCTATTTCTCAATACTTTTTACAAAATCTAAGCAAGAAAATGGCAAACAAATAAGATTAAAATTTTAGCATGACAGTCTGGGTTTGCAGACACAGGCGACACCGAACTTCGAAGCCACACAACCCCTAGCGTTATTGCACCGCAATGCAAAGCAACCCAACGCAGAACTATGAACGGGTCACGATGCCGAGTGATGGCGTAGCTACGCAGTGGTTTTGACGCAGAAGCATGTTTCAGCCTTAATACCCATAGGGGCAGAACTACAAGGCCAAGAATGCTTTGCGGAGTTGGAGAGAAAGGTGCAGAGGAAAAGAAAAAAATAGGCTTATCGTTGTTGCTGCTGGTGATGAATAAACATCGCTTTTCAGTTCAGTTGTACATGAATTCTTTGTATACTACTACCCAGAAAACCTCCTCCTGAAGATATCAAGGTTTACATTAACTTGGCTGTTCTTTCCTCACTCTACCATAGTAGATCTCCCATGCAAATACCTTCAGAAATTGGCAAAAGATCTTACCTGGGTCTAGGTCTGGGTTTATGTTTGGGTCATCAGATCGTGGGCAGAACGTGCCAACCAGCGTTGGCAGCATCTTTGTAAGTTCTTCATATGCTTTAATTGGAAAATACCTATCTTGACTGCCAGCAATCTTGAGGAGCTGATCAGTTTGAACTCTACCCACTCCGATCACAAACACATCTATTTTATCGGCTCGAAGATCATCAGTAGCAGCTTCAACATCTTCATCTGTCTCTCCATCTGTAATTAACAGTAGGGTTTGGCGGACACCCATGCTTCTGCGACTGCCATGTTCAGTCTTGAAGAATTCCTGAATGAATTTTAGTCCTGGAACAATTTTCATGCCTTCTCGAAGTTGCTTTATACCATCTATCGCTCTAATAACAGCTGTCCCATTCTCATACTCATTAAGGTAGAATTCCTTTTGTTGATAAGTGCTGAACTGAGCAACCCCAACTTGTAGAAAGCTTGAACTAATGTTAAAGGATTTCACCATGTCCATCATGAACTTCTTCATTATTGAGAAGTGTGAATCAGCGATGCTTTCTGAGCCATCCACCAGCATGACCAGATCCATTTTACAGTCTGGGGGAGAGAGACCATTTAAGAGAGCATTCTTATTCACTCAAAACCTCTGACAGAATATTGCATGATTTAAGTCACTTTCTAAGAGCAAAAGAGGGCTTGCCGTGGCTTACTACAGTATATGGGCTTCAGCACCATACAAGTTTTACATTCAAATATTGTAGTTTTATTATGATGTCTTCATGTGAGGAGGCTGTTATTTACTACAGATAGGATACCAAAGAGCTGTTATTAACTCTTACCTGCTTTGTTGACGTTACAGATTTCTTGGGTAATTCTTCTGTCTAATACCTCCAAGGCATTAAAATCATCCACATAGAACACCCTGTCATGGTTGTTGGTCATAGTTAACAGATGATTCCGTAACTGTTTATTCCCGATCTGCTTTACTCCAATTCCAAATATACTGATTCCGTCGTTTCTCAGTTTTGCAGATGTTTCTTCCAATTGTTGAGCATCGCTTGCCTCTTCATTTGTGATGATTATGAGAAACTTGTGCCCCCGTTTATTACTTTGGACACCATTAAAGTACTTCAGAGAGTACCTCAGTGCTCTGCTTGTGTACGTGTCACCACGTGAAGGCCTTAGACGTGATATGGCTTGTCTCAGCTCTTTTTTGGTTTCATATTGATTCAAAGCAAACTGGATTTGTGGTTCAGTGGAGTAGACAATGCCCCCAATGCGCACATGGTTTTCTCCAATAGAGGAACTGTTCACAATAGATGACATGAGGTGTTGCATACTCTGAAACTGTTCATGGCTGACACTCTGTGAACCATCTACAAGGAAGATTATGTCTGCCATATCGATTTGACATCCTGAAAAAAAATGAAGCAGGAATACATTGGTGGCATTATTGGTGGCACTAGTGTCTGACAACCATCTTTCTGACAGCCCTCTTTTAGAGATGACTAAGTTCAGTCATTAGGAATTTTTCAAAATAACAAGCAGTGGTTATCCAGAGTTTGTCAATGCCTATTGTTGTTCTATGGAAGCTCTGAGCTCCAGTCAAAAGTCATTAAATGTATGCCATGCTGGTTCAGATAGACCAAGGTAGCACTCTATTGTTAATTGTAGAATAGATGCTCCTAATCCGCAAAAACTACAACCACTAAACACTATAAATCCAAATTATATAGCAAATGTATAAAATTATATAGCAAATGTATAAAATTGTTTACCATCCTTAACACTGAGTGTGTCCCAGATTCAATTATGGCTTTTATTTCTTGTGTTATCTGCATAAAATTTTGTCCCACAGTCTTAGACATCGAGGATTCTTTTAAAGATTTTTTAAAAGGTATTTTTTGTCTAAACATTTAAGCTTTTTATGTAAAGTAAATAAAGTGATATAATCTGATACAAGGTCAGCTTAATGGCTGAAATCTAAACATTTTTATTCTCAAAAATAGTATACTAGTTAGTTACCCTATATAAAATAAATTTTCCTTGTTTACCTTGGATGCACTAAAGCAAAAATAACACTAAAGAACATTCAAGACTATAAGAAGATATGGAGTCAAAATGCAACAAATGAGCTGTAATGTCAGTTGGGCACTTAACCTTGTGAGGCTTGAGTTATTTGACCTTTGGCCTCCTCCACGGTGGTGCACAGCACCTGGACGATGTTCTGAGAGATGCCCTGAAGAGCACTGAAGTCAGAGACGCTGTACACATGCTGGTCATGAGGCTCATTACCAATCTTTCTCAACTGTTCCGCATCTGCATCTTTTATCCCGATAGCATACAGTATGATTCCCCGGCGCCTCAGGTCATCTGCGTGTGGCTCCACGTCATCTTGTGATCTACCGTCTGTGATGACAACAGCAATCTGCGGTACCCCCTGTCTCGCTCGACTCCCTGCTTGCTCAGTAAATTGCTCCTTGAGAATGAAATCTAGTCCTAAACCAGTCATGGTGCTACCCCCTTTGTAAGGCAATTTCTTGATAGACGCGATAATCTCTTGTTTATGTTGATAGGTGTTCAGGAGAAACTCTGTCTGTGGGAAGGTGCTATACTGTACTAAGCCAATGCGGACTTGATCAGGACTGACACTAAAACTGTCAAGCAGAGTGTGGAGGAAAGTCTGGACCTGCTGGAAGTTTTTTTCCCCAATACTCCAGGAGCCATCAACCAGGAATACAATGTCAGCCACAGCCTCCTGTGTACATACTGGAAGAATGAGGAGAATCGGATAATACATATTGATGTAATAAAATCTCGGCTGAATTAGTTGTGATGCATGCCGTCTTTTATTTAAGTGAAGCCTTGACATTGTAATTGCAGTTTTCCGTGCACTGCAAACACCCTTTTATCTTATAAAAAGAACCAACCTTTTTGTTCTGCTGCACAGACAGAGACATATGACCCAATCAGTACGATGACCAGAAGTAGTGCCATTTTTTCAACGCATCCTGAAATATGAACATTGTAAAGATGGAAATGACTGTATTTCTTTTGTGATTTTATAGCATTACCTGAGATGCTTTTGGAAATTCTGCAAGATTTTTTTCATGATGTTCTAAAATACTCTGACAAACCTTAAGGAAAACACAGGTTGGTTTTATGGCTGTGCTTTTAATATTCATACATACATCATTGCATACTTGACTTTGCTCTGATTGGTCAACATCTTAAGGCATCTTCCAGGTGTATCACTAGATTGCCTATTGCCAGGGCTCCATCTTATTGATTCAGATTGCTATGGACTGTCCAGGGTAGGGCTGTCGAGTAAATCCAGTGGGGGTTATTTTGAGTGCATGTACTTGTCTAATTGGGTTGTGGTCTATGACCATTTCCTTTCTAAGGCCATTACAGGCAGGGAAGGAAACAGTACACTCTGATAAGCCTGCTACGTCTCCTAGTCACATTTACATATCTTGTGTCCATGAAACCGGCCCTTTTTCTTCCACAAATATTCAATTCAGTCCATGATTGCATGATACCGGGACAGTTTTGGGTGTCGTAGAGTACAGTTTAAGGGCGGTGAGATATAATGATTATATGATCAGCTGCATGTTTAGTGCATTTAATGTATTATGAGAAGATACAGCATGCTATGAATTGACCATTGTTTAAGCTATGAACTCTACAGTCCAACAGTGTCATAATGTTTTTTAGACATACACTCACGCCACTCATATTTGCTTGATTTAGGGTGGAAATAGGAATAAGAATTGTTCCAAAACAAGATAATACATCAGAAAACATTTCCAGTTTTTTGATAAGAGCAACAAAAGCTACGTAGATCAGTTGTTGTTTTGACCATCACTTGCTGCAGTGTCTTTCCTGAACAAAGTAATCCTTTCATATGAAAACCCTTTCATATAGAAAACAAAGGTCACTAACACCAAATTGTGATGCCTTTCCAAATTGTTATGGAATTTACTTCACCATGCACCATTAAATTGTCTTGATTTGAGGTGTACTAAAAGATCACATAAATGCGGTATACTTACATCAGAGCCATGCAGAGTCAAGGAAAGATCACCTATCTTGTTCCACTGCCTCAGATAATATGCTGCCCTGGCAGATCCTGAGATTTGTGAGGGTGTGCCCAAAATTCCTACTGGAGTGTCCTAGCTCATTACATTTTTTCTTCTGTACAGTGCACACAGAAACACACACACCGTTCTTGGCTACTGGCTACATGGCCATTGGTGAAAAAATATATGTTTATCAGAATTGACCATAATCAATCCAAAATGACCAGACATGACTACAAACAGTATGAGCTCAAATGCCTTAGGTCGGAGTTACCTTAAGGTACATAAGTGACTTTCCAAACTTTCCAATAAATCTTTAACAACATCGGCCCTAAGTACATGTCACAGTTTGAGGTCTGACATACTAACAACAAAAACACCAATATTGTTGACTCATAATTAGTGCCACAGTTTATAAATTATTAGATTGCATTTTACTTTGGTAGTTTTGAAACTCAGACTTGAAATAGTTTTTGAAACTCAATTCTCAGGAGGGAGTCCATTGGTGTGGAGAAAAAGAGCAGAAGGTTTGGTCTCCCATCGTCCGGAAACATGTGGATGAAATGTGTTGAGGGTTCATGGATGGTGATGAGGTTTCTCATATAGACCCTTTCAAGAGAGTTCCATTATCAGCATCATAGTTGGCCCCACAAGACTTCCGTTTTAACATTCCATTTGTTATCTTAATGCAGACGAAGTAGATTGGGGCCCAAATAGAACGTTCAAGCATTGTTTTTGTTTTTATTGTTGAAAGGGTCCATAGGGCTTTGACCCCCAATTACACATGATACTTAGGGATGTAACAATATCAAAATCTCACAATGTGATAATACCTCGGTAACAAGTCCACGGTACGATATTTCTGGGAACTGGGAAATGACCTGGGTCGGACTCAAACCCGGTTCTTTGTGGGCACGTGGACCCGAGCATGGTATATGGACACAGCAACCCCCCCAGGATTGACTTCTTAAAGAGTTAGATGACAACTGCTGTTTTAAAATGAATGCCTAGAGAGGTACCTCCCTGCTCAGGAGTAATCTGTTGATGTGAACAGTAAGAAACTAGTAAGAATAGTAAGCATTCTATAATCATAGACTTTTCATAAATCATAATGTAAGCTTTATAGCTTTGGTATTTATTAATTGAAGACTTGATGCAAAGAAGTTGATGAACACCATTTTGTGGAATAATTAATGACGTCACTCTGTTTCTTCAGCTGAAATAGCCAGATTAGCTCTCTGAATGCTCTTCAAGACTGGGACACTCTGAAATTGTCCTTAAAATATGGGTGCTGTTGCAATTGTGTTTTGTTTATTGCTCTGAAAACTCGGAGTGGCAGTTAACAAACACATTATTTATTTACACTACATCCAAGTTCACACATGGTGACACATGATGTCCCTGAATTGAAGGGATGTGCAGTGTATCAGGGTGATGTGGTTATCTACAACAAGCAAGTCATGGGATATATGCATGTTCGGCAATGGAGGGCTTTGTTTGATCTTTTAACAGCAGTGCATCTCACTGTGAACCTGGATACGTTTATATTTCCCCAGGAGACAGTAACATATTTTGACAGTCAAATAGGGTCATAGCTGGATGCCAGCAATTGATGTCATGTACAGTATAGCCTGGAACAGTTTGCTGCCCTGATGGCCATTCATGTTTTGTGTTTTCTTGTGTTTATCTTGTCTTATGCTTTTTGTTTATATTTTGTTCTCCATGTGTCTTATCTTATCGGTCATGTGTTCTACCTGTTTCCCCCCTAATTACTATAGTGTCTGCCTGTTTTCTGATTGTCTATCCACCTCTTTCTTATTTTGTCTGTCATCTTGCTTATTTAAACTCTTGCTTAAACTCTTGCCACACTTGTTGCTGAATTACTTTGATATTCTCTAGCCATATGTCTGTCCTCTGTCTGGGATCTTGTTTTTTGTGGTGTTACTGACTTTTGATCGGATTTTACATTAAGTGATCCCTTGTTAGGAACTACTACCCTGTTGGACTAGTTCCTGGTTTTGACCTATGCCTGATATTTGTTCTGTGTTAGTCCTTCCTCTCCGTTTCTGTCTGTTTTGTTACCATTCCCTGCCTAGCATGTCTGGTGTTATCAGTTCGCTTGTCTGGAAATATCAACTCTGCATTGTCTACAGTTACTCTACTGTTTTGTCTGAAAATATGTGATATGCTTGACTCATTATAGAACTTTATTTACACTTGACACCAGTTTGTTGTACTTTTGGGTCCTCCAGACAAGCCCCTCTCGAACAGAGGATTTCATTGACAGATCTGTTTGCAACTCTTAATTATTCAGTTATTCAGTTTAAAGGAGGAACCTTTTGCTTTGATTTGGGCCATAATACAGTAGTGTCTACGTGATAGATATAATGTAGGTATGTGTAATCAACATCATACAAATGTCCCAAGATTAGTGAACATAAACAGATGGGTGCATTCCATGGAACCACACTGTGCCACCATTGTAATTATCCTAATTGCTATAATGACACTGAAAACAGGAAAAGGATGGAGTGGTTCCAAAAAATCACACATACACACATCAAGATTCCTTTTCTATCATCACATCTATATTAAACTACAGAGTCTCTGAATCTTCCTGTTCTTTGCAGTCAGTTCAGTCCACATCAACGGGACGGACCCACCTAGCCAACTTAGACCATGGCTAGGTTGGTTAAGGGTATTTGGATGTTTGTTGCGGTAATATGGTGGCAGCATGGGGCGTAAGCTAACTGGCTAATTTGTTTTGTGCAACTTCTTTTGTTTGTGATGGGCTGTGCCTAGGTTGATGGTTGGTTGGCCAAGGTTTTTATGGCTATGGTTCAGTCCACATCAACGGGACGGACCAACCTAGCCAACCTTGACCATGCCTGGGCTGGTTAAGAGTATTTTGGGTATTGGATATTTCAACGTGGTAATATGGTGGCAGCATGGAGGGGAGTGTCTCCAGGACGCTGGTTTCACTGTTACCCCTTCATGAGGTGTCGTGGGCCTAACTTAACGAAACATCGGTGAATGAGGGTGCCCACTTGATAACCCCAATGACATGCCGCATACTATATACTGCTGTTGGATGGGCCATTTGTATTGTGTTTGTGACCATTTGTTGGCGGATTTGTGGGTAGTGTGCTTTTTTAAAGTTAAACTTGAGCAGGGGCTTCTGAATGTGTTTTTACCTTGGATTTTGGCACAAGGGATTTTAACATCTAATCCTGTGTATTAATGTAATGCAAATGCCTAACAATGTCCTGTGGGACCTAATGATGATTATGACAAACATTATTAAACTGGCAGATGCCTATAGTGGCCACTTGTATATTTGACTATCAAAAGAAAATGAAAACAATCGGTACTACCTAAGTTGCTGCAGCTACAGTCTGAGTGCATAATCATAATCATCACCTCAAGAAACAGAGATGTATGTGAAACATTGGCAGAATTCTGGTATAGCCTGAAACCAGAAATGTCAGAAGGTAGGGGCATATGCTTTGCTTTTCTTTTTCTTTTGTAGAACAACAGTTCTGCACAGATTATTTTAAACTATTATGAGTTGTAACATTATATTGATTTACCCACATAATCATATGGTAGGGTATGATGTAGAATAGCATTCTGTCAGTACAGTTAATGACCAGGAGGCTCTTGAAAACCCTCTATTGGTTAAGCTTGAGGCAGTGGTACACGTTGTTAGCATTAGATCAGTCATGTCTTCCTTGCCATTGGACAAACCCATAACAGAAATACTACAATACTGTGCTTTTGTTGTTACGTGGCAATGCCTTGACTTGTTGGAGGCTTTTGTGTTTGACAATCTGATCTTTGACAGATTAGTTTCACTTTAATTACTATTACAGATGCATTTGATCATTTGATCATAAGTGGAGAAAAGTAGTCACTCTGCAGTTTGGTATCTTTGTGTGCACCCAAATGAACATGGACCCAGTGTTCTGAGGGAATCAGAAAGAAACTTATATACATGCATGTTAAAGATAAAGGCTATAAGAACATTTCCAACATTTCTAACCCTAGCTCTAGACTATGTTGCACATATTATTAACAAGTGTAAGGTCCATGGGACTGTAGCCAATCTCACTGGATGTGTATGCAAGAGGAAAATTGACCCCAGACCGAACAGAAAGATAGTGCAAATTGGAAGACAAGGAACCAAAGAAAACTTCCTATATGAACTGCACTGCAGTAGAGGCTATTGTTGCTTTTTATACGGCTCTTCACAATGCTAGTAGAACGCTCCATTGACTTGAATGGGATTTCCCAACGTTCTACGGTAAAATATTTCCATGTAATTACCGCTGCAAACATATAATTACCGCTGTCAATGGCAACGGGTTTTGTGCTGCTGATTTAAGTTTTTCATATCACTCCGCAAGTAGTCCGGTCACTTCTTGCATTGGAACTTCATTCAAAAGTGAAAGCAGACGGTTGATCAGCTGTGTTCTAAAGAATGTTTTATTCAAGTTCAGCGTGTGTTGCGAACTATTTGTTTATCAGCAAAAGCCACGACGAAACGGTAACAAATAAGTGTAAAGAGACATATCGTGGAGTTTATTTTTTCATTTTGCCAAGTAGCCATATAATAAGCGGGATAATGTATAGAACGCCGGTCATTATTGGGAAAATAACTCCCTTCAGGGCGAAGCAAGACCCGGTTCGCCCTGTCGGGACTTATTTTGCCAATAATGAGGTTCTATACATAATGTCATTATCCCTTACTTATTAGCCTACACGGCTCTTCACAAGGCAAGTAGAACGCTCCATTGACTTGAATGGGCTTTCCCAAAGTTCTACGGTAAAATATTTTCATGTAATTACCGCTGCAAACATATAATTAATGCTGTCAATGGCAACAGAGTTTGTGCTTCTACTTCAGGTATTTCATATCACTATGCAAGAACTGGAACTTCATTCAAAAGTGAAAGCAGACAGTTGATCAGCTGTGTTCTAAAGAATGTTTGATTCAAGTTCAACGTGTGTTGATAAACGGTAACAAATAGGCTAGGCTATGTAGGCTAAAGTCATATAGAGTGACCGTCAATAAGTCCCTTCAGGGCGGAACAAGTCCGGTTCGCCCTGTCGGGACTTATTTTCCCAATAATGACCAGCGTTTTATACATTATCCCTTACAGCAGATGTTCCGCTAATGGAATGCTTCAGTTACATCCCAGGTGTAGCCTTCCTTTAATAATACAGTGGAAATTCTTGCATAAATATATCTGGGAGAGAACCTGCTAGTAACTTGCCTGGTTTCACCAGACTCATTACTTCATTTCACCAAGTGAAGAGTCTGGGTATTAACAATAGGGAAATGTTATGTTATGAAATGTAAAGTCCAGCATCATAATGGGCGTAGATTTTGCATTAAATTTGAAATCACTGTTCTAGCCTATCCAATCACATTGATCATAAATTCCTACAGTACTTCCTATTTCAACTAACCTTTACAGGATATTATACAACAACAGTTAGGTCCAATTGAGCTATTTATTCATTTTTGATTGGACGAGAGGTCATCACGAGTGGCGATATCCCAGCACAACGACTCTTAAGACTTTTGACTGCTAGTTCACTCCGCATATTGCATTGAATTACCAAGACAAACGTTCCAATCATTCATAGTGAGAGAGCAACGATTTCATAACTTCACCTTGGAGTGAGAAAAACGCAAAGTAGGTGGCTGGCAGATGGCTTGTTAATGAGGTCAGACATATTTTTTTGTCACAAAACCTGAGTTTTTAGATGTAATTTTGATAATTTATTAACCTGACTCTCGCCAGATTAATTTCGTTCCGCCTAGCTCCACTCACATCCATCTGGGATCGGTTCCGTTGAGAGTGATTTCAGCACGAGATTGTATGGTAGAGCCTATCAGGACGCAGGGTGGGAGTTTCATAGATGTGACGTAGCGTAGAAGCGACTGTGAGACTGTTCTCAGCGTCACGGGTTGGCTTTGATGTGAGTGGTTGAAGTAGCACGTCAATAGATGACGGACAAGTGGCTTATCCAATCTTATGCAAGGATTTTTTAATAAGGCCTAGCCTTCTGAAGCACCACTCCAATGGATCGATCCCAGATGGATGAGTGGAGCTAGGCGGAACGAAATTCATCTGGCGAGAGTCAGGTTCATAGTTTATCGCTACGTATTACAAAATTTAAGGGCACAAACGCTGAACTTATTTGGTAATACAGAACTACTGCCGTTTTAGAGTTAGCTCCGCCATTTTGGATATTTTTTTCGAATTCACTTTCAAGCAACTTACGTCTCAAATGGTGTCACGTTACTTGGCAACGGTAATGTGGATAATACAATGTGATTTTTGAATGTTAAAAGTTGCAATTGGTGAATAAACTCTTTTGAGAGGTGGATAAACTATTTCTGAAATTTCAGAGGTGAATAAACTGTATTTCCTAATAATAACAATAATAATAATAATAATAATAGGAAAACATAGAAACACAATCACAGTATTTGATATTTCTTCTACAGTAAAACAATCAATACTGTAAATACAACTAAAATCACAGTGTTTAATTGTTTTTTATTTTACGGTGAATACATAAAATACTGTAAATGGAAGTACGGTACCTTTACTGTAAAAATAATTGACAGTAACTTACTGGATAATTGTTGCCAGTAAGTTACTGTAATTTTACGGTATTTTTTTACAGTGATTATCTATGGGAAAAACAACTTATCAAGGAGATAATATTGAGATTGTGAATTATCATAACATTTGATCAAACATCTTATGCGTCAGCTGGCACGCAAACAGTTTCCACCACTTTTGACTTGATATGTTCAAGGACATGAAAGTCGTTCACGATGAAGACCCTGTCCGGAGTGCCAGCAATCTGAATCAGCTCATCCTTGTAGACTTTGCCCACTCCAATGACATACACATCAACTTGCATGGCTCTGAGAAACCTTGCCTCTTCTGTCACTTCATCCTTTGACTTGCCATTGGTGATCACAATAAGGTTCTGTGAGACACCCTTGTTTTTCAGGCTGCCATTTGCTGTCTGGAAGTACCGCTTCCTGGTGAACTCAAGGGCCCTTCCGATAAATGTGCCTTGTCCTATTAGATCGATGGCATCAATTTTAGCATGTGCTGTGGCTTCACTGTCAACCTCGTTGAGGTGGAACTCTTTCTTGGGGTAAGCGCTGAACTGGGCTAGGGCAACCTGCACAGCCTCTGGTTTGATGTGGAAGCTGCTCACCACCTTTTTCATAAACGTCTTCATGATGGTAAAGTCAGTGGCACTGATGCTGCCGGAGCTGTCCGTCAACATGACCAGGTCTACCTTCTTTTTCTGGCATGCTAAAGAAAAATATATAATATAATTATATAGTATAATTTATATAATATATAAATTATATATATATAATTTGCATTTTATGTAGATTTGTAGTTCACTTTCACATAGAAATTACTTTTGAATATTATGTCGAATTTAATCTTGACATGCCAACATTAAACTCGAAATACAGTTTTAAACATACAGTTTAAGCTATGTACACTTCCCACAACTCCAATATTTGACAACCATGAATAGTAGGCCTACTTCAAATAGGTGCTATTTCATATAGATTGCTGCTACGTCTTGGTGGATGTCCTCATTGCCATCATCGTGAAGCGCGTAGCTTTATCTCGCGGTTATGGAAATACCATGCACTATGCCATATAGCTGGAATAATACATGTTTCCAATGATATACTGTTTCTATAGTACGAAATGTTATTTCACTCTGTTTTTACATGGGTAAGGCCACCGCACATCCAAATAAGTGCCCTTCATGACCCACAGGCCGTCAGTCCCCATAAGTTAACAATCATCTTTCTAAAATTGCTTTTCCATGTCTCACCTGCTTAAAATATATAAAGTATAAACACAGATACAGTCCCCTCCAGAATTATTGACACCTTTGCTAAAGTTGACTAAAAACTGGTATAAAAAATAATCTGTTGGGGATTTATTGTGGTCCTGTGGTGGTGTAACGCTTTGTGGTGGTGTGTAACGCTTTGCAGTGCTGTGTTCTATTTGCAGAATTCACATGAGAAAATATATAAATAGGCTTAAAAATCTGTTCTTTAGGACGGCACAGTCAATGGGTTATTGATGCTTATTTTGATTTTCAATTGAGCACAGTTACTTTATTAATCTCTAAAGTAATGAGTCAAAATCACGAACAACTTCAGGTGGCGCTCTCGTCCATTATATAATCTGGCCCAGTTAGATGGTGTTCTCCCCCCAGTGCTCGTGGTTCAGTCCAACCACAAGCACAAAAAAGGAAAATTGACGCATCATTTAAATTTTTAACTTCTGAACAGAAAACCGTAATTGTGCTCAATTGAAAATCAAAATAAGCATCAATAACCAACCAACTTTTTATTTTTATTTCCAGACTCATGGTCCAATAAATACACATACCAATCCATTTACTGTGCCGTCCTAAAGAATGGATAACGGATTTTAGGCCTATTTTTATATTTTTTCATGTGAATTCTGCAAATAGAACACAGCACTGCAAAGCGTTACATGGACCTATTGTAATCTCACAACAGAAAAATTCAACCTTGAAGGGAAGCAAATTTATTTTAAGAAAAAGGAAAATCTCAAAGAAACTAGACTGCATTTCCGGCGGGAACTGCGAAAGTGTGCTTGCCCTGGTCCGGTCACCAACGTGAGCAGATAGTGGCATATGCTATGCTGAACCTGGCTTGATCCAGGCATTGTAACAGTGCCTTTCAGTGTTGGAGCAGTGGCAATATCTCAAAAGCTCTAGGAGAGGGCTATTCAACTATTGGCTTGCGGGTTGAATGCGGTTCGTTGGATTTTACCTTTGGGCCTGCCTTCGAATAAAGCTTCTATGACTGAGATCAAATCAATAAAATAAAATGACAGCAGTGATTGGCTGCAAAAAAATAATGTCACGCGTTTTGCGCCTCTCAAACTGGGCTAAGGTAACCTACAGAGGAATTGAAATTATGAAATATGACCAAGGCATTAAAAAGCTTCTTGTTTGCCAGGATACTTTTTCACTGATTTATTTTAAAAAAAATATGAGCTATGAGTGTGAATGTTATATATTCCATCCCCCAAATTATGTTTTACTGGTTTATTTGACAAATAATCTATATGAATTTGCTCTATAAAGACCTTATGTCTGTTTGGGATTGTTTTGTGAGCCTGGGGTTGTTTTGAGAGCCTATTGATGTAGCCTATCTCAGATGTATCTCAAAATAAAGGAATACTTCATATTACTCTAAACCACCGTCTGTAAATCAACTGTATACTACTGTCTACATTGCACTGTATTTCTTGTCAATGAGTAGGCTAGTTTTGGTTGTTGGTGGTGTTATTGCATCCCTTAGTTATGCCTACAATGCAAGTTCCCTCGCGATTGGAAGCTCCTGTAGACAATAGTAGACGCATTTCAAAACATCGCGTTAGGACTCCTCGCCACTTCTTTTAAGCTGTCACAGACTTAGACTACTTTTAGGGCTAAAGTGCTAAATAGCAGTCCTAAAGTTACAAGTGAAGTAGGGGTGTGACTTTCGAAACCGACGTCTCGAATCAGTGTGGAGGCTTCGAAGCACAAGTGTTTCGAAACACTGCTTCGAAATGTGGTTCAAACCAGCTATGTCATGTGACCACTGCTTCGAAACATCGTTCAAAATCCCCATGTCATGTGACCAAAGTTAAGTGAACATTCGGTGCATTTCACCGGTGTCGGCAGGCGTGCTCGCGCGTTCAATTAAACAAAAACAAAGCCCGCGTTTTCTACTAAACAATAACCATGATGGTGTAGTGGTTAGTGAGGGTGTTTTTTGCACGGTAGCCAAGGCTGCTCAAATGTGGTTCGATCCCCGTTTGATTTGTAAGGTAGGCTATTGTTTCAGATCGTAGGCCTATCTGTTTTCTTACTTCACCATTAACCACACAGTTTCAACTAAACTCTCAGAATGGTCAAAAATCGAGAGTTTTTATAAGAAGAAAGTGATTTAGAGAATACATAGTGGCAGCAATAAGATTCTCTTAGTTAGACTTCATGTGGTCTCCAATCCAGTAAATGACCACGGGCATACTGCTTAGCTTTTGACAAAGACTGAACACAGGTAACACAGCGAGCCACTAACTTTAAAGACTACATCTCCAATACGAAGGATTTGACAGATTTGTTTCACCCTAAACAGCTCTGAGGTGTTGGCATTGTTTCAAAGCTTCGGAACAATTCGGCATGATTGCTTCGAACGTTTCAGTGTTTCATAAAGCCTCGCTTTACCCATCCCTAAAGTGAAGTTATGAGTGCAAGCATCTCATATCAAATGACCATGGCATTACGCAAAACAACATAAATCCTAATTAGCAACATACATCTCCTCCCTATTATGGCGTTCCATTAGTGCCAAAAATAATGCCTATGTCGACTAAATATTGCTTTTGTCAACTACTTATGTCCACTGAAGATGTCTATGCAACATTCACTTTACGACAGACGTGACAAAACGGCCTTGTTCATGTCATTGCTCACCTTACAAAACGACACCCCCTAGTGTTGACTGTGATGTTGTGCCATGACTCTGTTGCCTATGTCGTTTGATTCTGCTATGTTGACCTGCCTGTTGTTTGATTCTGCTGTTGTGCATGTCGTCTTCTGTGTCGTTTGGATCAGCTGTTGTGCATGTCGTCTTCTATGTTGTTTGGTTTTAATGTTGTGCATGTTGTCTTCTGTGTTGTTTGAATCAGCTGTTGTGCGTGTCGTCTTCTGTGTCGTTTGATTCAGCTGTTGTGCCTGTCGTCTGCTGTGTCGTTTGATTCAGCTGTTGTGCATGTTGTCTTCTGTGTCGTTTGATTCAGCTGTTGTGCCTGTCGTCTGCTGTGTCGTTTGATTCAGCTGTTGTGCATGTCGTCTGGTTTTAATGTTGTGCATGTTGTCTGCTCTGTCGTTTGATTCTGCTGTTGTGCGTGTCGTCCTCTCTGTCGTTTGTTTTTAATGTTGTGCATGTTGTCTGCTCTGTCGTTTGGTTTTAATTTGGGTTTAATGTTGTGTCGTCTGCTGTCATTTCATTCTGCTGTTCATCTCGTTTTCTCTGCTATAGTGCAGGGCGACTCCCCTGTCGTTTGACTGTGCATACGTTTAGAATATTCTTTGTCTGTTGATTGTGGCGTTACCAAGTTCGGATGTCAGATGTGTCGCCTCTCATGTCAATTGATTGACTGGTGTTGTATTGCTACCTGTGGGCATCAGACGTGCCATCTTTCAAGTCGACCCTCCCTTTCGTTGTATCCACAGACCCCTGCCCCCCATCATCAAACGTGGATAAACCAATCGCGGCTCAGCACGAGGCACTCTCGGCCAACTTCAGCCCAGAGAGAGAAACACCTGTAGACATTCCCTGACCCTGTAGAGCCATGGACTGAGTTGCGAGACTTTTTGATGTTCGTCATGGTTCATGTGCACCTCAACAGTCCCTATATTTCAGTGTTTCTCAAACTTTCAGACCCAGGACCACTTTACAAAAAAAAAAAAAAAACCAAGGACCACCAAGCTAAAAAAAGAAAGAGTAGACCTACTTCAACAGTATATTATACAATAGCTTACTCACTGAACCACCTTGCTTATTGTGTCAGAGAATTCATAATTTCAACTGGCATAGCTTACATAGGCAGTGTTGCAGAACTGTTTGGAATTACATACAAGTTGGTTCAATATTGCAAACAACTCATCTATATTATATTTTACCAGGTCTGCTCACGTACCACCTGTGGTTCCTGGACCACACTTTGAGAAACACTGCTGTATTTTGTGGTTGTCAAAAGAGTGTTAGCCTTACCGGACAACAGCTTTATTACTTGCAAATTTAGATACCCAATATTTACAACATCATCTCAGATATGTCAGCATGCTGTGGCCTACAGATCTAGTGTTTAGGCATTTCTGTTGGTGACCTATTCAGTTATTTTGATAAAATAAAAGTTGCCACCACAGCATTAATAAAATTGTAAGACTCAGCCATAATCATGTGTCAAATAAATATAGAAATGATCAATTACAGCTTAAATGTTAAAAATAAGATTATATCAATACACAGCCACTGTTTCCATAACACACTTGCAACTCAATAGGCAATCAACCGTTTCAATATAACAGTTGCAACTCATATTTCAAATAGCTGGTGAGACTGCAGCATAAAAAGGTGACTGATACATTTTAGATATTTTATTCATTTTTCAATGTGTGAAACAAGTGTGTGTTAACTAAAAACTAAACTAAAAAACTAGGGGGAAAAACAACAAAAATACCAGAAGGGAGGTGTGGTGGGACTGCAACATAGAAAGGAGGTTTGACACTCATTTATATTTTCAAAAAATATTTCAGTTCCTAATGTCTGAAGTGTGTGTGTGTGAACAACAGAAAATACACAATGTGCAAAGGATGGGTAGCTGTCTATAAACTCTGCACACCTATAACAGGGACAAGCTAAGGAGGATGCAGCACGTTTGATGGAGCCAGGAATGTTAGGGGAGGTGTTGAAGATGTTGAAGCTGAAGGCTGTTCATCTTACTGTACACCTTTCTCGTCCTCAGCATCCTTGGTCCTAGGTAAGCAGAACAGGCACAGTGGAGAATGGAGGGAGAGAACAGAGCAGGTAACATTCAGTTTATACTTGGAACAACTTCACATTCACAGCTGCCACATTAAGTCATAACCATAGACCAAAGCAAGAGGCCATCTCCAGCAAGACCCACCACACACAGCCAACCACCTTACATCTACACATAAACTGTAATGATAACATGAAGACAGATGTTGTTGGGGATGACTTTCTGAGCGATGTTGAGAACAGTACAAAGCTGACAGCCAACCAAAATCCATAAAATTTTAGCTATCATATTCAAGGACAGACTTTTCTTAATTGGTCAGTGAGGATACTTATTATAGTAATCGTTCCTGATGTGAACGGCCATTAACACAGAGACAACCATACTCATTTATCCTTCATGACTGCCAACCCACTCCCATTTCAGTGTCCAACCTGCCATGCACGTCTTTAGTAGAGTGACCAGTGCTGTCCTGAAAAACCTGGTTGAGGAGGAGAAACGGTCACAGTCCTCCCTGAAAACATCATGGTTCCTTGAGGAAGTAGACCACCGGTTCGACCTTGTCGTAATTGCCCTAAGCAGATTGAAAGAGAATGAGTTAGAGAAAGCCATAAACTTGCATTGGGACACCTTCCATCTTTTTCGTGGCCTGAAGATTGGTCAAAAGGGCAGCTGGACACCGGTTCAAAACGTAGTGGTGACTGCTGCAACATTAATCCTGGAAGTAAGCCAGGTACAGAAGTGCATTCTCAACAATAGCTTGTCCGAGGATTGCCTGGAGAACACTTTCAGCTGCATCAGACAGAGGAATCCTGTCCTAACGCCAGTAGAGTTTCAACACAGTTGTCCAGTTCCTCTCGATGGTCAAAACCGGAAGCTACCTCCTGGACTTCCTGGATATCGAGAAGACCATCTGCAATCTTGGTCTGAGGGAGGAGGAGGAGGAGCTGATCCAGCTGCCCTTGTGCTACAGCAACACCTGACTTAACAAAACAGATACTACTGTATTATATCATATAGCAGGATACATTGTTAAGAGGGTCAACAGCAATTGACTTAGAGTAATGCCAGCATGCTGTAACAGGAAATGGCAATGACAACACACTTCTTTCATGCTATGACCTAAAAAAGAAATTTTCAGCACATACATTAGAAGCAAAATCAAATAAGGCACCAAGGAAGGAAAAGAGAACGGACGATTGGCAACTTGGGAGCAAGGTTTAAAAGCAGAGAGGCAAAGGAAGATGTACTTGGCCTGTCCGTTCCAGCTTCAGGGAGCCCCCAGCAGCCTAATCTTCATGCCAACCACCACTACATCACTCCAATAACCATCCATCAACCCGGTGAGGTATCTGCTGTACATGTGGTGTTTACTCAATGTCTTGATGAAATCATCACCCAATTAAGTCTGATGTGAGCTCTGAATGTGAGCTCCCTGCCTGAAATGGGGCTTTGCAAACCTTGCTCCCACTGTGACTGTCAATGATTCAATAACAGCCTGGAATATCACTTTACCATGCCATTATCAGATGAATTATACCTCATTTTTTTTTAATGGGTGGCAGGGCTGTATGTTAACGCTTTCGTTGTTAGCACT
This sequence comes from Alosa alosa, assembly GCF_017589495.1. NCBI lineage: Eukaryota > Metazoa > Chordata > Actinopteri > Clupeiformes > Clupeidae > Alosa > Alosa alosa. Next base: position 13,075,381 of record NC_063201.1, read on the forward strand.
GGTGCTACAGAACCATACAAGGTAAAAAGGACATATATCCACAAAAGGTAAAAAGGACATTTTATCCTTCTTATAAAGATTACTGACCTAATGATAGGCAATGTCCTCTTGTCACTTCAGCCTCTCTCGGCATCTGCAAAGCTCATATGCATTTAAGAAATTATTTGACAGATACAGCAATACAAATTATTCCATCAACATTACATCAAGAACACAAACCTGCACTGGTGAGACTTTAAAAGTGCAAATTTACAGGGAAATAAATTATCTGAAAGCAGTTGGAGCAAAAACTCTATCTAGCTATATCAGGTTCAAAGCAAATGTAGCACATAAATTTACTCCACTGTTCATCTGCATAACAGTAATCGCAAACTCGTTGATAACCAGCACATCTGAATATAGTTACCATGCTGAATGAAACGTATTTGATCAAAATCACGTTGGTGTCCTAGCTCATAACGTTAAACATGCTAACACTAATGTCAGTGAGCTGTCTCACTAACGTTAGGTAACGCTTCGGCAAATATCGTTATAAACTTAAAATCCCATTGATAACCAATCTAATTAAACAACGTCGTACTTACCACTGACATTATTAGGCAGACAGCAATGGAATTGAATGAGACCAACTGGCGAATGTCAATTTGTCAAAGTTTGGCACTGTTGAGCTCTCAGCACAATCAGAAGTGACTTGGGAATATCTCCGCCATTTTTCCATGGTCTTCTAGTTCAACAAATCACGCAGACCACAAGTTCCAGTTCACTTTTCATGGTGTTGATGAAGTAGGGTAAAACTGAGAAATAAAAACACAACATTTATCCTATTAAATAAGCTGGCTACAGAAAATTACCCTAGCTGCTAAGTTAGGTTCGCCAGAAGGCTAGCACTAACGTGACTAAATACCCTTCGCGGTGTACTAATTCGTTTACAAGTTAACATTAAATAAGTGACATGAATTACATTATATTTCTAATAATCTCGTAAACATAGCATTTCATTCACACGTACCAACGATGCTTTCAAAAGCCAACTTGAAGCTTAAAGAGGTTTGAAACCAGTGCAGATCACCATAACTTTCCGATCCAGTGTGTAACGATAAGTTGAGTCCAAGGCATATGACATCATCAGACAAAGACGTAAGTATCCGAAGCGCTACCCACTTTCACCATTAGATGGCATTAGTGGACCATTACTCTCGTCTCTGATAACTAAACCAGAGCTAGACATTCTCTGACTAAACCTTAAAAACATGGAATTACATTCGTTGAACACAGGACAAAAATGCATTTAACTGAACATGACACGGCCTAGTTTGTGTGCCCTTTTGTGTGCCATTTGTGTGCACCTCATGTTTTGCTAAATTAAAGACTTTTCCTTAACTCTGTTTATTCAGTCCAGTCCAGTGCATCAACTGATCAACTGGTCAGGATAACCCAAGCTGTCAGATGACTCTATCTCGAATGGATGGCCTGTTGAACAACAGAAATACATAAATTACAGAAACAGCAAAAAAAGAGCGAAACTAACATGTCTTACATAAACATTTTCAATTTCCCTTTGTCTGCAGCCTGCCATTTTGGCTGAAAACATTACATTTGAATCACATTGCCTAAAGTACATTCTCACCTTTACCGACAGTAGCCTGACCAGCTTAGTGGATGTAGCATTTACTGCATAGGCCTATATAGGGTACAGGAAACCTTTGGATGGGAGCAGAAAATGTATAATGCTCTGCAAGTACATTTCGTCATTAACTCCTTTGATAATTATGGAAGTGATTAAATGACCACAATGAGGAGAGTGTAGGCCTAAAGGGCTGATGCTCTACAGAGACCAGCGTTTATGGCCACCTCCTTGTCCCTGTCAAAGCAGCCATAGAAGTGGTTCAGCTCATCAGGCAAGGAGGTGGTAATTTATTTCATTCCATCAAAGGAGTTAATGACGGTATTTACTTGCTGATCCATGATAAATGTTCTGCTCCCATCCACACGTTTCCTATGCCCTGTATATACAGTAAATGCCATGTCTACTGAGCTAGAAGCTGGTCAGGTTACTGCCGACAGGACAATGTGATGCTAATGTGATTTTTTTCAGCAAAAAATGGCAAGGCTGCAGAGAAAGGGAAATTGAAATTGTAATATGAAAGGCATGTCAGTTTCTCTCTTGCTATTTGCTGTTTTTGTAATTTATTCATTTGTGTTGTTCAACAGGTAATGCATTCCAGGCCTCCACTGACAGCTTGGATCATCCTTAGTTGATCAGTTGATGCACTAGGCTATATATCCTATTCTTCTCAATAAATAGAGTTAAGGAAAAGTCTTTAATTTAACAAAACAATAGGTGCACACAAATGGCATACCAAAGGGCATACAAACTAGGCTGTGCCATATTCTGTTGCATGCATTTTGTCCTGTGTTCAACGAATTTAATTCCATGTTTTTTACAGGTTTAGTAATCAGAGATGAGAGTAATGGAGCACTGATGCCATCTAATGGTGAAAGTGGGTAGCGCTTAGGATACTTACGTCTTTGTCTGATGATGTCATATGCCTTTGGACTCGTTACACACTGGATCGAGGAAAGTTATGGTGATCTGCACTGGTTTTAAACCTCTTTAAGCTTCAAGTTGGCTTTTGAAAGCATCGTTAATGCATTGTGAATGAAATGCTATGTACGAGATTATTAGAAATATAATGACATTAATGTCACTTATTTAATGGTAACTTGTAAGCGAATTAGCTTACCTCTGAAGGGTATTTAGTCATTAACGTTAGCCTTCTGGCGAACCTAACTTAGCAGCTAAGGTAATTTTCTGTAGCCAGCTTATTTAATTGGATAACTAGGATAAATGTTGTGTTTTTCATTTCTCAGTTTTTACCCTACTTCATCAACACCATGAAAAGTGAACTGGAACTTGTGGTCTGCGTGATTTGTTGTTGGAGAGGAGTGTATCTATCGACCCTGGGAAGGTGCTAGAGGGCAGAACTAGAAGACCATGGAAAAATGGGCGGAGATATTCCCAAAGTCACTTCTGATTATGCTGAGAGCTCAACAGTGCCAAACTTTGACAAATTGACATTAAAACCAGTTGGCCTCATTCAATTCCATTGCTATCTGCCTAATAATGTTAGTGAGTAAAGTCTGACGTTGTTTTAGTAGATTGGTTATCAATGGGGTTTTAAGTTTATAATGATATTTGCCAAAGCGTTACCTAACGTTAGCGAGACAGCTCACCGACATTAGTGTTAACGTTAAACATGCTATGAGCTAGGACACCAACGTGATTTTGATCAAATACGTTTCATTCAGCATGGTAACTATATTCAGATGTGCTACAGTTTATCAACGAGTTTGCTTTGAACCTGATATAGCTAGATAGGAGTTTTGCTCCAACTGCTTTCAGATAATTTATTTTCCCTGTAAATTTGCACTTTTAAAAAGTCTCACCAGTGCAGGTTTGTGTTCTTGATGTAATGTTGATGGAATAATTTGTATTGCTGTATCTGTCAAATAATTTCTTAAATGCATATGAGCTTTGCAGATGCCGAGAGAGGCTGAAGTGACAAGAGGACATTGCCTATCATTAGGTCAGTAATCTTTATAAGAAGGATAAAATGTCTATTTTTTACCTTTTGTGGATATATGTCCTTTTTTACCTTGTATGGTTCTGTAGCACCAGTGCTAACAACGAAAGCGTTAACATACAGCCCTGCCACCCATTAAAAAATGAGGTATAATTCATCTGATAATGGCATGGTAAATCTGCGGCTGTTATTGAATCATTACGTAGCAAGCAAAGCCCCATTTCAGGCAGGGAGCTACAGTGATATTCCAGGGACTTTGTCCCTTAACAGGATGTGCCATTGACAGTCACAGTGGGAGGGGAACTCACAGGTTTGCTAACACCTACCTCATTAATATTATAAGCGTTACGCTGAAGTTCTAATTGTTAGTAGTGAAACCACCTAACATTTTTCAATATTTCCATCACCATGTGTAGCTAACACCCATGGTTATGATATTCAGAGCTCACATCAGACTTAATTGGGTGATGATTTCATCAAGACATTGAGTAAACACCACATGTACAGCAGATACCTCACCGGGTTGATGGATGGTTATTGGAGTGATGTAGTGGTGGTTGGCATGAAGATTAGGCTGCTGGGGGCTCCTGAAGCTGGAGCGGACAGGCCAAGTACATCTTCCTTGCCTCTCTGCTTTTAAACCTTGCTCCCCAAGTTGCCAATCGTCCGTTCTCTTTTCCTTCCTTGGTGCCTTATTTGATTTTGCTTCTAATGTATGTGCTGAAAATTTCTTTTTAGGTCATAGCATGAAAGAAGTGTGTTGTCATTGCCATTTCCTGTTACAGCATGCTGGCATTACTCTAAGTCAATTGCTGTTGACCCTCTTAACAATGTATCCTGCAATATGATATAATACAGTAGTATCTGTTTTTGTTAAGTCGGTGTTGCTGTAGCGTTTATCAGCTCCTCTCCTCCTCCCTCAGACCAAGATTGCAGATGGTCTCCTTGATATCCAGGAAGTAGCTTCCGGTTTTGACCATCGAGAGGAACTGGACAACTGTGTTGAAACTCCACTGGCGTTGGGACAGGATTCCTCTGTCTGATGCAGCTGAAAGTCTTCTCCAGGCAATCCTCGGACAAGCTACTGTTGAGAATGCACTTCTGTACCTGGCTTACTTCCAGGATTAATGTTGCAGCAGTCACCACTACGTTTTGAACTGGTATCCAGCTGCCCTTTTGACCAATCTTCAGGCCACGAAAAAGATGGAAGGTGTCCCAATGCAAGTTTATGGCTTTCTCTAACTCATTCTCTTTCAATCTGCTTAGGGCAATTACGACAAGGTCGAACCGGTGGTCTACTTCCTCAAGGAACCATGATGGAACTGGCTCCATCAAACGTGCTGCATCCTCCTTAGCTTGTTATAGGTGTGCAGAGTTTATAGACAGCTACCCATCCTTTGCACATTGTGTATTTTCTGTTGTTCACACACACACTTCAGACATTAGGAACTGAAATATTTTTTGAAAATATAAATGAGTGTCAAACCTCCTTTCTATGTTGCAGTCCCACCACACCTCCCTTCTGGTATTTTTGTTGTTTTTCCCCCTAGTTTTTTAGTTTAGTTTTTTTGTTAACACACACTTGTTTCACACATTGAAAAATGAATAAAATATCTAAAATGTATCAGTCACCTTTTTATGCTGCAGTCTCACCAGCTATTTGAAATATGAGTTGCAACTGTTTTATTGAAACGGTTGATTGCCTATTGAGTTGCAAGTGTGTTATGGAAACAGTGGCTGTGTATTGATAGAACTTATTTTTAACATTTAAGCTGTAATTGATCATTTGTATATTTATTTGACACATGATTATGGCTGAGTCTTACAATTTTATCAATGCTGTGGTGGCAACTTTTATTTGATCAAAATAACTGAATAGGACACTAACAGAAATGCCTAAACACTAGATCTGTAGGCCACAGCATGCTGACATATCTGAGACGATGTTGTAAATATTGGGTATCTAAATTTGCAAGTAATAAAGCTGTTGTCCGGTAAGGCTAACACTCTTTTGACAACCACAAAATACAGCAGTGTTTCTCAAAGTGTGGTCCAGGAACCACAGGTGGTACGTGAGCAGACCTGGTAAAATATAATATAGATGAGTTGTTTGCAATATTGAACCAACTTGTATGTAATTCCAAACAGTTCTGCAACACTGCCTATGTAAGCTATGCCAGTTTAAATCATATGAATCCTCTGACACAATAAGCAAGGTGCAAAGACGATAAGCAAGGTGGTTCAGTGAGTAAGTTATTGTATAATATACTGTTGAAGTAGGTCTACTCTTTCTTTTTTTAGCTAGGTGGTCCGTGGTTTTTTGGTAAAGTGGTCCTGGGTCTGAACGTTTGAGAAACACTGAAATATAGGGACTGTTGAGGTGCACATGAACCATGACAAACATCAAAGAGTCTCGCAACTCAGTCCATGGCTCTACAGGGTCAGGGAATGTCTACAGGTGTTTCTCTTCTGGGCTGAAGTTGGCCGAGAGTGCCTGGTGCTGAGCCGCGATTGGTTTATCCACGTTTGATGATTGGGGGGGGTCTGTGGATACAACGAAAGGGAGGGTCGACTTGAAAGATGGCACATCTGATGGCCACAGGTAGCAATACAACACCAGTCAATCAATTGACAGGGAGAGGCGACACATCTGACATCGAACTTGTAGCATACAATCAACAGACAAAGAATAGCCTATTCTAAAAGTCTGCACAGTCAAACGACAGGGGAGTCGCCCTGCACTATAGCAGAGAAAACGAGATGAACAGCAGAATGAAATGACAGCAGACGACACAACATTAAACCCAAATTAAAACATTAAACCCAAATTAAAACCAAACGACAGAGCAGACAACATGCACAACATTAAAACCAAACGACATAGAAGACGACATGCACAACAGCTGAATCAAACGACACAGCAGACGACAGGCACAACAGCTGAATTAAACGACACAGAAGACGACATGCACAACATTAAAACCAAACGACATAGAAGACTACATGCACAACAGCTGATCCAAACGACACAGAAGACAACATGCACAACAGCTGAATCAAACGACACAGCAGACGACAGGCACAACAGCTGAATCAAACGACACAGAAGGCGACCGCACAACAGCTGATTCAAACAACACAGAAGACAACATGCACAACATTAAAACCAAACAACATAGAAGGCGACATGCACACTGCTGATCAAAGCGACACAGAAGGCGACATGCACAACAGCTGATCCAAACGACAGAAGGCGACATGCACAACAGCAGAATCAAACAACAGGCCTGTCGACATACTTGGCGACATGTGCAACAACAGAGTCATGGCACAATATCACAGTCAACACTAGGGGGTGTCGTTTTGTAAGGAGAGCAATGACATGAACAAGGCCGTTTTGTCACGTCTGTCGTAAAGTGAATGTTGCATAGACATCTTCAGTGGACATAAGTAGTTGACAAAAGCAATATTTAGTCGACATAGGCATTATTTATGGCACTAATGGAACGCCATACCCTATAGCTAGCCACACAAAAAATGAATGATAGCCTACTAAATCTCTGCTTAGCATGCTTCTCCGCTTAGCATTCTAATAACAGAAGGAGCACATTTATGTTGACCACTACAACATGACTCATTATGTCTGTAACTCTATAAAACACTTACTTTCATAAAGGATGCAAACCATCCAGCACATACACATGGAAACCGATATTTTAGGTACTTGGCCACAAACTCAAAAGGTGTCTCTCTGAAGCTCTGTTTTAGAATCTTTGCTCTGAATGCTGCGTTGCTAGGCAACATCAAATAAACGAAATGAGAGTCTTTTCAAGGTATTAAAAGTGTACGTGTGATTAAGAATGGATGTGTGTGGTTTGCAATTAGAATAAACAAGAAATAACATTTCCAATAATTTCCCATGATAAATTACATAATATTTGCACCTTTCTTACTTGTGAGGCTCACACATATTTAGTGAAATGTAATACAATGTTGCCACCTAGCGTTCAGATGTAGGCTATTTAACATTAACGTGACATTTCCGGCTTATTCTTTCGTCAACTCCATGCTTTTAGGAAAACAATCTTTTTATCATAGTTCCCTCTTCAATGAGCGATTACCAGCTCGTTTTTGTAACAGAGATAGCTGTTTATTGTCCCTAGCTTTACAGAAACACCTATTCATATTAATACGTATGGAGTGCTGCCGACCACTGTTCATTACATGGCCCAGAATGCCTTGCATGACAAAACAACACAGTAAAACCTAAATGCCCGTAAACATATGAATTTGCATACTTGTAACATTTTTAATAATACTCTCCCATTATGATATTTAACAATAATGAAAAATTTCATTTGAATACCGTCAATGTGAAAATAACTGTACTACGTCAGCAATAAATAACTAATGTTCTCCTTACTGTTTTGGTTCGTAAGTCCATACTATCCCATGGCTGAACAAGGATTTCATGATTGGGCAGGATTGCCTGGAGAAATTGTGGCTGCCCAGAGACATTGTGCATACTTGGAAGGCATTGTGATAGATGTACAACTGCAAATGTGGAAGGTGATAGTTACCAAATACGGGTGGGTGGTTTGCCAAATGCTGGAAACTTTTGAAATGTTTTCTCTTTTTTTTTAGCTTATGCACCCTCACATTGGAGTCCCGAGTTCAAATACAATACAATCGATATGTGACAGTGTTCCTGAGATATGGACGACTTTCTGTTTCTGAGCGTCGCCGCCGATTTCGTTTGGCTGTGACGGGCAAACGCTTTTGAAAATCAAAAATCCTTCTGGTAACTTTTGTGAGGCTTGGTCCAAGGATAATGTACGTCAAGTTTCGTGGCGTTCGGACCAAATTTGTGACCTGTGAAAATTTAGTTTCGCTTTCTGTTCAATCCAATATGGCGGACGAACGACAAGCACACTTAATAAAACTTAAGAAGAACAATAAGTGTGCTGCTTTGCAAGCACACTTAATAAATATTTTTAACAAAAACACTTCACTCACAATTATTGGCACCCCTGAAAAATATTATAAACAAGACCTAAAAGAAGCATTTTCCTATCTAATTTCAATTTATTTAAGTTAATCCTCTAAAGCCCGCGGTCGAGGTTTACTTTCGACAAAATGCGATTACTGAATAAAGCGGCCGATTTAGTCAAATAGGGTGTCATATTTCGTTCGACCTCCACTCCACTAGATGGCAGACATGTCATACGTCATCCCCGAGTCGAAAAAACGACATGCTTTAAAAAAAACTTTCTAGCTACAGGTGCATTGAATCAGTGCGTGAAATACCGGAGCTAGTGTGCGTGTGAGCCACTTTGTCAGAGCGATATTGTCAGCGTCAGCGGTATTTGCATTAGATTATCGTCTAATGGCATCAAAAAGTTTACCTGAAATGAAGTGTTGGGTCTTCTATTCGCGGACCCTGATTCTGAAGGGAATATCTGCCTTCAGAAAATGGCGGTGATTCGTTTAGTGAGGCTTCAGATCGTCCCTGCCTTGCAATGATGCAGCTGGACAAAGTGAAGTTTACTCCATAGTTTAGCTTACACCAAGCACAAACATTGAATCGTTTGCCCAATATCACTGGTGGGAATAATGTTTCCGCGGGTTGGTGTTCATCGGGAAGTTAGCAGGGTGTTAGTGGTGTGGCCGAACGAGGGCTGGAGGTAGCCTAATATCCATAAGCGCTAGCTTCTGTCTTCTGAATGTGTGCCTCTCCGCTATCGCGGCGACAGTAACGTGGTGGAGCCTTTGTCTAATGCCACTGGGTATGTTAGGCGAGGTCGAAGTGCTCATAGGACAGTTAGGGGGGCATTAGAGGCAGTGTGGGGAGTCGCAATGAGAGGTGACAGTAGGCCTAGTCCGGAGCTCGCCAAATTCTCTCCACTTTCGGCGCGGCGTGAGGCAGATCTGGCCATGCTGCTCGCGAACAGGAGCAGAGGTGGTGACACAGGGCAGGGAGAGCCATTAGGCCATGCATAGTCTATCACAAGATGATGGGAATGCGGCACTGTATGGATAGGATATGGATATGGATAGTCATTATCTCTACAGCAAAAGGCCTGCTACAAAAAAAAAAATTGTCAGCCATTTATTAGTAATGATTTACACTGTTGATTATCTATTTCCCTGACCATTTTAGGACATGTGTTCTTTTTTGTGTGTTCATGTCCTTGTGATGTGTGTGTGTCTTTGTCAGCTAAGAAAAAAAAAAAAAAAAACATCAACAAAACAACAAAAAGAAAACAAATACTAACATTGTCTCTTGTCTTGTCTCGTCATCTCACTCCTGATCTGTGCCTTGCCGTGGCAAGTGAGCTTTTGAACTAAACAGGTCTTGTCTACTTGTGTTTTGTGTGTCATCTGAATAATATATATGTGCCCCATACATGGAATCAGAGTGCCAACTGTATGTAGTAAATGGAAAATCTCTACAGCAAAAAGGCCAGCCTACCGCTACATGCATTTGGTTTGTTTCTGCCATTTATTAGTAATGATTTATACAGTTTGTTTACTACTTACCTATTTACCTGAGCATTCAGTATTGTCCAATATAGCAATACAGAAGGTGAGGGACATTTTGGGGAAAAAGAAGTGGTGCATTTTATCATTCAAACATGCAACTTTTCATGAAAATTCTATAATCCAAGATGGCCACCACCATATGACGTCATAATATGCAAACCTGGATCTCCAACACACATCCTCTACATACTTACAGCACACTGCCCCCACCTACCCACACACACACTACAGTCACTGCTCCACTCCCCTCCCGCCCACACACACATCTTCACTGACATCACTCACATACATCACATACAGTACTCTGCTTGCAATAGTAAGTCCCTGCCCCCCCACATACACAGCACATTATTTCATCAGGAAGCTTCTCCACACACACATCCCCAACATACTTACAGCACACTGCCCCCCAAATACACAGCACATTGTCTCATGAGGAAGCTTCTCCAACACACATATTGCACACTGCCCTCTCCCCACATACACAGCACACTATCCCATCTCCCTGTCATCCCCCAACACACACACCAAGACCCCTGGCAGTTGGGTTAGCCCCCCTTGAGCTGTGGATCTGCCCAAGGTTTCTTCCTTGGTGGGGAGTTTTTCCGTGCCCCTGTTGCTCTTGGGTGCTCCTTGTTGGTGCCCCCACCCAATCCCAATCCTCCCCACCTTTTTTTATGCAGCCCTTGCCCTTAATCTACTAAACCCCTCTTCTACTGCACTTTTACCCCCCACCATTAATGCACAAATGGGCTGACACCAGACATAATTTCACTGTATTTCTTACTTCCAGTAACTATATGTATGTGACAATAATCTTCCTTGTATCCTTGTAACTTTTTTTTGCGATTTGGGGGCCCAGCCATTGAAGTGAAATGGAGGGGGCCAGAAACAATTTTTTCCCGTAAAAGTCTAGTGGGGCTACATACCCACCAAATTTCATGTGCCTTGGTGGTTCTGTGTCTCGGTATTGTTGACCAAAAATTCAGGAAGTAGATGACGGAAAAAAAAAACTTTTTCACACATGCAACATTTTTAGGACTTTGGTGACCCACCTCTCACCCAAACAGTAAGGAATGTTAATTCTGCCTCCAGAATTGTGTAGTACAGGCTACAATGAACTACCACACCAGCTTCCAGAACGTTTATTAGAACAGACGTTCCAAAAATGGCAAAGGATGAAATGTGAAATTCCAATGTGTCAATTAGGGCCGTGGCACCCGAATTTCAATTTTCAATGCAAACCGTTTGAGATATTGACCTGAAACTTCAGATTCCTTTGTTTGGTAACATAAGGCATAGTTTCACTGCTTTTCAGCAAAATCTGATAGGTACCATGTACATGATACCCCGATATTGGCTGTTTTCACATGGAATGACCCAATAAGCATGGTCTGAATACTCTTTTCAGAAACCAAGGCCTCTAGAACATACACAAAGGTGTCAGTAGTGTAGATAAAACTAAACAAGAAGAAACCCCGCTGAAATGAGGGGCACCTGAGACTGTTCATTAATTTAAAAAAGGACTTACGTGGTTTATGTCTTTACAAAGCTCACTGGAGATGTCCTTGTGCAGGACCTCCAAAGCATTATAGTTGGGCACATAAAACACCCTTCTTCTCTCTCCTCCAGTCATGATCTGCAGCTCACTCTCTGTGGCACCTGCCACACCAATGGCATATATCATGATCCCATAACTCAGGATCTCTTTAGACCACACAGGCAGCACAACAGGATCTGTGGCTGCTCCAGTAATGACGAAAAGGATCTGAGTTACGTCCTGCTCGCGACGGCCGCCATGTTGTTTTCCAAATAAGTCCAGTGCATAGCGAAGGGCAGCACCTGTGTAACTGTTTCCACCTGGTATTCTAATGGTTGTTATGGCTGTTCGTACCTCCTTTGCGGTAGTGTACTGATTTAGAGTGAACTTGGACTCTGCGTCGTCCGAGTAGATGATGGCACCAAACCGGACCAGGTTCTCTCCAACAGTTGTGCTACTCACAAGTGAGGTCATTAAGCGTTGCATGCTCTTGTATTGATCCACACTAATACTGCTGGAGCCATCAACAAGGAAGATCATGTCTGCCACCTCTGTCCTTCTGCAGTCTAAAAGGGAGTAGAAACAAAACAATTCCCCTTATTCACCCGGCGGCCAGAACAAGGCTAAAGGGTACACTTGCCATTACACCTCAGTCCAGCAGATGGTGGTGGTACTTTGCAACTCTGTTTGCAAACTGCCAAAAAAAAAAGTTTACCGAAAAAGAAGGGTTTACTGGCCTGTTCTTTTTCTTCAGTGAGTTTTTCAAACGGAGTGCATTACCACCACCATCTGCTAGACTTAGGTGTAATGGCAAGTGTATAGTGAGATATTGTGTCTGTGTGTGTGAAAAAGTATTGCTTGAGAATACGATTGCATGGTAATGTACTAGGGCAGCACGATTTGGGGAACATTTCTACTTGCGATTTTTCTGACATATTGCAATTACGATTTGCGATATGATTTTTGAATGTGAATGATCTGATTCAGTTCAATATTCCAAATGTCTCTAATTTTTGACACCCCTGATTCGTGACCACGACCAGTGCACAAGAAGCACAGAACCCCCTGACCGACTGTAAAGCTCACCAATCAGAATTTCTGTACCCTTCACTATACACACCCACCAACCAGAAGTGGCACAGTCAAGGTGGATGACATGAATATAAAAGTAATACATATGTGACAAGATTAACTGTGCATGACTATTTGTATTGCGTTTAGGTAATTTGAGTTGGTTCATATTGCAATTACAATTGCGATTGAAATAATTCTGCAGCCCTATTGCACAAAAGAATATTTTGTATAACAACAATGTCAATGGACAAAACTCGTCTGTGGACAGTTTCTTGGATTAATCCTAATACTTGTCCAAAAGGATTAAATATCCTTTAGGGAAGATAGTCTTTGTTTTCTTTCAGTCTTGCCTTAATTCATGTATGGGAAAACGTTTTACTTTTGTCATTAATTCGATAACAATGAAGAAAAGAAGAAAGGACAGGAAAAATAATAGAGAATAGAGAACTGTTCAGGTGCTCTTTCTTTTTTGAAAAAAAAATTCAAGCATTGGTCATCTCACTGGGGACTGCAACCACTTACTAGTGTCAGGATGACAGATCTTATAGAAGATCTTATCCTCCAAAACCTGGAGGCCATCAAAGTCTCTCTCTGTATACACCCTGTCTGTGATGCCACTGATTTCATTCAGCTGGGTTATATTGGCGCTGTCCACACCAATGGAGTAGATGATAATATTTTTGTCCCTCAGAGCCTGCGCAGGCAACTTAACGGCATCTTGGGCTTCACCATCTGTGATGACGATCAGGATCTTTGGGACATTGAGGCGCCCGCCCCTTGAGGTGTCAAAGTACTGGGAGGTAAAGCTGAGAGCTTGACCAGTCAGAGTTCTCCCACCCAGTTGCTTCATGGAGTTCACTTTCTGCACAAGGTCATTTTGGGTTTGGGGGCTGTCAAGAGAAAACTCCTCGTTCTGGACGGTGCTGAACTGCAGCACCCCCATGCACACAGAGTCTGGCCCAATGACCCGGCCAGCGTAATTGTGTTGTTGATGAAAGCCTTCATCTTGAGGAAGTCTGCAGGGTGAATGCTTCCAGAACTGTCCACCAGAAATATGACATCAGCCAGCATTTCCTTGCATGCTGCATGGGAGAAATCAAAGCTTGGGCAAACCAATTCACAGTGCACAGGACACAGTTTGAAAAAGTCATACACTTCAATCATAAAAACACATTTTGTTCACCTGTTTGAGAGAATATGTCTGTCACAATATCATCCTTGACTGGTCTAAGTGCATGAAAGTTATTGACGAAGAACCTCCTCTTCGGATCACCGCAAATGTCCAGCAGCTTGTCGTTATTGGCATCCTTCACCCCAATGGCATAAATGGTGATGCCCTGTTGGCGTAATCTCTCTGCTGCCCTTTTCACAACTTCATTGTCCTGTGACTCCCCATCTGTTATTACAATGAGGTACCTGGGTACCTTATCACCATGACTCTTTTCAGCCTCCTCAAAATACGGGCTCATAAAATTTAAAGCGGCACCTGTATAAGTGTCACCTCCAGTTTGTTTGATAGCATCCACAGCCTTCTCCAAAGACTTTTTGTCTGTGTAATCGGCCAGGTTGAACTCCAGGTTAGGTCTGGTTGAGAACTTTGCCAGACCAACACGTACCTGGTCTGGTCCAATAGGAAACATCCGAATGAATTCCAAAACAAACTTTCATTCGGCCAAAATCCTCATAGGGAATGCTGGATGAGTAGTCAATCAAAAAAAATAAATCTGCTTCCTCTGTTTGGACACAGTTTACAAGACAAAAAACCCACAGAACATAATTACTATAAAAATACACAACCCTGGGACTATTTACATTTTATTTCATGTCATAAATGTATCACTTTCAAGCACTGCTGTAGACACTGACCTTGTTTCATTGGTGGTGGTGGGGGTGGTTTCGTAATTTCACGGCAAATTCTTTTTGCCAGATTTGCTTCCATTGACTTAAGTTTCACAAAATCATCAATGAATACCACATAGTTCCTAACTGGGTCGGTGGCTATCTCTCGCAGTTCATTCCAGATGCATTTTAATACCCACTGCATAGACTTTAACTCTAAATCCGCTTTAATTTCAGAGCTGGACCACTGGCGTTATCGTGAGACACACCGTCTGTGATTATTACAGCAATCTGTTGCACACCACTGTCACGCCGGCTGCCCCTCTCCTTGGTAAACATGTTGTTCGTTGCAAATGTCAGAGCTTTCCCTGTGTATGTATTGCCCCCATGGTATGGTAGCAGCTTTATGCTCTGCAAAGTATCAATTTTATTATCATATGTGTTCAAGTAGAACTCGGGACGAGGGTCATCGCTGTAAGTGGCTAAGCCCACCCTCACACCCTTTGAGCTGATATCAAAGTCTTTGAGAATTCTTGACATGAATGCCCACATCAGCTGGAAGTTGTGTACTGAAGCATGATTAATGCTGCTGGATTCATCTACTATGAACACAATGTCTGCTACTTTGGCTGTTGTACACTCTGAAACACAGATGGCAAGATGGCATTAAATGAAAAAGTAAACAATGCATGTAAAGCCAGATATAAACAAACAATTCAGTTATAGAAACCAACGTCTTAATTAATGTACTAAAAAGGGTTTGGGTTTGTTGGTGAATGCAATACTAATATTAGCCAGCAGAGACTGCTAACTGCTAACATAATATTTAAGTAGTGATCCACAGAGAGAGCAAAGTTTGTGTCTGTGAAGTACAACTTTGTTTTGTGATTTCTTTACAATATATGGTAAAACTGGAGTGTATATTTCAGACAAATAAATCATCATAAATACATTTTAACACTACTTGCCAGTTTTAACAGTGGCATCAGCAGTCTTGTCAACAGCAGCCTTGATGTCTGTTATTGTCTGATGAGTTGATTGTCCAAAATAGATATAAGGGTCTGTTGCAATGGTCTGAAGCTCCACTCGGTCAGCTTGGCCAAGCCCAACAGTAAGTACAGTCACGCCTTGTTCTTTAATAACTCATGACGCTTTGATCACATTGTCATCTGATTTCCCTGATGTTATGAGCACCAAATATGGTTTAAATCCACGGGCTCCATACTCCGAATTGAAAAAATTATGGTGGGCATAGGTTATTGCCTCTCCAGTGTTACGCGTCCGACTTCCCCTTAATCTCCATTTTTTCAAATAGTCCATGATATCAGATCTTGTGTTGAACTGGTTCATCTTGAAATCCACTTTGACAGTATCACCAAACTGAGCCAGGCCCATACGATTGCCGTCAATGTTTATGCTGAGTTGGTTGGAAAGTCGAATAAGCATTTGTTTTATGACCTGAATCTGTGACTGAGCCGAACTGTCCACAAGAAAGAAAATATCAGCATATCTTGGTGTTAGATCTGAAACAAGTTATAAAAGAGAGGACTTAATAATCCAATTCGATAAAATCATACATTAGACAGAGAAGGAGAGAATGATGTTTTAATATTAGAACGTGTATTAAAGATGTATTAATATTAAATAATGTATATTTTTAATGTTGCTAATATCGAGACCAAATTGATCTGTAGGTGTCAAAGCATTAAAGGGACACCAGGCAAGCCTGATGCTTTTTCTCTACGAAACTCCCCCTCGCTCGGTCTGAAGCTCTTTTCCTTTTCTTTGCGTCTTCAAGGGTTGAAGGGTTTTTGCTGCTTCTTCGCCGGCTCTGCCATTATACACACGTTTGCAACAATATAGCGTTTCGTTAGCCTGCCTCTGTGCTGTAAACTGATCCTGCTCCGGTCGGCGGGTAGGATACACCGAACTTGCAAGTGGGATTTTATATACCGACTTACGAAGATGATTAATTAACACGAAAACGTTGCCTGGTGTCCCTTTAAGAAAATAATAAACTATACCCTCTGCTTGGGCATTCACAGCGGTGCAAACTGATTTCTGCATACTGTCTATTACGTTCTGCAGCTCCTGGTAGTTGTTGATGCCTACCAAGAAACGCTCACTAGGTTTGTTGGCAACAGATTGCAGCTGTTTGGCATCATAGTTGCCAACACCAATGGCGTAGATGACAATCCCCAATCTCCGCAATATTAGGGCTGGTCCTGCCACGTAATCAGAGGATTCGCCGTTTGTGATCACAATGGCAATCTTTGGGACGTTAGCTCGGCTGCCTCCTTCCGGGATAAAGTACTTATTCTGAAGGAAGGTGAGGCCCTTTCCCAAACAAGTTCCTCCTTGATGGAACTGGAGCTGGGCAATTTGATTAAGTACATCTCTGACGTTGTCATGATCCTTCAGCAGGAACTCCTGGTACGTGTCATCAGTGAACTGTGCTAGGCCTATGCGCACTTTGTCTGATGCTACAGTAAGTCCACTCACAAATGATTGAAGGAATTGCTTCGTCTGATTAAAGCTATCCACTCCAATGCTACTCGAGCCATCCACAAGGAACACAATATCAGCAACGGTTGCCTGAATTTCCCCTTGAGGATCAATAAAGTATCTATCTATCTATCTATCTGAAATTATAAAAAGATGAATAAATTAATATTTATTTACAAGTTGAGCACTAGAGATAGCAGAGGATTTAGTAACCCAAGTATTGACATCAGAATGCCATTTAAAATGAAGTACAAAATGTTTCTCTTAACTTCTTTACTTTCTCATAATAATTTAGTTTGATTCCTCTCTACTACGTCTGGTATTGCACTACCTGTAGAAACCTGTGTGGTCTGCCGTTTGGCCTCCTCCACGTTGGTACACAGCACCTGGACGATGTTCTGAGAGATGCCCTGAAGAGCGCTGAAGTCAGAGACACTGTACACATGCTGGTCATGGGGCTCGGTGGCAATCTCCTTTAGCTGCTCATCGTTCGCATCTTTGATGCCGATTGTGTAAATGGTGATGCCCTGATTCTTCAGGTCCTTGGCATGTGGTTCAACGTTGTCCAGTGACTGGCCATCTGTGATGACCACAGCAATCTGGGGCACATTCTCTCCGGCACGGCTTCCTGCTCTTTGCACAAAGTGCTCCTTCAGGATGAAGTCCAGTCCCTTGCCAGTCTTTGTACCGCCACCCTGGTATGGCAGCTTGTCAATGTACTCGAGAATCTCTTGTTTATTCTGATAGGTGTTAAGGTTAAACTCTGTGCGGGGAGTGTTGCTGTATTGTGCCAGGCCAATGCGGACATGATCTGGAGCCACATCAAAGCTGGCTACCAGACTGTGGAGGAACTCCCGGATACGCTGGAAGTTCTGTGACCCACTACTCCAGGAGCCATCAACCAGGAAGACAATATCAGCCACAGCCTCCTGTGTGCATTCTGGGAGAAAGATTCATTCTCATCAGTGAAAGAAAAGCAATCCGATTGACAGTTGTCATACTCAAATTGTTACCAGAAAGTGTCAGAAAGTTCCTGATAATCATAGGACATCTGTATTTTTTCGGAGATACATTTACCTGTGCTTTGTGATGCACTCAGGAGAAAACAAGATGCTGTGATCATGGCACCAAAAAGAATATAAGTCTTTGCCATGTTCACAGTGTTTCTGAAAGCCTGAAATAAATAACATGTAAAAGACAATGACTTTGTGTAAAGAAGTTACTTGAACTGATGACAGACCATGGTAGCCATCAACATGGCTTTGCAAAAGATAGCCATCTTAGTGTACACACTGCCAGTGGCATGTTTGCCTAGATAGTAGTGTCTGAAAACATCTGTGCAACTCGAGCATCACTGCCCATCAAACCTGCAAAAACATAACCCCCGCAGTAGCCAAGAGAAGCTAAAGATTATTTATTATTACATGATCCAATATTATAATAATGTGTCAGTTTATTATTTTGTTTTATGACACTGATAACATAGTTTGGGTATTTTACAAAGGCACGGTAAATACAACAGAAATTCCACCCATCTATAGAAGTACCCACCACTAGATACTAAAGAAGGAGGTGCAACGGATAGAAACACTCCTTCAATCAAGTCCCAGAGTGCATCAGAGACCACCAAGTCTGTGTCAATCACTCCATACCAGTGAGAGGCTCACCACACACACCACTCTCCTCGACCCACATTGCCCCCTGGTTCCTTCATGGCTTCAAACGGCTCCTGATGGGAAACTCTCCAGTAAGCCCAAGAGCCTCCCTCATCACAGCCAAGCAGCCGAACCATTTCCTATCATGACTGATACCCTGGGACACCCGATCAACAGCCTGAAGAGGAAGAGGAGACAGCAGTGGAGGTTGGAGATGTAGAAAAGGAAGAGGAGACCGCCGCCGTGGATGGAGAAGTGGAGGAAGAAGAAATCACCCACAATTATGCCCAGCCCGAAGCAGCGGAGGAGCAACCAGCTCCACAACCAGGTCCACCCTCACAGGTAGAGGTGAGACTTGACAGATCTAGAGGCAAGAGGGATAAGCGTGAGTCATTACCTAGGTCAAAGAAGGCCTCCTCTTATACTTACACTTATGCCAGTGGAAGTTCCCGAAGCTCTCATAAGAGCCACCAGATGGAGCTCACCCCTCTACAGGCAGCCATGATTGAGGAGAGGAAGAAACTTGCACAAGATCCAGGAGGAAAAAGCCTTAGATGACCGGGCCCAAGAACTAGACAGGCAAGCACAAGCAGCGTTGAAGGAACGAGAGAGGTTGACCCGATCCATGACGCTACAGCGACGGCTGCGTAGAGTTCAGCGAGAATTGGAAGAGGCTCGGCTAATAACCTCGTTCACCGGAGAAGTGACTACTGAACAACCACCTGCTCCATCTGCTCAGTCTAGTGTTTATAACCCCCCTCAAGGGTTGGCCCCTCTTTCCATGAGCTCAAGAGTTTTAGATGCAAGTGAACCTGTCGATCTGTTCTCAGTGCAGCGTGCTCCCTCTGCTGGTCCTCAAACATCTGCCTCCAATCCTGTTCCAGTGAATCAGCCAACCACTACTTTGTTCCAATCCTTACCTCTGGCTCTAAGTCAGCCTGTCAATACTGTGAGTCAGTCTGGGACTCGCTATCCAGTTCAAGGGAGCCACACAGTAGTCCAGACTTTTTAGTCCAGAACAGGCCGCCACTCCCTCACCTCCTTCGTTCCACCATTTAGTGCGGACCGCACCACGTCCTGCCAAGAGTCAAAGACCCTCAGATCCAGTCCCTGAGAAACCCGCACCTATTTCCTTGTTTAAGCCCAGTGAAAGGGCGTCAGAGGGAGCCAGCATCATGGAGCTGTTAGTGGCCACAGCTTTTGACATCCCAAAGCCAAGACTGCCTTATTTTGAGAGTGGAAAGGAGAGTGACTTTGTTCTGCTTAATATGGCGTTGGAGAACCTGTTAGACATCCACGCTCACCTCTCTGAACAATACAAGTTCCAGGTCCTCATGGACCACTTGAGGCTGCCCAGTGCGTACAAGCTAGCCAAGTCTTATATGCACGCCTCAACTCCCTACACATCTGCTCTTGCTGCCCTTAAGGCAAAGTATGGCCAGCCACGGCAGTTGGTACAAAGTGAAATAGCCAGTATCCTCCATTCACCACCTTTTAGATTAGGAGATAGCAATGCATTCCAGGACTTTGCTCTTTCAGTACATTCATTGATCGGCATGCTGCGATCAGTTGACGGTGCAGGTGGAAGTGAGTTGCGGTGTGGCTCTCATGTCGACAGACTACTTACCAAGCTCCCCTTCACTACCGGGACAGTTTCGTTGAGCACTGTTTGAATCGTGGCATCTTGAAAGATGGCAAAGAACAAACATACACCTTGGAAGACTTCTCTGCCTGGCTCCAGGTGAAAGCCCAGGCCAAGAGTATTGCCCAACAAGTCTCAGTCCCTACTTCAATGGAGAGACGAGAAGCAGTCCAAAAGATCCAGGGGAGAAAGGGGACACCTACCACTATGTACCTGAGCAATACAGCCACGGTGGAAAGCCAGCCTTGTGTCCAACAGGGCCACAGAAAGAGGATTACCATCTTTGGTAAACCCAAGTTCCAACCTTTCTGTCCATACTGTAACAACAACGACCACTTCCTGGGAACCTGTCCAAAAGTGAAGGAGTTCAGCCCATCAGAATTGAATTGATCAGAACATGGATAGAGAAGATGATCGTTGCTACAGATGTGCCCCCTGCCATAAGCCAGATAAATGCACCCTCAAAAAGCCTTGCAACACCTGCAAAGAGCTGCATCTCACCATCCTGCATGGCATCGCACATCAACTCTCCACCAGCTCACAAAGCCCTGGCAACTCTGCTACGGCAGACATTCTCAATGTGCTCGTCCGTGCACCCTGTGCCGAAGACACACTGTACATCGATCAGCCAAACCGATCTCCTCGTGTGATGTTGAAGGTAGTTCCAGTCTTCCTAATCAATGGCCGGCAGAGGCTGCAAACTTATGCCATACTTGATGATGGCTCAGAGAGAACGATCATTCTGACTTCAGCAGCGTCCCAGCCACAGCGCCATAGGCCATAGTCTGATGCTTGGGAGGACAGACAGTTCACTTTCCCACTTCAGCCACTGATCAGCCAGTTCGGATGGAGTGATGGGGTCATCCCAGCCTTGTTTGGTTTTCCACAAATCCTGTACCGCACTCCAGTCAGTCAGTATGATCCATTAAGATACATCTTACCTTATACCACCCAGGCCAAAGTGCTGGTACAGGATTTGTGGAAAACCAAACAAGGCTGGGATGACCCCATCACTCCATCCGAACTGGCTGATCAGTGGCTGAAGTGGGAAAGTGAACTGTCTGTCCTCCCAAGCATCAGACTGCCTCGCTGTTATGTGCCCCCTTGTGCCGACCAGTCGGATGTGTGCCGAGAGCTTCATGTCTTCTGTGATGCTGCAGAACGGGCCTATGGCACTGTGGCTTACTTACGTGTCCATGACGACCAGAATCACATTCACGTGGCCTTCATCATGGCCCGCTCCCGAGTGTCACCAAAGAGACAGTTGTCGATGCCCCGACTCGAATTGAGTGCTGCCTTATTAGGGGCACAGTTAGCCACTACCTTGAGGTGTGAACTCTCCTTACCCTTGGCCCGAACCATCCTTTGGAGCGATTCCACCACAGTGCTGACTTGGTTGAAATCCGAGTCATGCCACTACAAGGTTTTTGTCGGCACCCGGATCGCAGAGATCCAGGAACTCACAGACTCTGATGACTGGAGGTACGTTGACAGTCCAAACAACCCAGCAGATGCCCTGACCCGAGGCAAGAAACTGTGTGACTTGGCTCAACCCAACTGCTGGACGACGGGGCCGCTCTTCCTGCAGAAGCCTGAAAATTGCTGGCCTGTTGCACCTGATGTTGCCCACTCATCACCACCCGCAGACAGCACTGAATTGAAGAAAGCTGCAGATGTTGGGCTGATGAGAGTAGGAGGAAGGTTACGTCGAGCCCAGGACCTGGATCCCGACGTTATTCACCCAATTATCCTGGACCCGAAGCATCCAACTACACAGCTCATCATTAAGGACTATGATGAGTCCTTGCTGCATCCGGGCCCAGAAAGGGTCTTTGGAGAATTGAGACGCAGGTATTGGATCGTAGGAGGAAGACCAGCCATCCGTAAACATCAGCACAGCTGTAGGGAGTGTCAAAGATGGAAATCCTCTCCTGAAGTGCCAAAAATGGCCGATCTACCACCAGCGAGGCCGCGTCTTTTCAAACCACCATTCTGGTCCACTGGTGTAGACTGCTTCGGACCTTTTATCATCCACCATGGCCGTAGAACAGAGAAGCGATGGGGAATCATCTTTAAGTGCTTAACTACTCGTTGCTTGCATCTTGACCTGCTGGGAAGTCTGGATGTTGATGCCTTTCTCCTAGCTCTCCGTCGTTTCATATCACGTCGTGGCCAGCCCGTTGAGATCTGGGCAGATAGAGGAACGAACTTCCGCGCCGGGGACAGAGAGCTGAGGGAATGCTTCCAGGCGATGGAACCCAAGCTTCAGGAACACTTGGCCAATCAACAGATTTCATTCAACTTCAATCCACCAGGGGCTCCACACTGGTGGAGTCTGGGAGCGTGAAATCCGATCAATAAAGACTGCCTTGCGAGTGATTCTGGGAAAGCAAACCACTTCCGAAGCTGTCCTCCAAACTGTTTTGATCGAGGTAGAAGGCATCATGAATTCAAAGCCTCTAGGCTATCTTTCCTTAAACGCCGCTGATCCTGATCCAGTCACTCCCAATTTGCTCCTGATTTGGCGGCGGGATGCCTCTCTACCACAAGCCATGTTTGCCAACAGTAAGCTCCTTGGGCGAAGAAAGTGGCGTCATAGCCAGATGTTGGCTGACCACTTCTGGACGCGGTTCATTCGTGACTACTTGCCTAACCTACAACCCAGAGGAAAGTGGCTGAAGGAAGTCCAGAATCTGGAAGTAGGGAGGAATGTTCTGATTCTTGACCCACAACTGCCTCGGGCCTCTTGGCCGACAGGGCGTGTCACAGCTGTCACGGCCGGTAGAGATGGGCGTGTCCGATCCGCTGATGTCCAAGTCGGCAGTCAGACTTGACCAGTGTCACGTCTGATGATACTTCCTGAGCTGACTGATGACTGAGTCTTTTTCCGGGAGGAATTGACTCCAATTCCAGGGCGGCTATGAAAAGACTCCCTAAGTTTATATATATGTTTATTATTAATATATCGTTTCTTATTCTTTAATGTACATTTCATTTTTAACCGGCACAAAGTCCTTGGAGAAGAAAGTGCTGCAAAGAAATTGCAGGATTCTATGGCTGTCACCAAACCACGCCCAGTTTACCTGCTGGGAAACCCCGTAGCTCCAGAGCAGGGGCTCAGACTAGATAAATTGTTTGCTCGCCCTGCATTCACTCTTTTGTTCATCAACCCAGCACTCCAGTGTGTCCTGTGTCGTGTGCGTCTTTTGAGTTAACGTAAGTCATCATTTAATGACCTTAACTTTGACTTTTGTGATGTTTATGAGTTAGCTCTGCCAGCCCATATTGTGTAAAGTTAAGGTCTTTGTTTGTTGGTTCAATGTGTTTGTGTTTGAGCCCCATGTGAGAGATGGGATGATGCTGGTTGATTTGGGATGTCAAGTATTGTTTAGTTGTACCTTATATAGCCATATGATTTAGTTTATTGTTTAAATGTTAATTGTTTGTTTGTGAGTTGGGATCTGTACTGATTTCTCCCTTCTCTGTTTATTTCCTGCAGCACACACATACAAAACCCAGTGAAGAACAAAGAACTAAATGGGAAATCAAAATAAACTGCTTGTGTTGCACTGAAACCCTGCCATCTCTGTGTCAATCACTCCATACCAGTGAGCTTTCTAACCGGGGCTCTGCCTGCTCACCACACTCACTCTCCTCGACCCACATCGCCCCCTACAGTTCCTTCAGGTGTTATGTTAGCTAAGCTGCAGTTGCCCATCTACAAGGATACAAGGATGTTTATTTGTCACATACAGAGATTTACAGGTGCAAAACTGTGAGCGAGCTGTTGGTGAGCTATCAAGCTAATGCTAACATTGGCTAGCAAGCTAATGTTCGCTAATGCTAAGCTAGCTAGCTAGCTACCTTGGCAAACAAGCTGGTTTACATTAGCTAGCTAAGTATTTGTAAATTAAGTATTATATACCAGCTCTATGTGCTTCAACTTACCGATCTCTTCTATTGGTGTCTGTACATTTCATTTTGGTCGCCATCGCCGGCTTCAGATGTCCAGAGCAGGCTAGTGTCCAGCCCTTAGCTCTGTGTCCAGGCTACAGAGCTAAGAGGTGGGATTTGATTGGTCCGTCTGTGTTCATTCAGAGTTTTGACTGGATATTGAATCTACTGGAGATAGAACCCTATTATCCCAACTCGGTTTATGTTTTGTGAGATGGAACCTTTTTATTTTATTAATAACTGACTAAAAAATATTTTTGATACAAAAATAACATCACACAGGCATTAACCACCTAATGGATCAGATTATGTCAAAAACTCAATTTCGACCAAAAGTGGAGATAGAACCTTAATAATTCTAAGCTCACGAGGTGTTATTTCTCGCCGTCGAATAATGACACTGACATCTGCAAGGAAATACTTACTGTGCTTTTGCCATAAGCCAAATATGAATAACAAAGCAAAGAAACAACTGCTTTGTTTCCCAATCAGGTGTGGTAGGTACAGTGTAAGGTCAAAATGATCAAAGCAGACACTTTAATCCAAATCAACCGCAAGCAACATGGAATGCAATGCAAGCAACCAACTGTCAGGCAGTGACATTACCACTTCTCCACCAAACCACACATTTCCTTTATACTGTAGCTAACCTTTGTGAAAGAAATACACATCCCCAAAACAGCAGTAAAGACTGTTTTGACTGGAAAATAGTGGAAAAAAAACACACCCTTTCAGCCTTGTGTGTTGGGAACTGGCACTCCTCCAGATATGAGCCATCTGGACCTATACACTAACATTAATGTAATTGCACGTTAAGTCACGTTTAGCCTACCTCCAGAACTACTTTTGCTATTTTGCAACATCGACACCAAAAGCAGCGTGCATAAATTGGCTACAGTTTAACATACTTACATTGACTGGTATACTGATAGTTCTCGCTCCTAAAGCCTGAGAAATTCAGAAGAGCTGGATGTGAAGAAAGCAGCGCTTACTTACACCCTTCCCATATCTAGATATCTGGTAACAAGGTAGGCTATAAGGGAATCACGCTGCTTTTTGCAAGGCATCGTTACTCAGTTCTAAACCCAAACTCCAATATCTTGGCTGTGTGGTTTCAGAGGAACTCAATAAATTATGCCTGGGAGGGGTCTTAATAGAAAGCATATTGATTCGAACCAGTGTGAGCATACACCTGTAAATATACAGTTAATTTAAAGTTCTCCTTTTCATCGAGTCTAGACTACAGAACGACATTAAATTAGAACTAATCTGACTGCTCTTTTTAGCACTGCCTACTGTATATTCCACATTACTGAGTAGCATACAGAGCTTTGTTGCCTCTTGGTCTTAAACAGCTGGATAAAATCAGTAGGCTATGAGACACACTGTCATTAGTCTTTTTTATGTTAAAGTGAGCATCATACTGTAGTTCACGTTATGCTTAGAGCATGGAAAATGACCAAAGACCTTTTTAAAATCCATTTTATTTGAGGAGGTGAGGTAGAACTTGGTTGCTAAATATATTTGACAACCCTTGTCCATTAATACAAGGGGCATCGTTCATGCCTAAGGCTTGTCATTCTTCAGTGTAGGTGGACTGATTATTCGGAAATAACCCTCTGTACCCACAGGTTACTTCAGAAATTCTGTTTAATCAATGTCATAAGCGAGACATCATCATGTTTGTGTTCCATTAAGGGAGAGAGAGAGAGAGAGAGAGAGATGTCTCCCTTCATGCCATAAATCTGGTGATAAAGCCCTGAAGCAGTCGGTTTCACAATCATTCCCAGTTGCACTGTTTTTCCTCAAATTACACACACACACATCTGCATGCACACAGCCCACACCTCCTGGTGAACTTAAGAAGTCACAGCCCGCTCCAGAGTTTGTGGAGAGAGACTCCACAAGAGTTTCTCTCACACAGCTCTTAATCCACCAGCTCAGTCTACCATTTCTAAACAAAGGGAATAGTGTCAAAGTGAAGGTAGAAAACACTGTAGACTGCTGCTGTAAAAATGCACAAAGAGAGCATGGCTTCGGGGTTGTATCTGTGATGGGTTCGTTTTCGAGGGGCTAATTACAGTACAGATGTTGCCTGTAGGATGCCAGTTTGATGAGGAATGACAAATTCAAGGCCTGAGGACCGTCTCTATCAGATCTCATAGCTGAAAACATAAAAATGCTATACTTTGGTTTGCTTGGGTTTGGCCTGGTGGACATTTTGCTATTTACACGCAGGTGCTAGAAATGAGCACAGGAGCTCAGTGCTGATGCCTAAAACACGTCTGTACCTGTCAGGAAAACATGGGAGGATCCTCCATCAGGTGCACATCCCATTTCACGGCAGTGTAAACCTGTCAGGTATAGCTCAGCGGTGCATCACGTGGTACGAAAGGGTATTGCGTTTTCAATAAATTCATACTTCATACTACATTCATTCATAAATTCATACAAATCAGACATTTCTCGTAAAAAAAACAGCACCAGCTGAAATTCAACTTTAAGATAGTGTCACATTGTCAATATTATGTTGATCTTTGATATCAAAAATACTTGATACAACAATACTATGTCATTTCCAATCAGCAATGGCCATACTCCAGTTTAGAGTAATGTCATGTACATTTTAACTGTTTTTCTCCAATCTTTACAAAAGTACCAAAAAAACTAACTGACATGCAGGCACACACAGTTATGTGTGTGCCTGCATATTGTGTGCAAACAATAAAAATCAATCTGTGCAAATGGATAGTTCTGTGCCAACAACAGCGCTCAGTTAATGTGCAAATAGATCATTCTGTGCAAAAAATACCACTCAGTTGAAAAATATAAGATAAAATGAGGACGTGACAGCATTCTTGATTCTGTATTTTTCTTTAATTCTTTTTTTTTTTTATATCAAGCATCAGATCAATCAGCATCAAATGTATAAACGACTCACAAGATGAAATTGTCCTTACTCATTTTCAGACTTCCACAAATTCCAAACCTATAAGGGGTGTTCACACCAGGAGCAATAACTATAAAGATAACTGTAACTATGATACAAGCGTCCACACTAACCAACAATAAGAAAAGTCTATCCTTATGTTGATGAATGTGATACCTAAAATTTGATGGATTCTGATTGACTGTCAGCTTTTTATTGATCTTAATCACTCTGAAACAATGATGTTGTTCTTCATGTCTTTACAGTTATATTATATGTGTGGGACATTGTCATTAGATAGCAATACTTCTTTCCCCTTATCGTTATAGTTATTGTTTTTTGGTGCGAACAGCCCTTTAACATTTAAGTCCTAATGACAACTGCTTGTAATGGTTTTGTTCAAGTTGACATTTTATTTGATAAATTCATACAAATTTTGTTGATACAACGTTATGTTATTACATCTAGGTTGAATGTGGTAACAGTCAGGAAATTATGGCAACAGTCACACGTCAGACATTTCTCGTAAAAAAAAACAGCACCAGCTGAAATTCAACTTTAAGATAGTGTCACTTTGTCAATATTATGTTGATCTTTGATATCAAAAATACTTGATACAACAATACTATGTCATTTCCAATCAGCAATGGCCATACTCCAGTTTAGAGTAATGTGTATTCATGTACATTTTAACTGTTTTGCTCAAATCTTTACAAAAGTACTTTTTATGTTCCAGATAACCACAAAAATTACAATAGCACAGTTATGGAACGCTGTCAGTGCAAAGTGAAGACAGCTAACACTTTGGAGACACTAGGAAAAGCTCTATAAAATTACATTCGTAAATTGTTTTAAACATGAGTTTACCATCATGCTTGCCACTGTTAGAGTTGAATGGTGATGAATAGCCTTTCATGATGTTTTTTTATTATTATTATTTGTTTAACAGCTTAGAGATCCAACATCTTGTTGGTGCAGAAGTAGGTGTAGATGTGGAAAAATATTTACTTGTCACTTACAGGGAAGCTACACCAGGCGCGTAACTGAAGCGTTCCGTTCGTGACACGTAAAATCCATTTTAGAAGAATGGTCTATTTTTCTTTTACGTACAGTACGCGCCACTATCACGTATGGTGTAGCTACTTCCATTGATTATAGTGGAAGCTAATTGTTGCAGCAGACCCAACACGAACAGAATACTTCAGTTACATGCCTGGTGTAGCTTAGCCCTTAGACATGTGCAGTAAAAATTCCCATGGTCCCAATAAATGGTTCACTAAAAATGACCAATCAAAACTATACATACTTGGTACTGCACCACTTGTAACAGTATTTAGATAAGCTCTATAACAAAATGTGTGTGAGTCCTCAAATTATTTTCATTCTTTTCCCATTAACGCGCCTTCACACAATGAGCCTCGCAGTCTGTTTTGGTTTCGAAACGGTTTCCGTTGCCATCACACCCACCATACCAGAATTGGAGGCATTCATTTTGCACTGTGTCGTAATACCACTTCAGAGCATACTCTCGACAGCTACCCTCATCTTGCCTGAGGTTGCACACGTCTGCAAAAGAGAAATAAAAGATCACACCAAATGTTTACACCTCAAGTAGCAAACTTGGATATGTCGAGGTGGCATTTTACATAATTTTTAATATCAAATTGCACCTTTGCATCACTGTATGTCATTTTGGTGTAATTTGAGTATTTTTAAGTATTTGTTCATTTTATGAAGTTATTATTTCAGTGTTATAAAGATGTTTTTTTAGGGATTTTAAGTTCACCAGCTGAGAAGTTTATTATTTTACTACCTTGCACTACGGTTGCATCCTCTTTCTGTTGAAGTACATCTACGTCTGTGAGTACAAACCAGACATCGGTCATTTCACACATCAATAGAGCAAAAGAGTTAAATCATGTATTTAATTGTTATACATCCAGTTATTTAAAGAGAAGGGTAATATTGCTGCATGGGCCATTCAGTGTCAAATCACACAGAGTTCAGGAAAATGGTCACTGCATTGTCTCGGAATTTGCTCAGAGTTTGTCTACATAATGTTTAGGTCCCAAAACAAAGACCTGTAACTTCGTCCTTGATTTTTCATAATTTTTACACTCAAAAATTCCTGATCTTGGAAGCCATATTTGGACATTAGTCTACCCAAACTTAGTTGGATGACAAACATGTTCTCAGACTGACCAGACCATTTAAAGTTTGTACTATATGCCCATTTATTTTATATATGGCTCTTTATTTGGAACAAAGTTCAAATCTAGTGAAACCGAGATATTTTTTGTACCCCATTCTGTCTGCAAATACAATACTTTATCAATGTTGTGCCAATATTTGAGGTCTCCAAATGCACATGACATTAAAGATCAAACAAGGTGTGATTGCATTTTTGGGCCATTTTCATAAGACTAAAATGGTATGAACAGTAATTAAAAAAAATAATGAATTATACCAAATGTCACACTTTTTGCACTCTCCCCAACTCTAGGGCCTTACAAAAAGCATATACAATCTTTAATGATTCAGCCGTACTGAAAAATGGCAATACAGTACTTTTTAAAAATATTAATGCCCAAACATTGCTTCCAATATAAAGTGTTTTCAGGCTGTAAAACGAAATAAATGTTAAGGTCTGAAAGACAGGATTTGATCAAATATTTTACAGTCCTTGGTTTTGGGGACCATTCATGATATAGACAAGATTTCAACAAAATCTGAGGCAGGGAAGAAACAACTTTATCTGATTTGAAACAGAATTATCCATATACTTTTTAGTCACATTACAGCATATGTAAGGGATAATGGACGACACAGTGTTCGGTTATCAGAAAAATAACGTACGTTTGAGACTGTAATGCAACCTGACGCACAGTGGAGGGGCCATTATACCTTGTAAGTGCATTATTTTTCTGATAACTGAACGCCTTAGAGCATTATCCTGCTTATACCACTGTTGACAGTGTTATGTTATTTGCTGTTATAATTTCCCATTTTTAATTACTAAAACTTTCTTGTAGAACTACTTCTTTCCGCCACATATCAACTCATTTCTCAACTTGCAGGAATTTCAACCAACAATGGTATAATTACAGTGTTATTTACTGTTGATGTATTAAGTTTTTTTTTTTTTTTTTTTTTTTCCCCGTAATCTACTTCCTGAATTTTTGGTCAACGATACCCGGGACACCGAAACACCGGTGCACATGAAATTTGGTGGCCCACTAGCCCCACTAGACTTTTACGGAAAAAAATTGTTTCGTCCCCGGGGGCCACTCCCCCCCCCGTGCTGGGCCCCTGAACCTGCAAAAAAGCAGTTTTTCCTAAATAACTACCTGAACCGAAGCACTGAGGATGAAGAATCTTTTTATGGTATGTTGGTCTCAAGGGCCCACATCAACCTGGCCCATAATCACTCATTTGTGATTTGCACCCCGGTAAAAATGAAAATGCAATATCATTCTGCTTTTAATCGCCCCTATCTTCAGTTAAGATGTTCAGAACTGCACCAAATTTTATGTGTATGATTGACCTGGCATTCTCTGGGGGTATGCCAAGTTTCGTAGAATTTCATCCATGGGGGGTCTAAAAAAAAAATTAGGTTATGTGTACATTTAGTGACTGTACACTCATTGGCCTGTAGATGGCGGTGCACACATATACACATGCACACACACACAGGCACCCACATACTATCGGTATTAGAACGGTCGATACATAATTACAAATTCAGTAGGATTAAAAGAAAGCCAAATATTCATCATCATCATCATGGCTGCATTTCCAGTATTGGCGATAAGTAGTCGTTTGTCCACTAGATGGCGCATCGTTGCAGTGAGACGTAATTTTGTTGGAAGTTAAAAGTGGGTTGGAAAAACATTGGGCTTCCTACAAGGACTGTAGTTTACATGAAGAGAACATCTAATAAGGATAGGGCGATGTTCACATGAAATGTAATTCCCATTTCTTCTTGAAGCGAAATAAATCTGAGAATGTTTATCGGACATGCTTGGTTTTTACTGCAGGTACATTAATCTTATAATATCAATAAGGACCTAGGTACAATACGAAACTAGGTACGTACGTGGCTAGGAACCTGCAGTCTGCCCTGGCCGAACCTTCTGTTGTGTCTGAACTCCTGTCCAAGGAACTTAATAAAGGCTATGTTCTCGGCCCTTTCTCTGTCCCTCCTTTCTGCCCCTTCGCGTTAATTCCCCTCGGCGTGGCCCACTCGGAAGTACTCGGTAAAGAAAAGGCTGATTTTTGACATGCCCTCGCCCTCACTCCAACATCTGGTCAGCGTTAATGAAATGATTCCCCTCGAACCGTTTTCACTCCCACGCTTCCGTCGACAATGCCATTTGCCTTATTAAAATCCGACAGGGAAGCTCTCCTGGCTAAGGCCGACATCACAGAGGCAGCGTTCAAGGTTATGCCGATTCATCCCGCTGGTTGGCCGTTGTTCTGCGTTAAGTGGCAGTCAACTTTTTATTTCGCCGTCGCGGCTCACGTTCGGCTGCAGGAGTAGTCCCCACATTTTCAATTGTCTGTCCGGAAGCTGTGCTGGATTTTTGCTCCCGCCTCCGTTCATCCTCCACCTCCTGGGCGATTTCCTGCTAATTGATTTCCCAGCGGACCTAGTTCAGGTCTGGGCGTCCTTCGCGCTGTGTTCTTGGAGCTCGGTGTCCCTCTGTCGGCTGAAGACCCTGGGCCCGTTCACTCTCTCGAATTTCTGGGCATTATCCTCGACTTCGGTTGCAATCACGGGCCTCTCTCCGGGGAAAAATTAGCTAGGATTCGCGAAGTGTCCGCCTCATTTCTCTCCGTGGGCACGTTGACCAGCGAGACCTCCTCTCTCTCTTTTTGCCATGCGCATCATTCCGCAGGGTCGCTCCTTTATTTCTCGCCTGTTAATTCTGGCCCTCCGTTGTCAATTTATCCGACCCGTCGCTCGACCTGGGTTGTCAGTGGGATCTTGGTTTCTGGTCTAAATTGCTTACTGAATGGAACGGCATCTCATTTTTCTATAACGATCACTCTGATTCGTCTGTCTCTCTCGAGCTGTTCACGGATGCCGCTCCGTCTCTCGGTTTTGGGGGTTGTATAAAGACGCGTGGTTCGCAGAGAGATGGTCGGACGAATTTATGGCATTCGCCTCCGATGCTGCCTCGTCCGCCCTCTTCGAGCTGTATCCCATCGTGGTAGCCTGCGTACTCTGGGGTACCCACTGGTCAAGGAAGCGCATCACTTTCTTCTGTGACAACGAGGCAGTAGTGGCCATAAGTAAACAAAGGTAAAGCTCGCTGCCCTAAAATAATGTCCTTTTAAGGAGGCTCACCTGGCACTCTGTTATACACAATTTCATCATAAAATGCCATTCATGTCCCCGGATATTTTAACGTTCAAGCTGATGCCCTCTCGTCTCCGTTTGCAGGAATTCCACCGGCTCTGCCCTTCAGCCAACAAAGTGTCTACACCGTGCCCTCGTTTCGCCGAGCTGATCCTGGATTAAATCCTCTTTGCCTCAGTTCACTATTAGTGAAAGCCAAAACGTATATGTTAAAAGGCGTTGCTAAGTCCACAATCAAAGCCTATAATTCAGCCTGGTCCTGGTTCTCTATATTTTGTCAGCACCATCTGCGCCCATCCTCCCAGTTCTCATTTCTACCGTCCTGCGCTTTCCTGGTCTACTGCTTTGATCACATGACCTCAAACTTCGTCAATTAAGCAAAACAGTCGCCGGTTTACAATTCCACGCTAGGCTCCCGACCCCGGTTTCCCTAGTCTGTTCTCCAACTCACAAATCGCCTTCTCCTCAAAGGCATCCAAAATTCTTCCCGGCTCCATTGATTTTCGCCTCCCCATTCGGCCGGATATTCTAAACATCATGGTGGCGGTGCTTAATAGCCAGCTACCAATGCGTTGATAGCCTGCTGGAGGCCTTCTTCCTCTCGGCTTTCTATGGCTTCATGCGGTGCGGAGAATTCACAACAAATTCTCTGTACGACCCCACGCGTAATCTCTCTCTCTCTGATCTTTCCTTTTTCCCCACTTATTTCACCATTTGTCTGAAATATTCTAAAACCGATACTTCTGGTTGTGGTACTACTATTTCAATTGCAAAAATAAACAATGCATTATGCCCGTTCGCTTCCATGGTTCATTACCTTAAATTACAGCCTCATACTTCACCAGTTTTCCCCCTATTTATCACACCAGATGGTCAGGCCATGACACATCGCTGGTTCAGCAGCCAGCTAGCTAACGTGCTGCTCAAATGTAACCTCTCTCCAAAGAGGTTCACTTCACCTCATTCGCATTAGGCAGCCGACTGCCGCAAAAAAGGGCTGTCCCCGTCAAAAGCGCTAGGAAGGTGGTCATCCGACGCCTACACATCATACATCAGACTAACGCCTCATGATGTTTTCGATGCTCAGAAATTACTCTCTCACGCTAACTCAGGTACCTCTTTACCTTCTCAAATTCTGGTGGCGGTGGTTAAATTCTGGCATTCGCCTGCACTAATCGCTGTAACGTACCGGGGCCCAGCATGCCGGTAGCTCGTGGTGATTTAGTCTCAGCCACAGGCCTGTTGCCCTCTTCACTGGTTGCCCAGCTCGTTCGACGCTTATGGTTCAGGTCAATACTCGCCGGTTGCCCGGCTCGTGATGCTCGTCTAGGTTGCCCTAGGCGCTGGTTTGCCAGTTTGGTCAGGTTGCCCTGGATGCGGTCGCCGGCCATCACTTGGTCTAGGTTGCCCTAGACGCTGGTTACCCAGCTCACTGTCCAGGTTGCCTTGGACGCCGGTTGCCCGGCTTGTGACGCTCGTCTAGGTTGCCCTAGACGCTGGTTCCCCAGTTCGGTCCAGGTGGCCCTGGATGCCGGTTGCCCGGCCGTCACATCTGTCTAGGTTGCCCTAGGCGCTGGTTGCCAGCTCATGGTTCAGGTCGCGCCCGTCACGGCGGTTGCCCGGCTCGTGGCGGCTTCGTCTAGGTTGCCCTAGGCGGCTGGTTGCCCAGTTCGGTCCAGGTGGCCCTGGATGCGGTCGCCCGGCGCGTCCGTTGGTCTAGGGGTTGCCCTAGGCGGCTGGTTGCCAGCTAATGGTCAGGTTGCCTTGGGCGCCGGTAGCCCGGCTTGCGTCTCATGGTCTAGGTTGCCCCTAGGCGCTGGTTGCCAGCTTCGCGCATAAGCACTAAAGTCCAGGTTGCTCTGGATGCGGTGGCCTGGCTGCGTCCGCGATGTACTAGCTTCGCTAGTCACTGGGTGCCAGATGGTGAAGTGCTTATGGTCAGGTTGCCCTGGGCGCCGGTTGCCCGGCGCCCGCGGTGGTCTAGGTTGCCCTAGGCGCTGGTTGCCAGCTCGTCAAGCTTCTAAATCCCACTACAGCGAAAGCATGCTGCGGGCCCCACTACAACCCTGCTTGTATCCAAGCTGTTCCTTTATTCTCATTAAATTGTTAACTGATTCCTAGTCTGTCTACTGAGTCTTTCTGGTAGAAATGATGGCTTCAGTGAAAGTTCTACTAGGAAGACTCGTAGTGTAGCCTTTACTCCTCCCATGCTTACGGAGCCAATCTTAACTGCCTACTTCGGGAAAGCCCGCCAATCTGATCATTCACTCATTCAATCAGCTAGCCTATAGAATTCAGTGGGCTCTTTAAATATGTACCACCTAACACTGCTTCTGCTTCTCAGTACGCTGACCTTGACATCCCCTCCACCTCCCCTCCAGCCACCTCTGCCAGCAGTCCACGTCAATCGGGCATGGTCTGCCTGCCACATCATCTTCCTTCAGCCACGCCACCAGTTGGCCCCGTCACCGTCGTGGGGGTAGGCTCCCCGCCCCTGCCTTCATCCATCGGCGGGAGGCGAGATCGCTGGGCGGATCGAGGCGGGGCCTCGCCAAAGACTGTTGCCTATTCAGGACTCTATCATGCTTGTATCCAAGCTGTTCCTTTACTCATTAAATTGTTAACTGATTCTATTCTGTCTACTGAGTCTTTCTGGTAGAATTGGCTATTCTACAATCTATTCACCTTTTCAGCGCCAGTAGGCTACTTTCTGTGCAGCCGCACACACACACACACACACACACACACACACACACACACACACACACACAGGCATGCCAAACAAGCATACACAAAAGTTTCAAGAGTGGGGGATGGAGTAAAAGATGGAGACAAATTGATTAGTGTGATTTATTTTCGTGGAAAGGATGTAGTTCATCACAGTTCATCCATTGCAACTGGATTGATAAAAGGTCACTTACACCTGTAGGCTACATTGTATTTGGGAAAAGCAAAAGGTATCAGCATAATGTTATTTATTTATTTATTTATAAACAAAAACATCTCTGTCAGTTCCATGCCGTTTTCACTAGCTATCAAAAACAAAGGTCATTTTTGGATGGATGGATTTTTTGTGAATGTTTCTTCTTCTACATAAGATTTTAGTCATCTTTAGTTCATGTGATACTTTATTGTATCTGTTGTACTTTATTATTTATTGTCAATGCACAAATTAAGTAACAGTAGTCTGAAACGTTATTGTTAATGCACAAATTAAGTAACAGTAGTCTGAAACGAAATGCTGTTTTACATCTAACCAGTGGTGCAAATAACTGACATGTCCAAATGGGCCTTGATGAAATCGCATTAAGCTAGACTGTTCATACACATTTTAACGGGCCAAAGTTGAAGGAAGAGCTGTTGTCCGTTATTGTTCGTGCAAATATAGGCTGATTCATGTTCCCTTGCATTGTGTAACTGAGGTCCATGGCTAGTCTGGCTTTCACCAGACCAAGCTCAATCTTTTAAGAAAGCAAAAAATAAATAGCGGGCAGATCAGGCTGGGTTCACCCAGCCTAGTCCATAGGCACCCGTATTGTTTAATTTTCCGATTGAGATATCCACGCTCTGGCTATTCTAAATGCAAAAATGCATCAGGGAGTTATGACAAAACTGTAACTAACAAACTAGATCCTAATAGAAAGCTGTTAGCTTCCCTAAGCTACAGGTAGGCCTATTTACAACATAAATTGTCAATCATAAATAGGCTATGCTGGCGACACAAATAAAATCTCCTTTGGAAACCAATGGCTTACGCCTTACAGTATCAAGCGGACTTAAACTGCCATATCGTGGCGAAAAGTTGTAATAAAATTCACGCAGCTCCATGAGTCAAGGAAAGCGCGAATGAAGTAGCCACTTCTAAATGGGACCCACTACAGAGTAGCTTAAGGTGTGTTGCTAAAGCAGCCATAATGAAATGAAGGTGTCATTGTTTGGATACTTCACACACATGTGCTTTTTAATCTCACAGACTACAACTACCAAGCTGGAATCAAAGCACATCGATTCCCCTCTCAAACCCTGCACGCACTTAAAACAAATAAACAGGCGTCTCAGTCTCACGCATCTATTGGCAAAACTGTATCAGACCGGTGTAACGTTGGTAAATCTTCCATTGTACAGAATGATTTTTGTAGCACGTGCAACAAATGACAGTCGAAAGATACAATTACAGTGCTGCTATCAATTTGCTTGGTATAACCGCATTTATAGTTTTCTACAAATGCAATCAATCAAATTGGCCTCCATCACTCAACCAACGCTAATGGTAACATTACCTAGGTCCTTATTGATATTATAAGATTAGCATTACCTGCAGTAAAACCAAGCATGTCCGATAAACATCCTCAGATTTATTTCGGCTTCAAGAAGAAATGGGAATTACATTTCATGTGAACATCGTCCTATCCTTATTAGACGTTCTCTGCGGTAAACTACAGTCCTGTAGGAAGGGTCCATTGTTTTTCCAACCCACTTTTAACTTCCAACAAAATTACGTCTCACTGCAACGATGCACCATCTAGTGGACAAACGACTACTTATCGCCAATACTGGAAATGCAGCCATGATAATGATGATGAATATTTGGCTTTCTTTTAATCCTACTGAATTTGTAATTATGTATCGGCCGTTCTAATACCGATAGTATGTGGGTGCCTGTGTGTGTGTGCATGTGTATATGTGTGCACCGCCATCTACAGGCCAATGAGTGTATAGTCACTAAATGTACACATAACCTATTTTTTTTTAGACCCCCCCCCCATGGATGAAATTCTACGAAACTTGGCATACCCCCAGAGAATGCCAGGTCAATCATACACATAACATTTGGTGCAGTTCTGAACATCTTAACTGAAGATAGGGGCGATTAAAGCAGAATAATATTGCATTTTCATTTTTTACCGGGGGGTGCAAATCACAAATGAGTGATTATGGGCCAGGTTGATGTGGGCCCTTGAGACCAACATACCATAAAAGATTCTTCATCCTTGGTGCCACGGTTCAGGTAGTTATTTAGGAAAAACTGCTTTTTTTGCGGTTCGGGGGGCCCAGCACGGGGGGGGAGTGGCCCCCGGGGACGAAATGAAATTTTTCCGTAAAAGTCTAGTAGGGCTACATACCCACCAAATTTCATGTGCACCGGTGTTTCGGTGTCCCGGGTATCAATGACCAAAAATTCAGGAAGTTTCGCTAGCGGCGGTCATAATAATGTTAGCGTAATGGGACAATCACCATGCAGCATGCAATGACTACTGTCATTTTGCAAGACAATCTTTCTGTTAAAAATAGTGTTAAGTGTTATTGAGGAGAGGTAACACCTGTTTAGTCAATGTTGACAAATACAAGGTCCACAGTGACGTTTGTGGGGTGAGAGGTAATCAACTTACTGTATTGACTGCATGTGTCGAAGCATTCACTTTCCGTGTTAAACCGGTTGCTGTTACCATCACAACCACCGTACCAGAAGAGCGAGCATGCACCGATCTCTGTATTATAATACCACCTCTGCTCATACTTTCCACAAAATCTGCCGGCATCCACACTGAGTTCACACTGAGCTGCAAGCAAGACAATCATGTTTACTTTTTGACATGCAGGGGAACAGACCAGTTTTAGTGTAGTTGAGGGCAAACAGACGTGCAAATCAGGTAAAACTTGCAACAGACAATTAGCCTTTTCAGAACAGACCTGTCAAAGGCTTTCTTTGTGAAAAAGGTGATGTTATGTGTAATTTAGCTTTTATTTTTTTCCTCATTTCATTTTTATTTTATTTACATAATTTTAAGAGGATTTACTGGTGTATTAATTTGTCACACGTCTTGAGCATTTTAGTGTTCATTATAATGATTTTACAGGATTTTCAATTGTTTAATGTCACCTGCTTTGCATCCAAGAAAGCAGATGTTTAGACTGTCACACACAGGGAGCACATGATGGCTGCCCTACAGAGCCTGATGTTGAGTCATACAGAAAGTTTAAGTGAGGAAATGAGACTAAGTGCGATGAGCAGAAAGGGTACCATCAGTGTCTCCGCGCCCAATGGCCTGCTGACCCCCATCCTTTGTTTGGGTGTTCCGTGTCTGGTCCAGGCCTGTCTGCTCAGTATACTCTTCTACCTCCTCTGTGAATTCTTCCACAACTTCCGTAGTGCCAGTGGATGTTGGCCAAGGGACCCTGAAAAAGAGCATGGGTTTCATTTTGATCTTTGGGTGTGGATACCTATAAGCAGGGGTGCCGCTGGGGGGTTTAGGACGATTCTAAGGGCCCAGCACTGGCTGGCATGGGGCTCCCGGAGAGCTCACCCAATAATACTATATTACCGGGGAGGGGGATTAATGTCTGTCCCTTGCCTATAAGAATAGCCTAAGTACAATATTAGCAAGGAATTAACAAGATATTGATGTCAACCAGATGGTGGCCTATAATTGCACTGACAACTTGCTTTTGAAAACAATGATAATTTTAGTATAAAGGTATTTCTACTCTTACCTAGAACATAGTGTTAATTTTAACATAATTTTACTGGATTGTGATACAAATATATTACTAAATATACTCTTATTCTACTTATTTTACATAATATACCCTTTGCCATTCTAGTAGACAATACAAACTCATATTGTCTAGAATGACAAAGGTTAGATTATGTAAATTAAGTAGAATAAGAGCATAAAAAACACAATCTAAACTGAACAATGAGCATAGCATCACGGTTTCCATAACATCAACTTACACCTTGATTCCGAGCAATCCCAGTGACCCCTAAGGGAAATTCAAAGTTGCAAAGTACTAGAGGTCTGTAGACCACTGGCCAAAAAACATTTGATGTTTTTGTCACACAGATCACATCAAAAAATCTGGAGAAATATATCCTTTAGAAGTCACATTCTTACTTTTCAAGAGGGCGTTCTGCAGCTTCAAGAACACTCCCTTGGTTTTGTTGCTGGAAATCCCGACACATCTGCTTGATAGTTGCAGAAGGGTATGTGTTCACCTCCCCTGTGTGAATATAAGCAGCCACACCAGAATCACTGCAATGTAACCTCAGATGCTGCTTCATGGAATCATCTACATTCCATGTAAATAGCATAAAGAACACTCGGCTAGTATGAGCACAGAACTTTCGATGGAGACAACACTATAGGCCTGTTGATGTGGTGTGGGCCTGGCAGAATCAGGCTAGATGTGGAGGCACTACAGACAAAAGCTCTTGTACTTAAAAGCAATAGCATAAATGTAATAAAGTGTACACATTGTTTCTCTCACCACATACTTCTAATAAGTAAAATAAAAGTTATTTTGGAAGTCATAATTTATTGTATGTTTGAGTGGGACTACCCATTAGGCCCACATTTGGTGGTGGAAACTTTTCACTAATTAACTTTGGCTTGGCTTTGCTTACTTACATGTAAATCCATTTGACCACACCTTTCTTAAAGCAATTCTTTGTGCAATAGTGCATGTGTGTCTTTAGTTACCGCAAGCCGTTTTCACTCCCAAAATAGTACCTTATTCTGCTGAGAACATCAATCAAATCAAAACTATAGGCTAAACTAATCTTATACCTTGAAACTCAAAGTACAGATATAAAGAGAAAAGGGCAATGGTGAGTTTGTATAGATATAAGTAGAAAAGCAAGAAAGAATGCTGTTTCTCGCATAAGGGATTCCTTACTCTTAACGAAGCTCAGGAAGGTTCGCAAGAAGCGCTTGGCATATTCCTGCTCTCCTTGCTTCACCTCTCCCAGATGGACCATATGTTGCTCCAAGGGTAGGCTGGCCAGCTCCTCCACTTGTGTGGTGTTGAAGGTGTCCCCAACAGTCAGTGTGAACAGCACCACACCCTGACATCTTGCTAATTTGGAGGCATATTCAAGCTGGGCTCTATCCCAATAGCTCGTTTCCCCACCAATAATGGCAAGAACCATTCTGTTCTTACGTGACTTTACGGCCGTCAGGAGGCCTCTTGTGATGACCCACTCCACTGCATATCCCAGCCCATAGGACCCACCAAGCTGCTGCATGCTCTGGAAAATGTGTTTTTTCATTGCACTGCTGTCCTGAAAACTCGTAAAGTCAAACTCCTCTTGGACAGGAACTTGTTCTGCTGTGGGTCTGTATGAGCTGGGAACTGGTTGATACAAGGCAACTCTGGCCTGACCATCAGACCTGGATGGCTGGCTGCTCACAGCGATCTGCTCTACCACTGAACCTAGCAGCTCTTTCACACCCTCATACTGGTCTGCTTGCACATTGCGTGACCCGTCCACCAACACAGCCAGATCTAGGTTTACTTGAACAGGAGCTGGAGTCTTGTTCATATTGGAACAACTTGCGTCTCTTTTACAAGGATCTGAAATGAGTCAAAAGAGAATCACATAAAAAAAAAAAAAAACCTGTCAGCCGATGAAGGTTAGTCTACGTTGTGCACCATCTTTCACATTGATAACAATTTGTTCTAAAATATACCTAATAATTGTATCACAGTCACAAATCTATATACGCAGATATGTAGTGC
Organism: Alosa alosa; assembly: GCF_017589495.1. Taxonomy (NCBI): domain Eukaryota; kingdom Metazoa; phylum Chordata; class Actinopteri; order Clupeiformes; family Clupeidae; genus Alosa; species Alosa alosa. The sequence continues at coordinate 13,116,528 of NC_063201.1, forward strand.
CTCTAAAAAACATTCACCTGTCCGCCTTGGACAGTTTCACCTATTCTTGTTTACAATATTGAATCAAAGGTGTGACGACTAGGTACTGTGAATGACTTGAATTTCCCCTTGGGGATCAATAAAGTATCTATCTATCTGAATGTTCTGTGTTTGCTAACAATAGGTTCTCTTGAATTGTCCAGTGTCCAAATTGTTGCTCAAATTAACTATATGAAATGCTAGTTACAACATACTTAATTTTCATAATAAATTAAATGTAGGCTAGAATATATTTTAAATTGTGCAGGCCTAATTTGAACTACCAATAATTTGGCCATAAATATATGAAAAGTACATAAATATACAGACAAATACATACTTATTCAATTAATGAGACAATGCATCAATGAAATGAACTCATGGATGAGTGAATATATAAAATGAATGAGATAAATTATAAATTAATGAACTTTTAAAATGAATGAGATAAGTAATCTCACATACCGTAGCATATTATACACTTTTTAACATCACTTATCTGCTGGCGTTCTTGACCACTCTCCACCAGGCTCAGTATAAAACTTTGGGTTTCATCAGCCTGTGTAAACATCAAATACTAATTACTAATGCGCAAGGTCAATGATGTTGACCAAAAACTATATGGCAATTTTCATACAGTGAAACCCCCACATGTCCAACCCCTACATTTGATGACAAGTGAAGACAACAAGGAAAGAATTAGGGTGACTACATGTGCAGAACAATCTGGTAAAAGCACCAATCACATTATTATCAGAATTTTGAATATTCCATCTTACATAGTAAGTGGAAAAGTAACTAGATTCGGTAACACTTTACTTGACAGTATCGACATAAGAGTGAATGAACACATGACACTGTCATGACAAATGAACCCTAACCCTAATACTACCCTCTAACCCTAATCCAAACCCTAACCCTAACTTGTTATGACAAAAACCGAATGACACTTAATGACAGAAGCGTTATGTCATCAACGTTTATGACTTGTTTATGACACGTTCATGACAGTGTCATGTCACTCTTATGTTGATACTGTAGAGTAAAGTGTAACCCTAGATTCCTTCATTCAGGAATCATGATGAACTGTAACTAATACTAACGATTACTCCAAAGGGTATTCATTCTGATTTAATGAAATTGGATTGGACATTTTCTTAATCAGAGTAGAGTATAATCAGACTGAAATCGGATTGTTTGTTACTGCACTAAATGTAATGTTGATGGAGTGTTCAAGGACAGACATACATGACAAATGAGATATCCAAAAAGACATCACATATAAGTTAAGCGGGGCAGTGTGGAGTGGTACCAAATTGTACTAACCGTTTAAACCGTTTATTTTCATAACAATCCGTCAGTCTTCCTATGAACAAGATTCATACACTTTTTTCTTCATTATTGTACTTACCTCGAAAGCGCTTCGGACATTAGGGGCATTCCTGAAGGAGATGACAGCAGGGTGAATGTCGTGGGCTTTGAATTCCAGGACAGCAGTGTTAATTGCCTTGATATCCTGGGAGGCTCCATTGGTGACGAAGACAGCCACCTTCCGCATGAGCAGACCCTTTCGTGTGCGCTTAAAGACATGTCTGGCCACGAAGCGCATGGCTGTCCCAATGTTGCGGCGGTTGGAGGTGCGTTCCAGGGCAATGTTATTCACCTCTTCGATGAGGTGCTTCTTACGATGGTAGTCTGAGAACCGGACCAGGTACTTCACACTGGAGCTGAAGGACACAATTGCCACCCGGGCGCCCCTAGGGCAGTTGCTCTCAGCAATGGACATGTCCTCCAGTAAGTGATGGACAATGGCGCGCATCCTTTCAAACACCTCAGGGGTCACATCCTCAGACATGTCGAGGGCTATCACCAGCTCAGTGGGGTAGGCTGGGCACTCTATCAGACCTTAGAACACAATACAAGAGTGTTATCACAGAAAATAAACTGGTACTATAATTTTATACTATAACAATCACTGGCATCTACAACTGTCAAGTATGTGTGGATGATATAGAAATGTGTGATCTATTTTGGCTTGACAAGCTTTCAAGGGTTTATAATCCTTTCAAGGGTAGATAATAACACTAGGATCAATTAAAAATTATGATTTCTTTCATGCTGATTACTTTAAACATGACAATAACTCCATGTGAACAATAACATGTACGTACCAAAAAAAGACATGTTTTAAAAAAAAAAAAAAAAAAAAAAATGAAAACCTTACCTGAGGCACAAGCTGTTTAAGAAGAAGGTGACAGATAATTAGTCAAAATCATTTATAAATCAAATACAGAATGATATGGAATAAAATAATAGTACTGGCCCCTGGCCATGGAACTCTTGTCAAACTGCAAATATATGAATTTATGGCAAACAGAAACCTATTACTTACTTCAGTGATACAGCATGCAATAATAGTATAAAATGTAAACATACCACAGTTGTCCCGCACATAGTTGATTAGTTCGCAGTCCTGTAAAATACAGTGTTTACATTTCAGAGTTGTAGAATGTCACTAATGTAACCAAAGAGAAACCAAGAACAAGGGGGAAAAGAGCGTACACTCATCTGTCTGGGTCCGGGAGCTCCTCTGGAGCCCTGAAAAGTAAACAGCACACTTTGAATCTGACCTAATCTCACCTTGCTTTTCCATTGCTGTAGGCATTCAGGAAACAGCACTGAGAGGATCAAAGACAGCTGGACATTGCTCCAGCTGGGCCATTTACTGTCTAATGAAGGAATTGCCGTACATTGAGCTGATAGTATAATCCAAAGTGGTTTACAGAGACAAAGACAGTCCCTCTGGAACAACTTGGGGTTAATTGCTCAGGAGCAGAAAGGTATAAAAGGTGTGTACAGTATATCAGATAATAAATATCACATCCAACAAATATTAATAACTGATTAAGCATCCTTAAAACCAAAAGCTGTAAACATGAAAAGTTTTATCTTTTAATCCTCATGACATATAAGTTCAACCAAAAATACAGTGCTTACTGATTCACAACGTACAAAAACATAGCTGGAACATCATTTCAATGATCGTTTTATTTTTAATTATCATTATTTCACTAATTCACTATCTTACCCTGTGTCCAGTTGGTCCAGTAGTTCCAGGGTCACCTGGCAGACCACTATTGCCAGCATTGCCCTGTTTTAATATTTTGCAATTCAGTTATAAATAGTAAATGATAATATTTCAATACTGAAAAAATATCATTGTTGTGGGTACACGGCAGTTCTCACCCCTCGCCCCCTGTTTCCTTTGACTCCAGGACCTCCACTTTTACCTTTAGTACCATCCTCTCCCTATGGCACAAACAAAAATTATCATTGTATCATGTCCTCACTTGAAATATGGAATTCAATTCTTTGTCTTGTAAAATCTACACAAATACTGGTAAAGTATAGAATATTTCAGAGATGACTTACTTGTAGTCCTGGATAACCTGGAAAGCCTGACTCGCCCTTTAAAATATTGTATTGATCAGTACATTAAAATTCAGGTCTTTGCATTACACATTTTTCACAGGTACTGACAAATGTAAATGCAACACTGACCTCTGGTGGCACAGCATGTGGCATTCACAACTCAAAACATGTCCCATAAAACTTGTAAAATTCCTCTAAATAGGATACTATTTTCACATTTTCCTGTTTAGCTTCTTTAGACAACAGCACTCTTGGCTGTACCTTCAGTCCTTTGGGTCCTGGAGGTCCGTAGCCATCTCTCCCATCAAGCCCCTGATTCAAGCACAAACAATGAAAATAGTTTTAAGGACATTAAATAACTAATAAATGACTGACAAGCAGTTAAGTTGTGCATTAAGTTTTTGTTTTTATTTTTGTTTAAGTGATTTAAAAGTTTATTAAACATGCAGCACAACTGCATCATTATTGCAACACTGATTATCATACTGTTTGTCTGGGAAGGTGAATCCATGGCTTTATACCACCAGTGTTGATAATTGTTAAAGAAACAGGATAGAAGAGCTGTTTGCAAATTTAAGTTTGAGAAGCTTTTTAAATAGACGTACCGGGGGTCCTCTGGGGCCTGCAGATCCAATCCCTCCTTTGATTCCAGAATCTCCTTGTTGACCCTAAACAGGCACACAGTGAACATGATGAGGGTAGGACTAAACATAGGATTGGTGTAGTAGTGGTTAGTGAAGGGCAGTGTTGGGAGTAATGCATTAAAAAAGTCATGTAATTACAGTAATGCATTGCTTTTTGCTGTAATGCAGTAATGTACTGTAAGGCATTACCAATGCAATTATTTTTTACTCGGTACAATTCTCAGTAACTGACTGACTGACTGCTTTTTAATCCAAAATTGAGAAATGCTCAATTGGCACCAGAGAAAATTATCCAAGAATTAAAAAAGAAAATCTATGCTGGTCCTGGAATTTGATTGCCTTATTTAGATGACTGCAGAAAGGGAATTTGAGTTATCTCTGCCATTCATGCAACAGATCTAACATGGTTAGGCTATACTTCTCATTTCAAGCAGTGAGAATAACTAAAATGTTGCTTTTACAGACAAAGATCATAGCCATTATTCTCAAACTATATGCATTAAGTCTACACCACTGTAAGTGGAAGGAAAGGCAACCAGCAATGATGAGAACCATTTAAAGTCAACATACAATTTCACTATGGCTATATTTTACTATATTAAGTTGTGAGTGACCTTTGGCCTTTGGGGCCTACATTGTCACGTGAGCCATAACTGCAACCATTATATTGTTCTTTTGTTAGCCTTAAGCCTAGCTCAGTCATTATGCCATACCACATAACCTCCTGTTGTGTAATGAGCTGCATTGAACACATGAAGATCTATTGAGAACACCAAATCCATATTTAATGTTATTTTGGTGAAAGTAATGTAAATGTATTGTAATGCCTTACAATTCAAAGACAGTAATATTGTAATGTAACAAATTACTTTGAGATGACAGTAACAAGTAATAAATAATGCATTACGCTTTTGAAGTAACTTGCCCAACACTGGTGAAGGAATATACTGTCTATGGACAGTAGAATATTTTAATATTTTAATATTCTACTATCCATGTTCTAATTTAAACTTTTACGTGCTACGGTGCACTTATGCGTAGAATTACGTATTAGGATGCCCTAACAATTTGCCTGCCCGATTTGTACCAAAGATGTGGCTGAGAGAGATTACGTGGGGAGGAACTGTTATTTCAGTTAGCCTATTAGCTGGTTTGATGCTCAATGAGCTCAATGCAAATCAAACAGGCTAATAGGCTAACTGAAATAAAACCATTCCAATCTCTATGTATGGTGAAGGGTATGTGATGATGTTGGGCTATTTTAATTCCAAAGGCCAAGGGAACTTTATCAGGATGCATGGTATCCTGGATCCATGAAATAACTGGCCTTTAAAAATACAAATCTGCCTGCCTCTATGGGAATTTAACATAGGGGTGCCAATACTTGTAATTGGTGTCCTTAAAGGTTGGATATGTCCTCATTTTTTTACTTAAGGCATTAAGATCAATTTCCAAAAGATGATTTTATATTCCTCTTTTTAGTCAACTTTAGCAGAGGTGCCAATAATTCTGGGGACAACTGTAGTTGAAATGCTTAATATACTGTAGGTCTTACATGTCAAGGACAGGATCTTGGGAGGAGGAAAATTCATACTGTGATATGCATGTTTACCTTTTAACACATACTATAACTATGTAAAGTGTCAACAAATGGCACAGACATAGAAACATTCAAGGTTGTACCTATTGGTGTTGTAAACTGTGTTGCATTTTGTGGTAAATTTTGTAATTATTGATTTAAAGCCTATATTTGGCATACACAAGTTGTATTATTTGAAGGAAAGATTTGCTTTTGTTGTACTTTTTAAATGTTTTGTAGATGTTAATCTTTTGCAAACAAAATGTAATTTTGCCCACAATGGCCAGGGTGCTTTGGTTTAGGCCTGTGTGATAATTGTTTTGACAACAACATCAGTCAGCAGGCAAAAACTGTCTCATGCATGAACTAGCAATCATGTGGTGTGTGGGACCATTGACCTAACCCAATGATGTTTATGCTATGGATCTTTAGGGCCCCATGTGTGTGAAGAGTGTGGATGTGAGCATGTATGTGCATTTGATTTGACTAACTTTCTGTCCCTTTGATCCTGCACCTCCTGGAGATCCTTTGGGACCTGTAGTTCCTGGTCGTCCCTTCAGAGAGAACACATTTTATTACAGTGATTGGTGCTGTTTTCCATATGGCTTCAGGCCATTAGGAGCAATTTGTGGGATAAGACAAAAAAAATGTATTGGATTAGAATCACCAACTATACTTTTAATGCAGCATAGTGTCATTTTTGCAATTAATCTGCGTTTTTGTTTTAAGCAAATATTCACAGAATAGTGCAACACAACACTCTGTGATTTACAGTGTGGTTATCTTTGACAGTTACCTGAGGTCCAGGTAAACCAGAACTGCCACTTGGCCCTATTAGACCGATAGGACCTCTTGGCCCCTGAAAGACAAATAAATCAGGCATTAATAACCATACAAGGTAAAGACCATAATCATGAGCAATAACAACACTACATGAAATTACATTTCATGTTGAAACTGAAAGCTTTTGCTTAAACGTTTTACTGATGTATCTTTGAGAAATGACGTGTAGAACAGAAACACAAAACAAATTTACTACAGTAAGTTTTAACAGCACGTTTTCATGTCCTGGAGCTTTCATCTGTCTGAAAATGGGACTTTGTATATACATAGTATATCTGACTAAATTAGTGATCATTCCTTTCTTCATTTACAGTTCATGAACTCCTGCCAGAAGGTCTCCTTCATACTCGTTTTGACAACAAAAGCTTTCTGTACACACAGCATATTCAGTATCGGTGTTTGTATCAAAACACATCAGCAGGCTATTTAATGAGAGGTATTTAAGTATAACTTTCCTCATTTTTCAACAGAAAGTCTAACAGTAAAACTTCTTAACAACAGTTAATTGGTCGTTCTAGATTAATTAAGAATGGAATGAGTTTATTGTCTGCTTCCATTTGTTAAAAACGTATACACAGCATCAACATCAACGCCGTCTTATTGGAATCTACAGTACTTAAGCAGACCCATTGCAAATGACAACCTATAGGGCTACAGTATGTACATTTGCAACGTTTGATTATACGTGTAGTCCAACTAGCAGTGTTACCTGAGCGCCTGATGGCCCAGGGCTGCCCTGGATTCCAATATCTCCCGGATCTCCAATTGATCCCTGTAATAAAGCAGATGCACAGCGGTTAAAGTGGGATTTGGCAGGTGGGGGAACCCTAAAATCCAGTGTCAATGCAATGGGGAAAAATGATGAACATATTGAGTATCGTGGTGTAGCAATACTTTTTGGACAAGAATTGTTAGCTTTTTTGTCACCTCTGTACATGCGAAAAATTAACTCACCATTTATTTTAACAATATCATCGCACTACAGTATATCGTTGGTATGAAATAATATATTTATTATTTTTATCTGAGGTGGCGGAACTGCCCCAATAACACACACACACACACTTTAAACCCTGCAGATGCATGATACATTAATCAATTCTAGCAATATTGTTGATAACTATTGGTCAAATTTACCATTATTTCTTTGTGATATTGACATTTGCATAAACAGAACAGACAAGTTGCTCTTTATTTTATACAAAATTGTCTTGCAATCTGACAGCATTCATAAGTACATCTGCATCTAACCTGTTACTAGCTATGTTAAAAACTCCAATACAACATTTAATAATAATAGTTGCAGCAAATTGATACATCGCATTGTTGTGGGAATACAAATAGATGTTATATCTTGCTCAATACTAACTCCAGATACAGTAGTCTCAGACAGGAGACTAGACCATGGATTATCTAACCATGGAATATCTCACATGTCCATAGAATCCATAGTCCATAGAATATCTAACATGCTGATATTATACACCTAAAATCCTTAAAGTCCCCCCTCAGCTATGTAGGCTTGTCTTGAATGTCAAATTTAGATTAGCCATAACTAAAGACTAGGGTAGGTTAAAGACTATGGCCCTCTTGTGCTTTCCTGTATTATCACTCAGAGCAGCCTTCCTATAGGACTGGATTAAAATATATCTGTCCGAGACCAGTGTGCATATCTGAATTTGAGACATCTTATGCAAAATTATAGAAGAGAGAATGTCCGCTCAGGCCTGAAGAAGACCCAGACGGGTCGAAACGTTGTTGGTTTTTAATTAAAAGTTTAGAGCTAAACTCCGTTGTTCTCTCTTCTATTACGCTCATATACCTTTGTCCTGCACCTGGCCTAAAGAAAGGTGGGATGTGCACACAACTACCTCACTAAAAATCTTATGCAATGTTGCCTCTTCAACAGCAGTTCAAACTTTACCTTGACACCTGGGTTACCTCTTCTCCCTTGAGGGCCCTTGAAAACAGAAAAAGAATCAAAATCATACCAGTGAAATTGGTGACGCAATAAGACCCAAAGACATTAATGCAATGAGGGGATGATGGGCATACTGTGTTTCCAGCATCCCCTGGTCTCCCTGGCGAACCGTCCGGTCCTGCTTCTCCCTGTAAAAGGAGCAAGAGGCAAAAAGCTGAGTCAGTAGTGCTGTAAATCTATCTACTTTTATCGTGTCAATTTGTATCATGCACCCATGTTACTTCACAAACCTGCATTCCTCTGTGTCCATTCTCTCCTTTTTGGCCTGCTATAGTGTTGTCTGTCCCAGGCTCTCCCTGAACAGAGCGAAAAGGAAATGTTTTGAACAGGAAAAGACACTACATGTAGGTCATCCAGTGCACCTTGATATTAGACTCAAGATTCACAGAGCCTCTTATATTACACAACATTGATGTAACAAATACAAGTTGTTGCTGCTCTGGCAATTCCCTCAATTAGTTAATGTGACACAGTTGCACATAGATTTTAGTAACAATGTGTCAATAGCATCACAAAGAACAGTAGTATTCTCCAACCATAGATCACATGGTAACTAATGTTTTGTGCTGCTGTAAGAGAAAATATTAACATTTTTGAATGACCTGTGAGTCAAAATACACATGAAATTCACATGAGTGAGTGATTAAAGCTGACCAAAAGTCAGTAAAACTTACAGGATCTCCTCTCAGACCACTCTGTCCCTTGACACCAGGGTCCCCTCTAATACCACGGCGACCCTGGAACGCACAGGAGGATGAGAGGATATTTCAGATGGAATAATGCCTGTGTTCCAATTTGCATACTTCTATACTAACAATACCTAACATGAATGCACAAGTGCATTCACTTGTGCATTTTTATTCTATCTATAATTTCATGTGCTGGCAAATACATTCCTAAATCTAATGATCATGCTGATTTTGAGGCTGTCTTGAATGAAAATATGTTCAGTGCATGCAGATGCAATAGACCCATTAGAAAAATACTTTACTGGGCTGCCAGGCTCTCCTCTCTCTCCAGAAGCACCAGCCACACCAGTGACACCCTGTGAAGGATAGATATCAAAATGTTAATGTAAAAACAAGTTAAAATATACATTCCGACTATCATAAAACTACCATAACTGCAGTTTCATTTTGGATGAGTAAAATATATTGAATGTCTGTTTGTTTCAGCAAAAAGTCTTTGAAAACATTGAAAAAACAGGAAAGTTGAGGCACTCCTGATACATGTAAAAAGCCTTTAATCGGAAATGGCTACATGCTAATGTGTTTCAACTCAACCCCTTTTGAAGAGCACCCTGAATGTTTTGACTATAACAAAAGAAAATTCGACCCAGAGAAGCGTTCCTTCTTCTTTTCTTTCAAAAAAAAAGTTTAGTTGAAGAGAATCTGGAGGTAAATTACCTGTTCACCATTAACTCCATCCAGTCCATGTTCTCCATCTTCTCCCTGTCAAACAGAAATTGGATCCATGATGCTAAATGAGCTAAGTGGTATTGTCATTAATACAGTTCTGTGTTACATTTATATATTTGGATGTATGTGCTACACACCACACTGCAGATGTACATTGTGCATTTTTCTTTTTCATTTCATTAATTGAAGATTAAGTGAAAGAAGATCGATTATTTCTGTACTCACTGTATCACCTCTGTAGCCCCTTCCTCCCTGCAAATCCCAGCGACAATGAATGAGATATTTTTTTCAGTTTTTACAGAAGACATTTCTTTTCAAAATGTTTTCAAAACTCATTATGCATATGTACCTTTATGCCTCTTCTCCCAGGGCACCCTTGCACTCCTTGAGTTCCATTTGGACCTGGAGGGCCTCTTTCTCCCTAAAGAAAACAAACTGGTGTTTGAAATCTTTATTCTAATTGAACACAACTCTGAAACCAATTTGTTTTTGTTTTTTTTTGTTATTTGTTATTTTCTATTGAAATACATAGACAAGAAAGCTGAAATATTTTACATTAAGTAGTGGCACTTGGCTGCCAGATTAGTTACAAAATGTGACTCCCAAGGTACATTTGAGTTTTAAGACTTAAGTACATTTCAAATACTGTATAGCACTCTGACTGAGGCATCTTACTTCAGTCACTTTAAAGGTGCAGTATGATGCATTTAACGCCATCTAGTGGTGACCTTGCAGTTTGCAACCAATTATATACCTTTTCAAGTGTGTAGGAGAAGCACAGTGGCCATCAAGTGCCATGGAAAAGTGGAAGGCCCTCTTTTAGTGACAGTGTATTACGTATTCCCCCTATTCGCTACATCGCTTTACCACACCCCGTTCCATCCCTAGGGGGCAGCCGTGGCCCACTGGTTAGCACTCTGGACTTGTAACCGGAGGGTTGCCGGTTCGAGCCCCGACCAGTGGGCTGCGACTGAAGTGCCCTTGAGCAAGGCACCTAACCCCTCACTGCTCCCCGAGTGTGTGCTTCACCTCACTGTGTGTTCACTGTGTGCTGTTTGTGTTTCACTAATTCACCGATTGGGTTAAATGCAGAGACCAAATTTCCCTCATGGGATCAAAAAAGTATATAAATATATATATATATCCTTGGCAAACAAACAAACACACACACTATTTGATTTATACAGATATATAAATATACATGAAAATGACACTTACAGGACCACCCTCTTCTCCGGGATATCCTGCATGACCCTTTGTGCCTGGAGGGCCCTGCACAGATGATGGCCAGCACATTAATTGGAATCACAAAGCACACATGTAAAAGAATAATAAATAAATTGATCACGGAAAAATTAATTATACATTAATAATGAATTGATCAAAAATCTGCCTCTCAGTGTGTCCTTGCCTTTTGGCCTGGCGGTCCTCGTGGTCCTCGCATTCCGTCTGGACCACTGCACTTACACATCACACCACAGCACACTCTCTCTGTAGCTGTATCCTAAAGAGGTGCAGACAAGACATGGACTTACTGTAAACCCTTCAGCAGGGGAGCTTTTAACATTCTAAAAGAAAATTATGTTCTGCAACAATGCAAGGTTCTAAAATTACATGTTGAATTCAATAAACCTAGTTATTCGTTAGAACGTTCAATTTCCAGCATTCTTGTCACACTGGTGTGATCGTACCGGCTGAAGGGTTAAGTAAAGTCAAAAAGTTAAAGAGAAATGACTTATATATGCAGACCATATATATATATATATATATTATTGTGTGTATATATATATATATATATATATATATATATATATACACAGACAAGCTGAAGCACGACAGACAACACCACACAGAAATAGTACAATAGTACAATAGTACACTTTCAGCTGGATCTGCCACCAGCAAATCTTTCTCTTCCAGGGCACACACTATTGTTAGTAAAAGTGTTATATGGGCTCATAGGGAAACACTATAAAAGGAAATGGCTGAATTGTCTACCATGTTCTCTCTTAAAACGAATGTGTTGAAAATAACACAAATTGTGTTGTTTTTTTTTTTTTAAAGGAACCCAGGCTAGTACGACATGTTGGCCTTATAAGATTAACGTTGGCATCAGCTATAAAAAAGGTGGTATAAAAAATCTAGAAAACCTGTTAACTCGTAGGCCGCCATGGTTATGCATGTCTTAATGATTTCCTGGGTAGTGAGTGACGTGAATCGGTTGAACCGGCTAGGTCTTGACAGTAATCCTAAGTGGAACTCTTTACAACAAACCCTCTCATTCTCAGTTATCATTGGCAAGCTGTTGCTGGACAAACATTTTGCCCCACTCTCACTTCCTCTCCTCTCTAATCGTCTTCATTAATATAAATCTCGAGTAGGCCTACCATCCTCCGCGTTATCCTCCTGATTTACGGTGTGCTCAGGTTCACACATCTCTATGTCCATAAAGGGACAATACAGTTTATGTTGTTTCTAACACATTATTTTTAAAAGTGTATGTTGATCTATTAATTTCAATGCTTCATTCAATATAGGCCTATCCAACTAAATGTTATCACCCGGAGAGAAGATACTCTTTTCTAATTGGCTGGTGGGTGGCTATAAATTTTGAATAACCATTATGTAAGGGATAACGGCCGCCGAGGTGTCCCGTTATGGACTCGGCTGAGGAAACTGCCCTCAGCTGATCCGTTGGGGAGTTTTTTGCCTCCTCCTCGTCCATTAACTCCGTATAACAGGAAACCTCGGCGGCCGTCATCCCTTACATAATGGACAAGCATAAAACAATAAGTGGCAAGGCACAGAGGGCACAGACCTCTCTGACAATGGGCTCATAATGAAGAACAGGTATGCTTATACTCCTTATGGATCTATATTGAATTACACTAGGTAGCCTACTGTAAGTACAAACCATATGCTATAGACCCTTTCAACAATAAAAACAAAAACAATGCTTGAACGTTCTATTTGGGCCCCAATCTACTTCCTCTGCATTAAGATAACATATGGAATGTTAAAAAGGAAGTCTTGTGGGGCCAACTATGATGCTGATAATGGAACTCTCTTGAAAGGGTCTATATCTATGCTTTATAACCAGCATCTTTTCTGTTGCTGTTGCTTCTTTATAATGTGCCTTATTGTGTGCTATAGTGTTGTTTTGTATTGTTCTGTTTGTAAAATGAACAAAATCCATAATAAATAAATGTTTAAAAAAAAGGTAGCCTACTGTAGGCCTACTGTTTTTTTTTTTTATCCTGGATCCTGGAGTTGTATTATGTGTTATTTTTAGACATTATTACATTAGTCAATACAATGTATATATACAAAACTAGTTTTCTGTACTGTATGTTGCAAAGATCTGAAGCACTCAAATGGGTTATCTCAGATCTTTTTGAATTCTTTGGATCCCTAAACTGAAGATCACCAGAGGGACACCCAGCCTTACACCCTAGTGGCACTCCTTGCAAAACTGTTCTTAGTTTTCTGCATTTCCCTGAACAATATTGTGTCTTTATAAGCAAGGGATGCCGTGACACAAAAAAATACTGCTCTAGATGACTCGCTGTTGAGACATGCGTTTCACAGAGGCAATGTGAAAGTTCTAACCTGTTAATTAACATGGGAAATGAAAAAAAACAAATGCACAGGTATCGTAGCCCTGGTCACTACATATTACAAAAACTTGTACAAATCCTAAATAATGGAAATTATACAGACAGTGCATAAAAAGCACACAGTTAAGAGGAGTGGTAGCAACAGATTTTCATAAAACGCTTCTTACAATTTGTTTCAGTATGGCACTTTCCACATTATGCATTCCGATGGCAAGAGGTTGCTTATAGCCAAATCCTCGCCCAAACTCAACCAGCTCCAGCTCGTGGGCATTTGTGGCTCCATCCAAAGCCACCGCCAGAAGTGCGTGGACATCTGGTCAGAAAGTAGAGAAGAACAACACGGTAGAAAAAACTGAGTGGATTTGTGAGAGTTTAGTAAAGCTACTGTATGCTCACCCATCATTGTTTCCTCAAAGCTACTGTATGCTGTCTAGACATCCCATCTAGTGGGTTTCATACAACATCCTTCAAGTTTCCAATCCCCCTGGAACTAGGAATGCACTGATTAACAAATTCTGTGCCGATACCATGTATAAAATAATCATTTGACCAAGAACTGATGCTGATACTTTGTTAGTTCGTTTACTTTGTTTTTGTTGCCAATTATACCCTTCAGTAGAGTTGAAAGAAAAATATTCATTAACAAAAAAGAACCGAACCATCTTCAAGTCTTTTAAGCCTTCATAGCACAACATTTACCAAGTGCAGAATTGATGCAGCATAACAGATAAACATCAGCCACTGCCATCGGTAAATGTTATAAATGTGCTAATAGCCGATATCAGTCAACAAGGCCGATATTGGCTGATACCGCTGTTGGCTGATTTATCGGTGCATCCCTATCTGGAACAACTCTAAAGGCAACTCCAGACCCATGCAATTTCTTAACCCTATGATACTTCTGAATATTGACAGGATTGAGGAGTTCTGATAGCCTAGAAATCTAGACGCGCCCCTAGCGTCAGCAAATTACATTTGCTGCCAGGGCTAGTCTAGCAAGTCTAGTCTTGTGAGCTCCAGAAATCGAAACTCAATCAGGCCAATGAAATTGTGTATAGAGTCGTTAGGTGGGCTTAACATAATGATTGATGGCAGAGTTGCAACGATTTGGCTTGAATTCCCTGTTACTCGAAAACAAACTAGATGTACCGCAGAGCGGTACAAAATATGACCGCCGCCCAGTCCAGCACATTTTTTCCACAAAAATAAATCACGCTGAAAGGCCTATATGATTCTAACTGTCTCACTAAATTGCATTATCCACACTCAATTCTCACTGGTATCTGCTAGACAACAAGTACCAAAACATGATTAGTTCATAGATTTCACATGTAAAATTCATTTTATACAACCCCACCCCCATCTTGCCTGTTCATAATTCTGAGAAATTCTTGAATTGTGTGCATGTGTGTGTACATGTTTATGTTTATGTTTATGTGTGTGTGTGTGTGTGTGTGTGTGTGTGTGTGTGTGTGTGTGTGCGTGCTTGTGTGTTTGTCTGCGTATGATGTGTGTTTGTGCATGTGCATGCATGCGTACATATGTCTACTGTGTGAGTATGTGTCATAATTATGATTACTGTGAATGTATGTGTGTATGCGTGTGTATCTGTTTATGCACATGTGTGCACATGGAATGGGTTAACATGACACCTGGAGGCAAACATAACGGAAAAAATTGGTCATCCTAGGCCCCACGGTTCTCAAGATATTCACAGAAAACTGTGTCTGCCCTACCCTCCTTTCGGGGGTCCAGTACAGCGGGGGCTACAGATCAAAACAAAAACGATGGTTCCATGCTATCCATGTGGGGTTACATGCCCACCAAGTTTCGTGGTACCCCGGTCTTTCAGTGTCCCGGGAATCCTTGTTGGTGTAACGGTCACTAAATGTACACATAAATTATTTTATTGTAAGGCCCCCATGAACGAAAGTTCACAAAACTTGGCATGCATTCGGAGGGTGTCATAATGATCCTACACTTTTAATTTCGTGCAGTTTTGACCATGTCAGCCAGAGATATTGTGATGAAAACACCTAATTTTTGCTTTTAATTTTTTAACTAGGTGGCGCTATACATGAAATAAGTGGTAATGGGATGGGTTGACATGCCCCTTAAGACCAACATACAAAAAAAAGGTGGACCTCCTAGGCCCTACGGTTCTCGAGATATTCACAGAAAACTGTCTCCCGCCACCACAGGCCAGTTGGTGTATACTGTAGTAACATAAATTAATTTATTGTTTGGCCCCCCATGAACGGAATTCCACGAAACTTGGCGTGCATTCAGAGGGTGTCATAATGATCTTACACTTCCAATTTTGTGCAGTTTTGACTATGTTAGGTCACAGATACCCGCGATTACCTCATTTTAATTTCGTGCAGTTTTGACCATGTCAGCCAGAGATATTGTGATGAAAAACACCTAATTTTTTTACTTTTTGTGTTTAACTAGGTGGGCTATACATGAAATGAGTGGTTATGGAATGGGTTGACATGGCCCCTTGAGATCAACATACAAAAAAAAATGGTCCTCCTAAACCTTACGGTTCTCGAGATATTCACAGAAAACTGTGTCTGCCCTACCCTCCTTTCGGGGGTGCAGTCCAGCGGGGGGGCGACAGATCCAAACGAAAAACGATGGTTCCATGCTATCCATATGGGGTTACATGCCCACCAAGTTTCGTCTTTCAGTGTCCCGGAATCCTTGACGGAAATTTGGACATGCGAAAAAGGAAAAAAATAAAAATAAAAAAAATCTGACTAAACCTAGTCTGCGCGGCGGTCATAATAAGATGGATGTTGCTGTTGGCAAACAGTGTGACACGAGTTAAGCTTTTATTAAGTTGGCAAACGTTTGAACTAGCCAACTAGCTCCGCTGGTGGGAAACGCATGGGACTCATAGCGCTGCCGCTGTCCTATTGCGTGCAGAGGGAATATGAAAGACAACTGATTATCCCGCCCTCGGACTGCACTGATAGCTTCCAGACCCACATTTTAATGTGGGTCTGGAATCAGGGTGAGTGCCCAGACCCTACATTTTAATGTGGGTCTGGCTCGTCAGGCTAGAGTTCTGACAATTCCATCAAGGAATTCTTGCAACATTCTTCCGGCTGGGTATTGCCTGCAACCTCACGATAAGATACTTTACTTATCACAATACAGAGGCCACAATACAATTCATATTGCAATACATGTTAATTCTGAATGATGATCATACTGTATCCAACACAGAATTAGGTCTTGTGAAGAGTCTTCAGGGTCAAGTTTGGCTTTCCTTCTAAAATGTAGCTTGATTATAATGTTATGTATGTCTGCTCCACAAATGTGCAGTATGTTAAAAATCCATATTTGAAGACATACCGCTATTTCTCAGAGATTCAGACTCTATCTGAAGCATCTCAACGGGATCATCAAGCCCATCAGTGAAGATGATCAGCACCTACATTTTTTTAAAGAAAACACAGTGCAATTATTAATGTGCATGCAGCTCAAATGCCATATGACATCTTCTGTGAGCCAGTCGAGCAAAAGCAGGCTCAGAGGAACAGCTCTATTCACCTTACTCAGGCGGCATCCATTGTAAACCAAAACGAGACTGCAGGGTACACAAACCATAGAATTGTTGTATTATATGCATTAATGCATTAATGACATGCTGTAGGCAGTGTCCCCTGTAGCCTCGTTTTGGTTTACACAATGGCCACTGCCTGAATAAGGTGAATCGAAGGGTGACTACAACAAGCAAAAACAAAGGCCATTTATTTGGTGCAGTGTGCAACTGTGCTATCTAAACCATCACATGACTCCAAAGCCAGATTTTGTATGTAGTTGCTGTTTTTAAAAGATATAAGAAACTGAGTGGTTTTAGTGCATTTGTAATCATAGCCATGTACTATGAGTAACAGAGGTCAGTACTATTATTAGGCATTATGTATAAACATTGTATATCATTAATGTGATATATATTCTCTTGCTTACTGTTTGGCATGCTTACCTTCACACCAGCAGTTGAAGTGCTGAACATATCTTTAAAGGACCTCAGCAGCTGTGCATTGAAGGCCAGGTCCTCTACTGTCTGCAACGCCAGCACCTTTGTCATCACATCTTTGCTGACTGTTTCAAAGTTGAATTTATCTAGCACCTTGCCCTCTTTAGAGACTAGACGGAAGCCGATGTGTGCCTCGATAGTTTGGCCCTGTGCACAACACAGGTTGGGTAGTGAGGGGATGCGTTCAGCAATCTCAAGTAGGTAATTCTGCAGTTTCACTTGTGTACTGAATAGTGATGGTTTGGGCCTGTTGGAAATATCAAACCCAATGCCGATGTCCACAGAGCAAATGAAGGCTGAAGAAAAATCAAAGTACAGTACATGTTAATATTATCTATGGGAAAAAAAAACAATTTTACAAGGAGATAGTAAAGATTAAAATTGTGAAGTATCATAACATTTGATCAAACATCTTACGCGAGGTTGCTAGTGGCCTGCAAACAGTTTCCACCACTTTTGACTTGATTTGTTCAAGGACACGAAAGTCGTTCACGATGAAGACCCTCTCTGCAGTGCCAGCAATCTGAATCAGCTCATCCCTGTGGATATTGCCCACTCCAATGACATACACATCAACGTGCATGGCTCTGAGCAACATTGCCTCTTCTTTCACTTCATCCTGTGAGTCGCCATCGGTAATCACAATAAGGTTCTGTGAGACACCCTTGTTTTTCCGGCTGCCATTTGCTGTCTGGAAGAACCGCTTCCTGGTGAACTCAAGGGCCCTTCCGATATATGTGCCTTGTCCAATTTGATCAATGGCATCAATTTTAGCATGTGCTGTGGCTTCACTGTCAACCTCGTTGAGGTGGAACTCTTTCTTGGGGAAAGCGCTGAACTGGGCTAGGGCCACCTGCACAGCCTCTGGTTTGATGTAGAAGCTGCTCACCATCTTTTTCATAAACGTCTTCATGATGGTAAAGTCAGTGGCACTGATGCTGCCGGAGCTGTCCGTCAACATGACCAGGTCTACCTCCTTTTTCTCACATGCTAAAGAAAAATCATAATTTGCTCACTTTCACATTAGAAATGACTTTTGAATTTAGTTCATGTGCTTGCAATCTGGCAACCTACATGATGTTACTGCAAGAATATACTCTTATATTAAAACTAACCCCCCCACACACACACACACACACACACACACAATCTGAGCAGTGTAGATCCAGGCCTGCTTGCAATGATTTTTTAGTACCAATGACATTCATTCATATAGCTTCAGTGAGCATTGATAACAATAAGCATGGTCTCAATACTCTTTTTAGACACCAAGGCCTCTAGAACATGCACAAAGTTGACAGTAGTATAGATAAAACTAAATAAGAAGAAACCTTTAGCAGAACCCAGCTGACATGGGGGCACCTGAGACTGTTTATTTAATTTAAAAAAAGGACTTACGTGGTTTGATGTCTTTACAAAGCTCACTGGAGATGTTCTTGTGCGCGACCTCCAAAGCATCATAGTCACTCACATAAAACACCCTTCTTCTGTCTCCTCCAGTCATGATCTTAAGCTCACTCTCTTTGGCCCCTCCCACACCAATGGCATATATCATGATCCCATAACTCAGGATCTCTTTCGACCACACAGGCAGTAAAACAGGATCTGTGGCTGCTCCATCAGTAATGATGAAAAGGATCTGAGTTACGTCCTGCTCGCGACGGCCACCATGTTGTTTTCCAAAGTAGTCCAGTGTGTAGCGAAGCGCAGCACCTGTGTAAGTGTTTCCACCTGGTTTTCTAATGGTTGTTATGGCCGTTCGTACCTCCTTTGCGGTAGTGTACTGATTCAGAGTGAACATGGACTCTGCGTCGTCCGAGTAGACGATGGCACCAAACCGGACCAGGTTCTTTCCAACATTCGTGCTATTCACAAGTGAGGTCATAAAGCGTTGCATGCTCTTGTATTGATCCGCACTAATACTGCTGGAGCCATCAACAAGGAAGATCATGTCTGCCACCTCTGTCCTTGTGCAATCTAAAAGGGAGTAGACACAAAACAGTTGTGTGTGTGTGCATGAGAGATATTGTGTCTGTGTGTGTGTGACAAAGTATTGCTTGGGAATACAATTGCATGTTAATGTACTAGGGCTGCATGATTTGGGGAAAATTTGTACCTGTGATTTGTCTGACAGATATTGCGATTACGATTTGCTATATGATTTTTGAATGTGAATGATCTGATTCAGTTCAATATTCCAAATGTCATATTGCGATTACGACTACGATTGTAATAATTGTGCAGCCCTATATTGCACACAGACATTTTGTATAACAGCAATGTCACTGGACAAAAATCATATGTAGACAGTTTCTTGGATTAATCCTAATCCTTGACCAAAAGGATGAAATATCCTTTAGTGAAGTTATTCATTGTTTTTGTTCAGTCTACCCTTAATTCATGTATGGGAAAACATGTGTGTAGATTTTTACTTTTATAGTTGATTCAATGACTATGAAGGGAAGAAGAAAGGACAGAAGAAAGATTAGAGAGATAACAAATTGTTCAGGTGCTCTTTCTTTTTTGGACAAAAGCAATATATTTTCTGTCTCATTTAAAGCATTGTTCATCTCTCTGTGGACTGCAATCACTTACTAGTGTCAGGATGACAGATCTTATAGAAGATCTTATCCTCCAAAAACTTGAGGCCATCAAAGTCTCTCTCTGTATACACCCTGTCTGTGATGCCACTGATTTCATTCAGCTGGGTTATATTGGCGCTGTCCACACCAATGGAGTAGATGATAATATTTTTGTCCCTCAGAGCCTGCGCAGGCAACTTAACGGCATCTTGGGCTTCACCATCTGTGATGACGATCAGGATCTTTGGGACATTGAGGCGCCCGCCCCTTGAGGTGTCAAAGTACTGGGAGGTAAAGCTGAGAGCTTGACCAGTCAGAGTTCCCCCACCCAGTTGCTTCATGGAGTTCACTTTCTGCACAAGGTCAGTTTGGGTTTGGGGGCTGTCAAGAGAAAACTCCTCCTTCTGGACGGTGCTGAACTGCAGCAACCCCATGCGCACAGAGTCTGGCCCAATGACCGACCGCGTAATTGTGTTGTTGATGAAAGCCTTCATCATGAGGAAGTCTGCAGGGTGAATGCTTCCAGAACTGTCCACCAGAAATATGACATCAGCCAGCATTTCCTTGCATGCTGCATGGGACAAATCAGAGCTTAGTCAAACCAATTTACAGTCCAAAGAACACAATTTGAAAATATTTATATAAAGTCATATACTTCAATCATAAAAACACATTTGGTTCACCTGCTTCAGTGCATATTTGTGTCACGATATCATTCTTCAGTGGTCTAAGTGCATCAAAGTCATTGACCAAGAACCTCCTCTTCGGATCACCGCAAATGTCCAGCAGCTCGGCGTTATTGGCATCCTTCACCCCAATGGCATAAATGGTGATGTCCTGTTGGCGTAATCTCTTTGCTGCCCTTTTCACAACTTCATTGTCATGTGACTCCCCATCTGTTATTACAATGAGGTACCTGGGTACCTTACCCCCACGACTCTTTTCAGCCTCGTCAAAATACGGGCTCATAAAATTTAAAGCGGCACCTGTATAAGTGTCACCTCCAGTTTGTTCGACAGCATCCATAGCCTTCTCCAAAGACTTTTTGTCTGTGTAATCGGCCAGGTTGAACTCCAGGCTAGGACTGGTTGAGAACTTTGCCAGACCAACACGTACCTGTTTTGGTCCAATAGGAAACATCCGTATGAATTCCAAAACAAACGTTTTCATTCGGTCAAAATCCTCATAGGCAATGCTGGATGAGTGGTCAATCAAAAAAAAGAAATCTGCTTCCTCTGTTTGGACACAGTCTACAAGACAAAAAGCACACAGAAGATAATTACTATAAAAATACACAATCCTGGGACGATTTACATTTTATTTCATGTAAATTTATCACTTTCAAGCACTGCTGGAGACACTGACCTTTTTCCTTGGGTGGTGGTGTGGGTGGTTTCGTAATCTCACGGCAAATTCTTTTAGTCAGATTTGCTTCCATTGACTTAAGTTTCACAAAATCATCAATGGATACCACATAGTTCCTAACTGGGTCAGTGGCTATCTTTCGCAGTTCATTCATAGATGCATTTTTAATACCCACTGCATAGACTTTAACTCCTAAATCACGCAATTTCAGAGCTGGACCACTGACGTTATCGTGAGACACACCGTCTGTGATTATTACAGCAATCTGTTGCACACCACTGTCACGCCGGCTGCCCCTCTCCTTGGTAAACATGTTGTTCATTGCAAATGTCAGAGCTTTCCCTGTGTATGTATTGCCCCCATGGTATGGTAGCAGCTTTATGCTCTGCAAAGTATCGAATTTATTATCATATGTGTTCAAGTAGAACTCGGGTCGAGGGTCATCGCTGTAAGTGGCTAAGCCCACCCTCACACCCTTTGAGCTGATATCAAGGTCTTTGAGGATTCTTGCCATGAATGCCCGCATCAGCTGGAAGTTGTTTACTGAAGCATGATTAATGCTGCTGGATTCATCCACAATGAACACAATGTCTGCTACTTTGGCTGTTGTACACTCTGAAACACAGATGGCAAGATGGCATTAAATGAAAAAGTAAACAGTGCATATAAAGCCAGATATAATAAACAAACAATTCAGTTATAGAAACCAACGTCTAAATTAATTTACTAAAAAAAGGTTTGGGTTTGTTGGTGAATGCAATACTAATATTAGCCAGCAGAGACTGCTAACTGCTAGCATACTATCAAAGCGATCCACACAGAAAGAACAAAGTGTGTGTCTATGAGGTACAGCTTTTGTTTTGTGATTTCTTCACTATGTATGGTAAAACTGGAATGTATATTTCAGACAAATAAATCATTATAAATACATTTTAACACTACTTGCCAGTTTTAACAGTGGCATCAGCAGTCTCGTCAACAGCAGCCTTGATGTCTGTTATCGTCTGTTGAGTTGATTGTCCAAAATAGATATAAGGGTCTGTTGCAATGGTCTGAAGCTCCACTCTGTCAGCTTGGCCAAGCCCAACAGTAAGTAAAGTCACGCCTTGTGCTTTAATAACTCGT
Source organism: Alosa alosa (assembly GCF_017589495.1). Classification (NCBI taxonomy): domain Eukaryota; kingdom Metazoa; phylum Chordata; class Actinopteri; order Clupeiformes; family Clupeidae; genus Alosa; species Alosa alosa. The sequence continues at coordinate 13,139,183 of NC_063201.1, forward strand.
GACGCTTTGATCATATTATCATCTGATTTCCCTGATGTTATGAGCACCAAATAGGGTTTAAATCCACGGGCTCCATTCTCCGAAGTGAAAAAATTATGGCGGGCATAGGTTATTGCCTCTCCAGTGTTACGCGTCCGACTTCCCGTCAATCTCCATCTTTTCAAATATTCCACGATATCAGATCTTGCGGTGAACTGGTTCATCTTGAAATCCACTTTGACAGTATCACCAAACTGAGCCAGGCCCATTCGATTGCCGTCTATGTTTATGTTGAGTTGATTAGAAAGTCGAATAAGCATTTGTTTTATGACCTGAATCTGTGACTGAGCCGAACTGTCCACAAGGAAGAAAATATCAGCATATTTTGGTGTTAGATCTGAAACAAGGTATAAAAGAGAGGACTTAATAAACCAATTTGATAAAATCATACATTAGACGCAGTTGGAAGGAACAATGGAATTGTATATTAAATAATGTATATTTTTAATGTTGCTAATATCGAGGCCAAGTTGATCTGTAGGTGTCAAAGCATTAAGAAAATAATACACTTTACCCTCTGTTTGGATATTCACAGCGGTGCAAACGGTTTTCTGCATACTGTCTATTACATTCTGCAGCTCCTGGTAGTTGTTGATGCCTACCAAGAAGCGCTTACTAGGTTTGTTGGCAACAGATTGCAGCTGTTTGGCATCATAGTTGCCAACACCAATGGCGTAGATGACAATCCCCATTCTCCGCAACATTAGGGCTGGTCCTGCCACGTCATCAGAGGATTCACCGTCTGTGATCACAATGGCAATCTTTGGGACGTTAGCTCGGCTGCCTCCGTCTGGGGTAAAGTACTTATCGTGAAGGAAGGTGAGGCCCTTTCCCAAATAAGTTCCTCCTTGACGGAACTGGAGCTGGGCAATTTTATTAAGTACATCTCTGACGTTGTCATGATCCTTCAGCAGGAACTCCTGGTACGTGTCATCAGTGAACTGAGCTAGGCCTATGCGCACTTTGTCTGATGCCACAGTAAGTCCACTCACAAATGATTGAAGGAATTGCTTCATCTGATTAAAGCTATCCACACCAATGCTACTTGAGCCATCCACAAGGAACACAATGTCAGCAACAGTTGCCTGTTGACAATCTGAAACGATAAAAAGATAAATAAATTAATATTTATTTGCAAGTTGAGCACTAGAGATAGCAGAGGATTTAGCAACCCAAGTATTGACATCAGAATGCCATTTAAAATTAAGTACACAAAATGTTTCTCTTAACTTCTTTACTTTCTTCTTTACATGTTAATTTAGATAGATAGATAGATAGATACTTTATTGATCCTCAAGGGGAAATTTAATTTAATTCCTCTCTACTACGCCTAGTATTTGTACTTGCAAGATAACACACAACCTTCAAATGCGCACAACCTTCAAATGCTGGTTTCTGTCTAATAATTAAGTGAATTGCACTACCTGTAGGAACCTGTATGGTCTGCCGTTTGGCCTCCTCCACGGTGGTACACAGCACCTGGACGATGTTCTGAGAGATGCCCTGAAGAGCACTGAAATCAGAGACGCTGTACACATGCTGGTCATGGGGCTCGGTGGCAATCTCCTTTAGCTGCTCCTCGTCCGCATCTTTGATGCCGATGGCGTAAATGGTGATGCCCTGATTCTTCAGGTCCTTGGCATGTGGTTCAACGTTGTCCTGTGACTGGCCATCTGTGATGACCACAGCAATCTGGGGCACATTCTCTCCGGCACGGCTTCCTGCTCTTTGCACAAAGTGCTCCTTCAGAATGAAGTCCAGTCCCTTGCCAGTCATTGTACCGCCACCCTGGTACGGCAGCTTGTCAATGTACTCGAGAATCTCTTGTTTATTCTGATAGGTGTTAAGGTTAAACTCTGTGCGGGGGGTGTTGCTGTATTGCGCCAGGCCAATGCGGACATGATCTGGAGCCACATCAAAGCTGGCTACCAGACTGTGGAGGAACTCCCGGATACGCTGGAAGTTCTCTGATCCAATACTCCAGGAGCCATCAACCAGGAAGACAATATCAGCCACAGCCTCCTGTGTGCATTCTGGGAGAAAGATTCATTCTCATCAGTGAAAGAAAATCAATCCGATTGACAGACAGTTGTCATACTCAAATTGTTACCAGAAAGTGTCAGAAAGTTCCTGATAACCATAAGGCATCTGTTTTGTTTCAGAGATACATTTACCTGTTTTTTGTGATGCACTCAGGAGAAAACAAGATGCTGCGATCATGGCACCAAAAAGAACACAAGTCTTTGCCATGTTCACAGCGTTTCTGAAAGCCTGAAATAAATAACATGTAAAAGACAATGACTTTGTGTAAAGAAGTTACTTGTATTTCAACTGACAACAGACCATGGTAGCCATCAACATGGCTTTGCAAAAGATAGCCATCCCTTAAAGCACAATTCATTTCCATTCTTTCTCTAAGCTGTAAGATGGAAAGCACATGGCATGCGCTGTGGGCCTGGAGAGAACAGAGAGGAGAACTGAGAGGACAGCAGATGGAACGACAGCTATGTGATGAAAGTAATATTTGTGTAAAAACCAGCACTCACAATGTGAACAATGCATAGAATAGAACAGCACCCACATTGTGTGCAATGCACAATTTAGTGCAGCTTTATGCAAATAATTTCAGTGATGTCTTCACTGTATTGTTGTCTGTATTGTTCTGTTTGATGATGAGTAACAAATATTGCCTCAAATGTTCTGTGTTCTGTGCAGTCTATGTACTTTGACTCTTTTCTTTGCTGTGGTTAGGGTGACCAGACGTCCGGAAAAATTCGGGACAGTCCCGAAATGCAATTGGTTGTCCTGAATCCCGAATCCTGTCCTAATTGTAGCGAAAACTGTAGCCTAATAAGATAAGAGTCTTGAGTATGCTATTGTCTGATAGAACTTTTCATTCATGGTGGTTGGCAGCTCATTGCCTGCAGCAGTCCTGTATTTGTAGAAAATTGATAACACGCATTGATAATAAGCTAATAATAATAATAAGACAATAAGACTTGTAACCGGAGGGTTGCCGGTTCGAGCCCCGACCAGTGGGCCGTGGCTGAAGTGCCCTTGAGCAAGGCACCTAACCCCTCACTGCTCCCCGAAAGCTGCCCGTTGAAGCAGGCAGCTCACTGCGCGGGATTAGTGTGTGCTTCACCTCACTGTGTGCTCACTGTGTGCTGTTTGTGTTTCACTAATTCACCGATTGGGTTAAATGCAGAGACCAAATTTCCCTCGCGGGATCAAAAAAGTATATATACTTATATACTTAATTTTCATTCATTATTGACATGGAGGCTCAGTCTGGTGTCCTGATGAACACGCCGCTAAAAAAAACACAAACGAGTGTGCAAATTGCAGCAGTGAGGACAGGAAAAGTGCAGGAAGCCACGAGAAGGAGTGATTGGTCTTATAATGATTGTTGCTGATGTCTGGCTTACACAAAGCTACAACAACACAATCATTATGTTTTCTTAATGACCGACAGTTTAGTTTATAGATAAAAAAAATGGCATAAAAAGATTTTTGGTGCAGTTTTGTAATTCATCTACGTGTAACACCCTCTGTCCCTGTCCCGAATTTCACCCGGGTCATCTGGTCACCCTAGCTGTGGTGCTATCACAGTCAAAATTAAACAGCATAAATACCGAATAGAAATTCCAGTGTCTGATTACATTTGACATACTATATCCAGAGCCGGACAGTAACGGAGTACATTTACTTGAGTACAGTACTTGAGTACTATTTTGAGGGACTTTAAGAGTTGTACTTTACTCGAGTATCATTTTTGGGGAGTACGATGACTTTACTCAAGTACATTTGAGAGGCAAATATTGTACTCTTTACTCCACTACATTTCTATCTATAACCGTGAGTACCCGTTACTTCTTCTAAAAAAAAAGGAAAAAAGAAAAATCTCGGAAACCCTCAATTTGTTGTTTCCCTCTCAAACGTGATTGGATTGTGCAGGTGCCACTGATTGGGACAGCCTATCAGCAATTACCTTCAGCTTTCCACCAAAGTCAACTCCATGGTCAGATTTAGATAGGAGACGAAACCATGGACGAAACAATGGATGAAGACGCAGAAGGTTACTGGATGCCGGGAATGTGCCAACCCGTGGCCCCACCTCGCCAGACTATTTCAATTTGCTGAACAAGTTAATGATAGTTTTCGTTTCAATTACAAAATAGTATTTTGTATTTGAAATACATATTTTAAATACATGTATATATAAATACTGCCCATCTCTGGCAACATGGTAAAAAGATGAAATTTTACTTCAATTTCTTTTACATTCTCCACATTAACATTTTTCATAACTCCATGTAGGACATTTCTGTACATAAATGTAAGCACTGTGGCAGTAGTAATGCAATATTTAGAAAATGTACTCTTGATACTCAAGTACTTTTAAAAACAAGTACTTCAGTACTTTTACTTAAGTAGACATCTGACTGTTGTACTTTTTTGTACTGATCTGTACTTTTACTCAAGTAATGAAGCTGTGTACTGTCCGCCTCTGACTATATCTTCACATCTCATGATACTACCCAAAGCTATGGCACATTCACAATGTTTGTTGATGATGGTGGTGATTTTTAATACAGTACATTGTACAAGTTCGTTGCATAGAAGCTGGTTAATTAATTATGTCAGAAGAGCACATTGCACAAGTCAGTATTACAGGCCGTATGTCACACACCATCTCTCTGTGATGAGTGCATCTGTGGTTCCATTGTCAATACTAAACAGCTGCCAGGACTCCTACATGGTCACCAACTCAGGAAGCTATCATGGTAACAAATGACGTGTCGGTCAGAGGCCACATGGAAGCCATTAAATCTGCGTTAAATCAGAGAAGAAGGCACAGAGGTGTTCTCTAGTCTAGAGTATCTCCAGAGTCCTCAGCAGTGTTGGTACTAAAATTTCAGGTCTATTCAGTTGGGCACTTCTCTCACTCCATGGGGGGTTCCCCTGTATCAAGCAGCTAGGCTTGGCATTGGAGAGGTCTTCTAGAGCAGTGTTTCTCAAAGTGTGGTCCGGGGACCACTGGTGGTCCGCAAGCTAGCCCAAGTGGTCCGCAAGCAGACGTGGTAAAATATAATATCTCTCGCTTTGGACAAAGGCGTCTGCTAAATCCATAATCATAACCATAACCATAACCATAACCATAATATAGATGAGTTGTTTGCAATATTGAACCAACTTGTATGTAAATTCAAACATTTCAGCAACACTGCCTATGTAAGCCATGCCAATTTAAATCATATGAATTCTCTGACACAATAATACAATCAAAGTGGTTCAGTGAGTAGGCCTATTGTGTAATTTACTATTGAAGTAGGTCTAATTTTTGTTGATTAAGTGGTCCTTGGTCTGAAAACGTTTGAGAAACACTGTTCTAGAGGCAGTTGCCTTAAAGACATCTGTGACCATTTGTTACGTAACGATGGTATTTCTTTTGATGTTCACCATTAGGAAAAAAATTCATTTCCTCTGGAGTGAGTCTTGCAGACATGCCATCCATCACCAAACAGAGGAACAGAGGGAAAGTCCTCCTTTTGCATTCTCCTCCTGAGCTTGCCGAATCAGTGGAGGGGCTCGGCTAATATAAAACACTCATTGTAAGGGGTTATTTCTCGCCGTGGAATAATGAAACTGACATCTGCAAGGAAATACTTACTGTGCTTTTGCCATAAGCCAAATATGAATAATAAAGCAAAGAAACAAATGCTTTGTATCTGAGTCAGTATTATCAGGCATGGTACAGAATAAGGTTAAAATGACCAAGCATGTTTAAAATGAAAGTTTAAACATGCGAAAGTTTAAGCTTCCTTATTTAGCAGACACTTTAATCCAAATCCATCCAATCAACCAATGCAACCACAAGGAACATAGCATGCAACGCAACGCAAGCAAGCAACTGTCAGGCTGTGATGTTACCACTTCTCCACCACAACACACATTTCCCTTCTTCATACTGTAGTTAACCGTTATGAAAGAAATATAGCCTATACATATTCAAAACAGCAGTAAAGATTGTTTTGACTGAAAATAACATCACACACCCTCTCAGCCTAAAGCTGTGTGTTGGGAACTGGCAATCCTCCAGATATGAGCCACCTGGACCTAATTAAGAATGTGCCTGAAAAAAGCGAACCATCAGTGGGAGTACTGTGGGGATCAGTGGCAGCAACATCCGTCCATTATTGACTAAAGAGGGGTCTACTCCAAGGCATTTACTGTAGGTTTGGATTCAGTCCCCTGAGTCTGTGTAATTGTAGCATGCTTATTTATTCTCCAAAGGAAGTGGGCTAGGCATCTTCCAGCTCTCTGAGAACATGACTTTGTAATCAAATCTGGTCCATTGTTCAGTCAAAATGTCCCCAGCAATTACTAGCAATTAAAGTTTTTCATATCAGTGAATCAGATTGGGCTTGCAGAGTTTCTATTTTTTAATGTACACAGAGCTTGTTTAAATTAGAAAGTATTAGTACAGTGTGTACAACCTCTGTGAATAAGTCACAGATGAAAGGTTAGGAACACTTGAAACACTTTGTAATGTTTAACATAACAGGCAGAGTTAGAGCAACAATAGGTTTTTTGCCTCAAGATAACCGCATCAAAAACCGACTTAACATAACATAGAGAATGGTGTCTGTGACATTGCCAACAGACACAGAATGCCTGGTGTTGCACTATGCAACTTTGTGGAACAGTGCTGGAACAAGCAAATACAGACTGTGTTGGTACAGAGTCAGTTTAAGATATCTGTGTGCACTAAAGCCATCCTTACACCAGAAGACTTTGACAAGATTTGGGAAAGATTTTTGAAAGATTGTAGTCCTTTGAGTAAAGCTTAAATGGGGGTTATTACTGTAGTTAAAAGACTCCAATCTTTCAAGAATCTTTCCCAAATCTAAGTCAAAGTCTTCTAATGTATTATTGGTAGCATAAGTCTGACAAACCGAATCTCATCAAAGCATACCAAACATTTCCTTATGACCATATTTGACAAAATAAATAGACAGACTATTAATCATAAGCTCAGTTGAAAGCCAGATGTAAATAGGAGCACAGATGTTTGAAATTGTGAATGTAAACAGACGTTACTTGGTCGTCTGGATATATGCAAAAAGTCCAGAAACAAGGGGCCACCCATAGGCGAACTTAAACAGTATATGCTTCAAGGTTCTTTGTTGTTCAACAAATCGATTCAGTACATGAAGCACTGAACTTTCATAGGGTCTTTCTGATCACGCTAACCTGGATATGCACAAGTCAAAGAGTTCAATTTCCAGATGTTCATTATGCTGATTAGGCTTTCCCTCATTGTCATGCTCTCCTTGCTTCTTTCTGCAGAAGATTATGTGAAATATGATCAAAAACAGGGGGAAACTGCTCCTGAATGGATGCTGCCCTCATCCGTTCAAAGCCTGTCACTGTGCTTTTGATTTTTTTTTCTTATTAACTGATACAGACGGAAACTGCCCATTATGCAACATCACCAGTGGAGAAAAAAATCCAAATAAGCTTTGCATTAAGAAAGTTATCTTAAAGTGTGATGACAAAAAGCAACATTGACATACATTACATTGAATATCTGCCCATGCACATCATGCAGTGATGTAAAAGAGAGAGCAATTAACATGCTGGGAACACAAATGCTAAAGGGACACCAGGCAACGTTTTCGTGTTAATTAATCATCTTCGTGAGTCGTGGTTAAATGACTCATTACGGGGCGAATGAAGGCTCTCTCGCCCGCCCCTATTGCCTGTAGGAAGAATATCCCACTTGCAAGTTCGGTGTATCCTACCCGCCGACCGAAGCAGGATCAGTTTACAGCACAGAGGCAGGCTAACGAAACGCTAGAGATTGTTGCAAAAGTGTGTATAATGGCAGAGCCAGCGAAGAAGCAGCGAAAACCCTTGACGGAAGATGCAAAGAAAAGGAAAAGAGCTTCAGACCGAGCGAGGGGGGTTTCGTAGAGAAAAAGCATCAGGCTTGCCTGGTGTCCTTTTAAGGCAAACTGCTATGGACTTTCTGATACATGTGATGTGACATGTTGCACATCATCATTATCATCAGCTAAGAGGTTTTTATTGTATGTACAGGAAGCCTGATCATTCACTTATGATCCACTTACAGCGGAAATACATGTTGCTGGGATAGAGGAGAGCTGCAATGCTACACCTTGTTTGGTCTGACAGACTGCTGTTCTAAGCTGCTGCCAGTAGTGTGCATAACATTATCTGCTCTTCCACTGGTTGTTAGTCGGTTTACCTCATTACTTGTTAGTAACTACTAGTTAGCCTACTGCAACAGCACAATTAAGTAAGCTATCTTACAGCAGTGTTTTTTGTTTGAACATTTCAATCTGTATGTTTAACTGCACAGCACAAATATGAGACACATTGGGCATTACATTAACTTTGTTTGAATGGAATTGCATTATGTAGCATATATTTAAGCCTAACTGAAGCATTTGCTTTGGTTGCTATCTCCCCAACAGATGACACGGCATTTGAAGAGACAAAAAAGTATACTACCTGTAGACGTAATATCCTTCGATCCTGTAATTATTCATTCAGACATGTTTCTATAAAGAAAAAGAAAGATTAACGATGTGCAATTTATTTTAGCTTTATGATTTAATATGTTACAGACAATTAGACAGAGTCGTCATTTTGTCTTGGAATTAAATGCCAATTCCGTACATTGTTTGATTCCCTGATGTTTAATAGACTGTGGTTAATTTGTGTAATTTGTGTAAATATCCTTGGCAGCCTAAACAATCATTATTCAAAACATTCTAGATCCTTTTACAATTCAAGACACGCTGAAAATAATCCTTTCCAATTACAGTACTAATACAATCACGTTTAGTCTTGGATTTTAACCTTTTCCATGGGTTTATAACATTAATATAATAATAATATATAGTCACGTTTAGCCTACCTCCAGAAGTACTTTTGCTATTTTGCAACATCGACCCAAAAAAAAGCAGCGTGCGTAAATTGGCTACAGTTTAACATACTTACATTGACTGGTATACAGTTGATAGTTCTCGCTCCTCAGCCTGAGATATTCAGAAGAACTATATGTGAAGAAAGCGGCGCTTACTTACACCCCGCCCAGATGTCTAGGTCTCTTGTAACAAGGTTGGCTATAAGGGAATCAATCACGCTGCTTTTCTCAAGAAATTCTTGGTTTACGGTTAGCGACGTTTTTTAATAGTTAGAGCTTAGGTCGTTAAAAATAGCCATATCGGAAATGCGAGGTATCTGAACTCGAACTCCAATGTCTAGTTGTGTGGTTTCAGATGAACTCAATAAATTATGCCTGGGAGGGGTCTTACTGTAATAGAAAGCATAATGATCCCAAACCAGTGTGAGCATAGACCTGTAAATAACAGTTAACTTAAAGTTCTCCTTTTCATCGAGTCTAGACTACAGAACGACATTAAATTAGAACTAATCGGACTGCTCTTTTTAGATAACGCCTATATTACTAAGTAGCCTAGAGAGCTTTGTTGCCTCTTGGTTTTAAACAGCTGGACAAAATCAGTAGGCTATGAGACTAGTCTTTTTTATGTTAAAGTGAGCATCATAGTTCACTTTATGCTTAGGGCATGACATGTACATGGAAGATGCCTCAAAGACATTTTTAAAATCCATTTTATTTGAGCAGGTGAGGTAGAACTTGGTTGCTAAATATATTTGACAACCCTTGTCCATTAATAAGATGTTCATGCCTAAGGCTTGTCATTCTTCAGTGCAGGTGGACTGATTATTCGAAAATAGCCCTCTGTATCCACAGATTACTGAATAATTAGGCCTATCCCATTCCAATATGGCAGTAGGTTATTTAATTGCACCTGACAGGCCTGCATGCAGCAATGCACATATTCAATTCAATTAAATTCAAATTTCTTAGTCACACAGAATTAGATTAGATTAGATTCAACGTTATTGTTATTGTGCAGAGTAATTATACAGAGTATATGTAGTGAAAATATATAGGCAGACACATGCAATCAGATTTACCCTGTCCACTCAGTGTTTGCTATGGTTGAGCAGAGCCCTCAGAGTGTATTTGCTAACAACGTTTTTCAAATTTGAGTTGAGTTTTTTCAATGGCAAATATATGACACAGTCAGCACCTGCAAATGGCTGTGTCATGTGCCCAAATAAATGATTTCAAAAGGAAAGACACTCCCAATAGCAGAAAGACTTGTTGGGGAGAAATTGTTTTTAATCGATGTCATAAGCAGTGTTGGGAACGTTACTTTAAAAAAGTTAATTATATTATAGTTACTCCCTACTTGTTCCAAAAAGTAACTGAGTTAGTAGGCTAACTGAATTAATTTATGATAAGAGTAACTCGTTACCAGGGAAAGTAACTATTTGCGTTACTGTTACAAAAAAAAAGTTGCTATATGTCAAAGATTTTGGATTTTTTTTAGCAGTTTTGAGCAGCCAGTTGAAATGAGTAGAACAGACAGGTGTTTGTAGGCTACATAACTTTCAATATTTATTAGATAGATAGATAGATAGATAGATAGATACTTTATTGATCCCCAAGGGGAAAATCAAGATATTGCACATCGACAGACCTATAGTAGACTTCAGCCTGTGTCATAGGTTTTTGTTGTGAGGCAGAAAGATCTAGCTTTTGCTGCTTGGAGGTCTTTGCTCCGAGTCCTTCTTTGCTAGTGAATGGCGAGCTATCATCTGTGGTGGAGGTATCGGTGTTTTTGGCCACTAGCTTTAGATGCCTGTGTGAGATATTTCATTAAATTAGAGTTGCTTACAACGGATGTCGACAAAGTCTTCGCTCCTGGGCATAATGTACACATTACATGCACGTTCTTGCCTTGATGAATTTGAAGTAGTGCTTATGTCTCCACCTTGAAAAGGGCAACTTTTCGGGATTGCTCCTGACCTCTGCTGTTTCGTCGAATCTCTAATTTAGCGGTTGCGTGTGTGTGTGTAGCAAGTGTGCTGGCAAGTGTGTAAAAACACAGGCTCTGATTGGCTATCATGAAACATGACTCTGCTATAGCCAATCATAATCGCTTATGTCGTTATTAACCCACCTCCTCACTAGCTGTGAGCCAGGGTGCGTTCGGATTACACAGTTTATTCAATCAATGCATAGTAACGCACCGCATTTAACGTCCAGTAACGTTAATGGCGTTGTAACAACGGGAAAAGTAATTAGTTAGATTACCCCTTTAGTGAAAAAATAACGTCGTTACCAGGGTTGGGTAGTAACGGATTACATGTAATCTGGATTACGTAATCAGATTACAAAAATCAAGTAACTATAATCAGCCCAGATTACAATAAAAAAATTGTGTAATCAGATTACAGTTACATTGTTGGGGATTACCTGATTACATTTTAGCCTATCTTTTAATTTGACAACCAGTTCATTCAGATGTTCACTTTTTAGACTTTTTTAAGATATAGTTAAGAACAAAATTATTCATACCCCTGGCAAATATTGATTTTCTCTTGACCAATATGTTTGTTCTTAATTAAAATGGCACTTGCACATGCCAAAAGGTTGCAAGACAATGTGGCAAAAACATGAAATAAAAATTGCGTGTTCAAAATTATTCATACCCTTTTTAAACAATCACTGGAAACATCTTTATTTACCACCACAGCTCACAAAATGGTTCATATAATACCCACTAAGCCTCTTCATGTCTCCACAATGGTTGTCGACTGCACCTTTTTAGCAGCAATCTAGGTTTTGAGGCAGGAACGATTATTTGCCATCACTTTGGCCTTGTGCTCACTTTTTTGATGGTTTGAGGTCCGCTCTAAAATGTTGATATTGTTCTCTGTTAATCATTTCTTGCCTTGTTTGGCTGTATGTTTTGGATCATTGTGTGGTTTAATGTTCAAATGCTACCTTTTGGGGCAGCCATGGCCTACTGGTTAGGGCTTCGGCCTTTGAGCTTGCCGGTTCGACTTCACTAATTCACGGATTGGGAGAAATGCAATCAAAAGATATACTTACTAACTTATATACTATTGGGGCAGGTCTCTCGGCACACTGCCTGATCTTTTCCTCCTAGCCTCTTGTTTTAGTGTTACCGTTTACTTTGAGAAAGTCACCAGGTCCCCCAGGTTGAAAAACATCTCAAAATAATAATTTTCTCACCCCCACAATTGAAATTTGGGTTTAATGCTTCCCTTTTTTATGCCAATCTCAGGCCATGTCCCTGGGTCAAAAAAATCCAGCGAAAGCTAAATTATTTGTCCAGGTGTGCCCTTATAAAGGTTAAGCTGAGTTGTGCATGTTTGGAGAAGAGTGGAGAAAAATAGAATGAGAATTCTTTCATCAATTCTGTGGTGGTGCCTTTTACTTAATGGGCATATTTATTGAATCTAAAGTAATAAATCTAAAAGTAATCCTAAAGTAATCAGATTATGTTACATGTTTTTGCTAATCCAACTGATTATGTTACTGATTTACAAAAATTGCCATGTAATTTGTAGTCAGTAATGGATTACATTTCAAAGTAATCTGACCCAACCTTGGTTGTTACCTAATGCCATTCTTTTAAACGGCGTTATTCCAAACACTGGTTATAAGTGAGACATCATCCATTAAGGAGAGAGAGAGAGAGAGAGAGAGAGAAAGAGAGAAAGAAAAAGAGATGTCTCCCTTCATGCCATAAATCTGGTGATAAAACCCTGAAGCAGTCAGTTTCACAATTTTTCCCAGTTGCAATGTTGCACTGTTAGAAATGTAGGATCGACACTTAATTCTTCTTCTTTGTGTCCAAGTATTACTACACCTGAAAGAAATATCACCTAAAGTATCTCAACTGTAGCCTGGGTGTTCCCATGCTGCCTCAACTGCTGCATGGTATTTGCTTTAACTACAAGTATGTGTAATCCTCAGGGCACAGCTGGGTGCTTTCATACTCCTGTAAAGGAGCAATGAACAAAGAGTGAAGATAGGAGTGTTTCCTCATATCACCATGGGTGCACACACACACAGAGAGAGAGAGAGAGACACACACAGTGTTGTAATGTAACGGAGTACAAATACTTGACTAGAAATGTCACGTATCTGTACTTTACTTCGCTATTTAAATTTATGTCAACTTTCACTTTTACTCCACTACATTTCCTAGATAAAATGTATACTTTTACTCCGTTATATTTCCACTAAGCATCTTCGTTTTTCGTTACTAAAACATAAAATTAGAAGAAATGTGTGCGACTGCAATAAGGGAGGTTTGGCTTAATCACTGCTCCTAGATTGCATTACGCGACGCGCTCAGCGCTCTATTTCAGCTTGTTTGTTGCTAAAGGAGGAGGACGCACAACTGAAACCGCCATGGAAGCAGGAGCACCTACTGGAGGACCTCCCGTTATCATAGACGACCACCCCGACGATAGTGGTGAACGTCATACACCCGTGGCCGTATTTGCAAGAAATGTTTCTGTACATTGGCAGCTTTCTGTGAAGCTGAAGACTCAGCTACCTGCCTCAGCGGCCTGTGAAAGGCTATTTAGCATTGCAGGACTTGTATTCAGTCCAAGAAGAGTAAGACTGAATCAGGCCCGGGGTAGGTAATCGGGAGAATTCGCCGCTTCACTTTTGGGCTGGTCGAAGAAAAAAATATTGACATTTGTCACGTTAGTCTATCTTTTCAGTAGGACATGCTCCGCATTCTGTGCATGACACCAATGCAATGCCTCTGCATGGGTTGTAGCCTACTTGAGGGAGTTCTCCCCTCCCAAAAAGAATTGGTTGGGTCCATATAGCCCGTCTTTTCCAAAACGTTTTCTCAGATAAGGATAGCCGAGCCGGCCCTACAGTAGACACAAGCGTCAGGAAGGATGGATGGCAGCAGATCAACCAGTCAACCACTGAAAATGATGAGCCCGAAATTAGTGATGAGGAGGCCATGACTACAGGGACAAGTAGAGAGGATAAATTAAAGTTATTTAATGTAAGAGCAATTACCCTACATGATAAATATGCCTTGTTTGTTCAGAAGAGGGTGTAGTAAAGGAGTAGGCTAAATCACCAAACAACAATATAGCCTACCCATGCAAAAAACATGTAGCCTAAATATTAGTTCAATATGCCTCTTTGTGGAAGTGTGGGATAGGCTACATTTCAAAGGCTTTCTTTCTTTCTTTCTTAACTTGTGGAATAGTGGAATATTTTTTGTTAACTTCTCAGTTGAAGTGAATTATTATATAACCTTTACTGTACACATTTGTTTAACCATGGTACTAATAAAAACTACAGGATAGTAAGAGCTGAAATGTTGCTTCATTTATCCAATTTCCACTATGGAAAACGTTGGCCAGTCTTGGGCCTGAAACTCCCGGGCACCTGAATTCTGTCAACTTTGAAAACCTTTGAAGATGAACACACACCTTTTCAGTTTCAACAATGACTGGCATATTAGTAGCTGCTGGACATAGGTGGCCTGTGTGTGTGTGGGTGTGTGAGAGTGAGATGGTGACCTGGGGAGTAAGCCCTAGAAATGCTCATACCACATGACCAAATTGTTCACAACACTGCACACACACACACACACACACACACATACACACACACAGACACGAATGAAGAGTGAAGATAGGAGTGTTTCCTCATATCCCCATGGGTGCACACACACACACACACACACACACACACACACACACACAGAGAGAGAGAGAGAGAGAGAGAGAGAAAGAGATATATATACACACACACACACACACACACACACACACACACACACACACACACACACACACGAATGAAGAGTGGAGATAGGAGTGTTCCCTCATATCACCATGGGTGCACACACACACAGAGAGAGAGAGAGAGAGATACACACACACACACACACACATCTGCATGCACACAGCCCACACCTCCTGGTGAACTTAACAAGTCACAGCCCGCTCCAGAGTTTGGGGAGAGACTCCACAAGAGTTTCTCTCACACAGCTCTTAATCCACCAGCTCAGTCTCCCATTTCTAAACAAAGGGAATAGTGTCAAAGTGAAGGTAGAAAACACTGTAGACTGCTGCTGTAAAAATGCACAAAGAGAGCATGGCTTTGGGGTTGTATCTGTGATGGGTTCGTTTTCGAGGGGCTAATTACAGTACAGATGTTGCCTGTAGGATGCCAGTTTTAAATGCATGTTTACAATTGACGTTATTTTGATAATGCATCCAGTTGAACCAGACAAAACATGCTTCAGATGCAAAGACTATAAGTACTGAGAGGATGTCACAGGTGCTGATGTCTCAGGTCGTGGTATTCTATCATACTGTAGTTAAACTGAATGCTAAAGTTATCTGTGACAGACATACTTTATTGTCTGTCTGAGGAGCCTACAGTAACATGTTTTCTCTTTCTTGCTTTAGATATGGATAGATAGATAGATAGATAAGATAAGATAAGATAAGATAAGATAGATAGATAGAAAGATAGATAGATAGCTATAGATACTGTAGATAGAAAGATAGTGTCCGTCTGCCCCTGATGAACACTGGCAATACCTGTCAGAGATACTTGTCACATATTTTAAAGTGATAGTAAATTCAAAGATACTGAGATGTCTGCCACATCTGATACTTTCATCACCTTAGATAATTCACGAGTAAAGATTAACCTCATGTTTGAAAAAGCACCTTCTGCTGTTTTTCTAGCTCTTACATGGTGATTCATACATGGTCTTTGGAGAACACGGTCATCTCTGGCACAGCTCCTATGGTGACAGCCTTGTTTCCTTGGTGACCCCAGTGTATGCCTTTCTCTGTGACTGACAGGAGGGGAAAGGGAGAATATTGTTTCAGGTTTTTTTTTTCTCTACGGGGATCATGCATGTGTGTCAACAAGTAGATGTTTGTAGATAGATGTCCTCTCTTCTGGTCAAGTGGGTTAGAATGCCCTGACTGCGTGTTAAGACAGGCAGGAGCTGTAGACATTGTCTGAGTACAAAGGAGGCAAATGATGAATAGAGGGGCTTGGGAAGAGAGACACACATGTATTTATGTGCCTACACTGCAGCCATTGCTACATTAGTCTTAGATAGATAGATAGATACTTTATTGATCCCCAGGGGAAATTCAAGAAAGGATTAGGATTAGGATTAGATGAGCTGAAGGAAATTCTCTGAAATTGTTGCCCACTAAAAAAGTTGTGAGCCGATTTTTCTACCCATATGAATGCGAAATTGAGATGGCTGATGCACGGGATATAGGTCTACACGTGTGGAGAGCTACAATCATTGACCTCTTTAGAGATATGAGGGATGACAAATTCAAGGCCTGAGGATCGTCTCAGGCCTGAGGATCGTCTCGTATCAGATTTCATAGCTGAAAAGTGAAAACATAGAAATCCTATTTGGTTTGCTTTGGTTTGGCCTGATGGACATTTTGCCATTTACACGCAGGTGATAGAAATGAGTACGCTCAGTGCTGATGCCCAAAACACGTCTGTATTTGTAAGGAAAATATGGGAGGATCCTCCATCAGGTGCACACCCCGTTTCACGGCAGTGTAAAAATCTGTCAGGTATAACTCAGCGGTGCATCACGTGGTCCGAAAGGGTTTCGCGTTTTCAATCAATTCAAAATGAGGTGATTTTCTTATTCGTATTGTTTTCGGCCTGTCTTCATATCCCTCCTTTCAACTGCATGGGTTTTGTTGATAGCTGATGTCCTGTACTACAGTCTACAGTCAAGGTGAGTTTAATTTGTTTTAGCATGCCACGACAAATTCATGCCATGATACATTCAGTTACATGCGACCTGCTGCTTCCATAACAACATGCATATTTATCACAGTGAAATTAATTAAATGAAATTAAAACACAGCCTACTAACCAGAAATTGAAAAGTGGCCATGTAGTGGACACCAAGAATGTTAAAAAAATAGCGTGCTCGAACGCCACGCTTTTTATGACTATTTCTATTTCTATTTCATTTGTGTTCCAGGTGTTGAAGTTGCATCTCCAAAATCAGCATGAATATTGTCGGCATTTCGGTTTTACTGTCATGGATGACCATTGCATGTTCCTTTCGTCAAAATGATGTTGAACTGTTCTATGGTAAGAACCATTAATGTAGTAATATTTCCTTTTTGCTGTGACTTATGTCAGGGCGATGGGGTATGTTAAACTATTTTCCACTGTAATTGGTGATACTGTTGCAATTAGGAAAATGGACGATGTAGGTTATAGCATACAGTACCTAATCCTTTGACTTTGTTCTTTTGCCAGACATTCGAATTAATGTTCGAACAGGCATGTTCTGGGCATTACCTCAAACAAACATCATAGCATAATGAGATAATGAACACAGCTGTGTGTAACAGCTTTTAAGGATCATGCTATGTGGATCTGTTGCTGTAAATGGTCGTTTGGCACTGTTCATGATTATAAAATATAGACTTCCAAGAGACTGGTCGCAGAGTGTGTAGATGCTAGCACCACCCAAACCACATACTTGTTTGTTTCACTATACTTGCTGCCTCTCCAGCTGATATCACTTTGCTCTATGGAGGCATTTCCTTCTTCAAGCCTTTTGGCTGCTCTTGGCCTAAATCTCTAATAGCTCAGCAAAACGTATGTCCATTTCACACTATTCAGGGTTGTCATGTTGTGTGCCCTCATCAAGAAGCATAACTGTGCCTGCCTGCCTTTGTGCATTACTAGAACTATGGTCTACACTGTAGTGGAGGAGCTGAACACTGAGGCAGTGGTGTGCAGTGCAGAATTATTGAATTCCCTTTCATGCTGGAATTCAAAAAGGGGAGGAACTGAAAATGTGTTGCGTTAGTAGAGACATTAGTAACATGTGTTTCTGTACAACTCAGTGGGTGTAACAAGTTGTAAGCTGTATGACTTCCAAGGTCATAGTTTTCAAAACACAGACAATATATTTTTTAAGTAACTCTATAGGGGGCTTTTTTGTCATTGGATAGAGAGTGACAGGAAATGAGAGGGAGAGATAGATGGGGGTGGGGTCGGGAAATGTCGTATATCGGTCAGAATCAAACAGGGGTTCCTGTGGACACTTGGACGCTTATGCGGTTGATGCTGATGCTTGCGTCAGCCAGCCAACTGTCCCCCAAAACACATAGGATACTGATCAAAATATCAAACTGTACTGTATATCACTTACTTTGGACACAATTGTTTGAATTAATTTATTTATTAACATCATTATTATTATCATTATCAGTTCAAATTTTTATTTGACTTAATGAATTGAAATGTAGGACTGTCCTCATCTTTGTGCTGCCCTCTCCTAATGTCTTCTGTTTACGGCACAACAACTGTCCACAGAAGCAAACTCCCATCTGTCAAAACATCTTGAAGAGATTGAAGCTGTAATCATGGGGTGGTTTAACCTCATTGCATTAATCTGTCTTAGACATAAGGGCCCAGTGTGCTGGGCAAGGTGCAAGTCTAACAAAGTCTAATTTAAAGGTGGTATGTAATTTGAAGGACATTTTTTAGTGCAAAACACCCACAAATGACTTATCATCCACACTTTTAACATAATGTCAAAACACTTAAAGCGTAACTTTCGCCAAAATGCATCCTAGGGTGTTTTTGTGAATGTACTCGAGTCAAACTTTCATTTAAAAGCATAATTATGTCCGAAGCGCCACTTTTAAGCTTGTCTGTGTTGTCGTTTTCGGGTCAAATGGCCTTTTGAATGGGAATCGTAGGGGCACTACTATTTTGATACATGATCGCGTCAAAATCGCTATTTTTAAAACACTAAGAAGGCTCGACACAACATGAAACTTTGATCGAAGCATCATCAGTGTCTCTACATATGAGCTCGAGCATTGAGAACATTGTTTGTACACATAGTTTAGAAAGGTTTTGGACAACTCACTCTCTGAAGATGGCGGCGAGCAGAAAAACCAAGTGAGTTGTTTAATTTTGACACTTCCAAATGAAATGCAACATATATTTTCCACTGACTTTAGACCTCAAATGGTCAAGTTATTTTTACAGATACAGATACATACCAGCCCCTCTGTGGCCTACCCTACTTTTGGAGCGTGTCAGTGAGTGTTTTCTGGACAACAGTCAAGTCTGCAGTATTTCCCATGATTCTGGTTGTGTGTACTGAACCAGACATTCCTGTTAGAAATTTTTTTACGATATTGGATTTGTTATTTCCATAAGCTATAAGCCATAATCATCAAGATTTAAACAGGAAAAAAATGCTTGAAATGTCACTATATTTCACTATTTCACTATGTGTAATGGATATCTAAGGTATATATACTTGTACATTAATAAACGTTTCACATAAATAAATTACAGAAACAAAATATTTTTTTCACAATATTCATGGTTGATATAATATGGTTGATCATTCCATGTGGAATTACAAATCTCTCATTCATTTAGAGAGGAGCCTGATCAAGCCTGCTCAAACTAGATGCCTTGAGGCATTGCAATACAAACTGTATGTATCAGTGATTGTAAATCAAAGACTTCACAAGTATACCTGATTCCATCTGGTAAGTTGCAAATATCTGTTCCCCTAGATTGTGCAGTGGATGTCTACATGGTCTTGGACACGTCTGAAAGTGTGGCCCTAAGGGCAAACTCTTACGGCTCCTTTGTGGACAAGATCAAGCAGTTTGCACTTGACTTTGTGGACCAGCTGAATATGAGGTTTGCAATTATTTTGAACCAGTATTGATATTCGAAAAACATTTGTCAAAGTTTTTAAAATTGTATGTTGTTTGTTGAGTTGCTGCCTGTGTGTTTGTTTACTTACAAATGTTTCAAGGCTCATTTTCATTGTCATACTTTCCTTTAAGTGGAAAGTAACAGAGAAGAAATGTTTCTAAGTTTGAAAATGCATCTAAAAAATACAGCTGCAAGCAGCAATGTGGGGGCATAGCAGTACTAGCAGGAATGGCATTGCCATGGCATGAGCAAGCACTCACAGCAACTTTGATGGCAATTGGATAAAGAATGGCTGAGATATAAGCTAATTTACTTTATTCCAGTGCTCCTAGAGGTCAAATTATGGCAATTTCTGGGCATGTTCTCACAATCAAGTACCGAGTCTGTGTACCAAGTTTGGCTTTAGTGCATCAAAGCGTTGCTGAGATACGAGTCCACTTCCTGTATTGCAGAGCCCCATATAGAAGCCAAATGATGTCAATTTCCTAGTTTGTCCTCACAATCAGATACTAAGTCCCCTGTTTGGACATACATTAAAGTTTGGACTGAGCTCACTTCCAAAGTGCCTCCTATAGAGGCCAAATGATGTCAATTTCCTACTGTGTCCTCACAATCAGATACTAAGTCCCTGTACCAAGTTTGGACTTAATACATCAAAGCGTCGCTGAGATGTAAGCCCACTTCCTGTTTGGCGGCCTCGTCGCCATATTTGATTGGCTGTCACAGGCAAACATAGCCTGACGAGCCAGACCCACATCAAGATGTAGGGTCTGGGGACTCGCCATTCGCAGTGCTCAGTCCGAGGGGCGGGATGAAATTCCCTCTGCACGCAATAGTATAGCGCTACAACTCATGTCCCATGCGTTTTCCCACCAGCAGAGCTAGTTGGCTAGTTCAAACTTTTGCCAACTTAAAAAAAGCTTAACTTGTGTCACGCTGTTGCCAACAGCAACATCCATCTTCCAAGCAACAACATCCATGCCTTCTTTGTTTTCAAAGTAGCAGGGCGGGGCTTTCGACACGCCGCCCGGGACCGGGGGGCCGGTCTTGGCGCCCCTCCCCACCTCCGGGTAAGGGGGGACGGGCCTCTCCCACGGCACAAGGCCGGAGGAGCTAAGATCATGCAAACGGTTTCTTTTCAATCATTTTCATCACAGTGGGACGTATTAGGCTTACAGGTTGCCCCAGTCAGGACGAAGTTATGACTCACGGTTGCTGAAAAGTTTTGAAATTTACTTTGATGATTTAGTAGGTGTAAAATATTGAATAAAATGTTCTGCTGTATGACTGGCTTTATTTTAACTCTCATATTGAACTTTACGACGTGCAAATTTACAAAATTGGATCAACGATATTGTCTTCTACAGGCGTCAATGAGAGAACACTTCACTTACATGATTTTGGTTTCGATTTTCTAATTGGAGTAAGTCTTTGTGACAACACGTCATGATACATTTGATAATGTTTGATCGTTGTTTTGGGTTGAAGCATCTTTTACGTAGCCTAATGAATGCGCTCTAGAAAGTGAAAGTAGCCTAACCTAGGCCTATGCGCTCTGTGTCTGAGCTGTCTGTGTACGTCCGCCAATTGATTACGTTCCTCAAATGGAGAACACATCAATCCCATGGTATTTTTTGCCCTAAAATGCATGAAACATGCAAGTTCAAAATCCCGCCGGTACGTTACATCTCCGTTTCATATTTGCCTATAGCCTACAATAAATGAATTGAACGAACTCAACTGACAACAGGTATATCTACTGATTTGGTCATTGAGACTATACAGAATACAGAATACAGTACAACAAACTTTCTGTCTTTCTGAAGTTTATTTTTGTATTCCGGGGTACAGTAGCCTAATTGCCTAATGTCTTGACAATAGTTTTTCTTACCGGCTTGCTGTTTAAACTGACTGCGCCGCTCTGAACTTTCCTGCCAGGTTTATGACGTAAACCGCTACATCTCGGCTCTGGCATTGCCTAAACTCATCGTGTGGGAAATCAGATTATCTGTCAATATTGGGCTTTGAAAGTAAGGGATATTTGCTCAGTAATAGTAGGCCTAGGCTACATATTGTAACATGTATAGAGAAACCGAGGGGAAGTTAAATTAGAAATCGTTGGAAATTGAAAACACATACAAAAAAAGATTCGGGGCTTTTAAAAAGAGATTCGGGGCTTGAGCCCCCGAAGCCACCCCCTTCACTTCGCCAATGCAACCACCCAGCAGTAACTTCTGCATTCAGTGAGATTTGCACCACCCTAATTTTATTTTTGACTCTTCCCATCACCGTTGCAACCTCTGAGGGCTCATTCTCCAAGTTAAAGACCATTAAAAACCACTTGAGGAGCACAGTACAGACAGGAGAGACTGAGTGGACTTGCCATGTTGTCCATAGAGAATGAGGGAGCAAAGAAAATGGACATAGGCCTACACAGAGCATCGTGGACTTCAAATAGTGCTGCGTATTATTGTTGTTTTATTATTAGGGGTCATGTAGCCTAATGTTTTTGTTGTTCTCTTGGTTACACTTCATGTACGTTCGATGGACTTCAAAATTACATAGTTGCTCTCCATTGGCTGGCGGCTTGAAAGACCGCTGTTGCGGGCATGTGTAGCCTATTTTGTAAAATTATGTTATGATGAGTTTAATAAAGGGCCCGGTCATGTGCCCCGCCCCCGGCCCGGCTCTGACTTGTTCCGCCACTGACACGAAGTGATTGGCCTTATCGGAGTTTAATTTTTCCATTTTTCCAATTTTTAATGCGTGGATGCAAGTCCAGTTTTGACCCATTGGTGGCGCTAGAGTGTTGGGCATAGAGTTCTGTAAATGGGTGAGAGTGGAAGTGGAAAGGAACATTGAAGAAACGATTCTCAGATCTTGAAACATCCCTTGGCAGTTTTGGGTTGCCACATAGACGGATTTAGAACCACAGTGGTCTTGGGACAATTACCCCCCTTACCTGCAGGCTGAGTCAGAAACATTTCTTGTAAAATGTCACTTTGGCATCAAATGTGTTGAAGGAGAATTCCGGCAATTTTTTTTTACATACTGTAGATGTCTGTTTCTTAAGGTCACTGAGTACGAATAAAAATTAAAACAACACTCTGGGGGGCTCATGAAGTGTAGCACTGTAGCTGCCTGTAAGCTCTAGCTGTTGGCTGTTCATGTGCTGTTCATGAACATGTTCATGAGCCCCTATGTTCATGCCCCCAGAGTGCTGCACTGTAGCTGCCTGTAAGCTCTAGCTGTTGGCTGTTCATGTGCTGTTCATGAACATGTTCATGAGCCCCATGTTCATGCCCCAGAGTGCTGCACTGTAGCTGCCTGTAAGCTCTAGCTGTTGGCTGTTCATGTGCTGTTCTGAACATGTTCATGAGCCCCTATGTTCATGCCCCAGAGTGCTGCACTGTAGCTGCCTGTAAGCTCTAACTGTTGGCTGTTCATGTGCTGTTCATGAACATGTTCATGAGCCCCCATGTTCATGCCCCCAGAGTGCTGCACTGTAGCTGCCTGTAAGCTCTAGCTGTTGGCTGTTCATGTGCTGTTCATGAACATGTTCATGAGCCCCTATGTTCATGCCCCCAGAGTGCTGCACTGTAGCTGCCTGTAAGCTCTAGCTGTTGGCTGTTCATGTGCTGTTCATGAACATGTTCATGAGCCCCTATGTTCATGCCCCCAGAGTGCTGCACTGTAGCTGCCTGTAAGCTCTAGCTGTTGGCTGTTCATGTGCTGTTCATGAACATGTTCATGAGCCCCTATGTTCATGCCCCCAGAGGGCTGCACTGTAGCTGCCTGTAAGCTCTAGCTGTTGGCTGCAGTAACTTGAGCTAGGTAGAAGATTGTTTTCAGGGTTTTCCCCCCCTTACCAACAGACCTCGAGAAACGGTTTATGAGAAACCGTTTAAAATCGCTTAAAACACTTTAAAAGCTTCGCCTATTTCTTTGTACAACCATTAGGCTTTGCACAGGAAGATGTATTTATTTCTTCAGGCAAATATGTATCTGCTTAAATATCTCAGGATAAACACAGTGGAGCACAGTGGAATCCTACAGTGGACATAAAAGTGAAATAAAAAAGCAAAAGCTTTTTTTTTCCAAATGTAAAACATTAGCCAATTAAAGATGGTTATACAATATCCACATGTGTTAAAGAGGAATGTTTATAATATGCCTGAATAGTGGCAACTTTACATCTGACAACACGTATCTAGATTCTCATACTGAAACAGGATACAATTCTCACTCCCCAGACCTGAAACTTTCTCTCATATTCTGTATGCTATCCCCCTCCCATCTCTTTGTATGATTGGATGCATGTTAAGGCAAATTCTGCCACATGTTTGAACAAGCTGAGTGAATGTGTGCAAGGATGGAGGACTGTGCCTTTCATGGTATTGAAATCACTTCCTCAGAAATGTCCTCAGAGGCAGAAAAGCACATTCCAGAATCTCTAGCAAGAATCCTATCTCACACTGTCTTCAAAGTGTCATCCCTTTGTCTGTTCTGAAGAGACATATTGACAAATGGCTCTTTTTTATGTCTTCAGGCTAAATAAAGCACACATTTCTTTCAACACTTACACTTTAGGAATGTGGTTTCCGAGGGCTATTCTGGTTATGGTATTTTCATTAATTTGTACATTTAACCCTATATTTACCTAATTAACACATGTCCTAGACTTAGATTTAGAACTACTAATTTACATATGGATGTTTTACTGTGCCCTTATGCTATGACAGGATAAACAGGAACATAAAAGAAGCAATACATTTTGTGGTGCTGCAGTTAGCTGTGGTTTGATTTATGATGATTGCGACACTTAATTGAACTTGATGAACACACATGCACACACACACACACACACACACACACACACACACACACACACACACACACACACACACACACACACACACACACATAAACATCACACACACACACACACACACACACACACACACACACACACACACACACACACACACACACATTCACACTGTCTCTCTTTCTCACTACCACCAAAAGGTACTACCGCTGCGACCGCAACATGACTTGGAGTGTAGGCATCCTACACTACAGTGATGAGGTGAAGATAATGAGTGAGCTCATTAGCGTCCATGAGGCTGGTGGCAAACCCAAGCTGAAGAAAGCCATTCAGGACATCCGCTACATTGGCAAGGGCACGCACACTGACTGTGCCATTTCAGTTGCCACGGGCCAACTCATGACCGGGTAAGACAACCAATTGGACTGTTGTAGTGACACTGTAATAAACCGTCATTTCATGTACCAGTAAAGAGCTCCAGTCTTGGAGCTGGACTGGGACACATTTAGTCTGGCGATCACCAGACGGACTCACAAAAGAGAATTGGTTTGGGAATGCTTGGTTCACTTACAGTACTATTTCCAAGAGGCAGAACCAGCAGTGAAATGAAACTGAAATTGGTACATCAAACTTGAAAACTGAATCCTAAGTCGTAAATCATGAGAATTTCTTAAGTACGGCAAACACATCTTTCTTGTAAACAAAGGTTTAATACAGTTGTTTGCTCAATTCCAAAGAAGAGACAAATCCATGCCAACAGCGCAGCCATTGGAAGCAGGATAAGCTGGAAGCTGGATAAGTGGTTTTGATTGTTTCTTGGGTTTTCTGTGATTTTGGAAATGGCTGTGAATTGCTAGACAGATCTGCAGAGCAAATTCAAATGAGATCACGGATTTTACTTTATACAACCATTAGGCTTTGCACAGGAAGATGTATTTATTTCTTCAGGCAAATATTTATCTGCTTAAATATCTCAGGATAAACACAATGGAGCACAGTGGAATCCTACAGTGGACATAAGTGAAATAAAAAAGCAAAAGCGTTTTTTTCCAAGTGTAAAACATTAGCCAAGTTAAAGATGGTTATACAATATCCACCCAAGCTAGCTGCATATTGTTGTTGGAACATGCTCCACTAAACTGAACTTGTCCACAATTAACCCTCCTTGACTCAAAATCTGCAAGATTGTTTTGTCATTACAGTGTAACAGTACCTAATTTTGCATGAATTTGTTTAGCTCGCCTGTCCTTGGGAACAAATACATGGTTGTTGTAACAGACGGCCACCCTTTTGATGGTTACAAGGAGCCATGCGGGGGGATCAGCTATGCTGTTTCTGAGGCCCGAGGCATGGAAATCAAGATCTTCGGGGTTGCCATCACCCCCGATCACTTGGTAATGAGGAGTCCAAGAAAGAGTTGTTTTCTGTGTTGTGTGTGTGAGATAAGCTGCATGTCTTGAATTGCTGTGGTTAGGTTAGCCCTAGGTGTTTTTTCTTCTGAATCGGGTGCAATCAAGTCACAGCAAGTATATGTACTTTCCAAATATAAAGTATTTGATCAGACATTTGTCAGCCCTTGTACTTATTAAATGCAAATCTCTCTGGCACACAGTCAAGTACAAATGCCACATCTCTGAGATATGGTTTAATGCTTTTCTGCCTTCAGTGTGCCTTCAGGTTTTGATGATTGATAATTTGATGATAAGTCATTTCATTCTCTATATAATTCTAATTCAGGACAATCGTCTAAGTGCCATAGCAACTGAAGACATGTACCGTTACAACCTGTCTGCCACAAGCAACAACCCTGAGGTGGTGAGGAACACCATCAACACCATTGTCTCCACCATTGTGAGTAAGGACGCTGACCAAATCTCTTTTAAAGTGCCAGAACCGAAGGGCCATTTCTGTCTAAACAAAACCATTCTCTTGATCAAATCTGTGTCTGTTCAGTTTGTGAAGTTCTGCTTTGTCTCTTCCTCTCATGCCTTTCATTCCTTTTCCCCTCCATCTCTCCCCGCTTGCTGTCTGTCTGTCTGACTCTCATCTAACTTCACAGTACAAGGACTCGGAAACATTGGTGAGTCATAAAGCACTGACAGATTTACCCAGACAAACAACATTATCATAGACTTGCTGCAGCACACTGGTGTGTCGTTAGGACTGTGGACTGAGGGTTAGGGGGGAATTATAATTAACAATTTGCCCAAAATTGTAGGCTATTGTAATCACTTTTCATGAAATTTCTTGTAAACCAAACTTTATTTAATATTCAACCACCTTTCTTGATACCAAATAGCTTAGCTGCATTCAGAAGCAGTACAAAGTTATCCGGTATGTCCTGCTGTATAGCTGAAAGGCATTGAAAAAACTGTAATAATACCTAAAAAGGATGCCTGACCATGAACTTGATCCACCCCTGCTTTTAAATTACCAGTGTTTTTGCAGTGGGGGCAATAAACAGCAACAAACTTATTAAGGGGATTCCTATGCTTTATAAACATGGTAATGTGCCCTGTGCCGTGAGATTTTCTTATATTAAATAGTGTGCCATGAGAGAAAAAATTTGGGAAACACTGTAGTTAACTGTCTGAGAAACACTCTGAAACTCTGGGCTGAAATGGTTATGCTGTGTTGCTGTGAAATGCCAAATATAAAGGCCAAGCTCTGGCCAACATTCCAACATTGCTATGCACAATTATATTACATCACCCTTGATTTTTTTCTTTTTTATTCTGTTTCAGTGCTGTTCATATGAATGCAAGGTGGGTGCAAGTGTGTGACATGCTCTCTAACAGTGTGCCTCTCACCCCTCATACACCCGTCATTAGTTAATCTACTGTTTTTATTATAGACTGACAAAAGGTGGCACTAAATACACTTAATTTAACATGCCCATTCTCTGGAATATGCTCCCAGCATGTTTTTAAAAGTGATGTCATGAAACTCAGTGATGATTTCCACCTATATGTATGTGTAATTACAATAAGCTAAGAATGTGATCGATGTGGTGTGCTAATTGTCATAGAGGTGAATATATATCTTCTGTAAGGGCCTGTATTGGGCATGCAGTGATGTGATGTCAGCTCTGACTGACATCTGCTCATATTCACAGGCTCCTAGAGGATCGGTCGGGCCATCTGGAGAGGCAGGAGATGTGGTAATGTCTTCTTTATTCTGTCAATCACAAGGCACCATGACAGGCAACAGAAGATAGATAGATAGATAGATAGATAGATAGATAGATAGATAGATTTCCCTTGGAATGAATAAAGTATCTATCTATCTACCGTATTTTCCGGACTATAAGTCGCACTTTTTTTCATAGTTTGGCTGGTCCTGCGACTTATAGTCAGGTGCGACTTATATATGAAAAAAATTATATAATTGAACATGTTTTTAAATGTTACTTTATATTAACTGACATGAACCCTACATGAAACATTACTGTCTACAGCCTCGAGAGAGTGCTCTCAAATGCACAAGTCCTGTGCACTTTCAGTCAGATTAGTGCTTGTGCTATGCCTGAAACACTGCGTGCATACTTAAATCCTCAAATGGCGGGATTCTATTTATAGCTGGGCCTCAGATTAGGACAAATAAAAGCCAGTATAATTTTGTTTAAATTTAACTGATAAAAAGCTCTTCTTAATCATTTATATTGTTGGTTGGTTTAATATTGTTTGGTTCATAATATTCCAAGCGTTGCTCCAATGAAAAGTCATCAGAGAGAAACACCATGAGAGACATTATTTTACCCCATAGTTGCATCTCAACTACCATACACAGTAAGTGTGCTCATACAAACATCCCCTATACAACATCTAGAGGCTGAAGGCAATAACCTACATTTAAACACAATTGTTGCTACCAGGCATCAGCCTACGAATTTTATAAAAAAGTAAATCATGCATAATTTAAAAAATAACTAAATGTAGGCTATCTTAGACCTCTTTGGCTATACTGAATACGGTTTCCCTTGCAGCACAGCACACGTTCCATGAATGAATGAAAGCGGATGCCTTATCTCGCAATAAGCGGATGGAAATCCCGACACTCTTTCATACATTAAACGTAATAGTGAACCATTAAATACCCCACAGATTTCAGTGGTCACCCGATATTTAGCAATATAATCAAACAGTCCAAACGTAAATCAAATCTCAAATTGAACATCTTCTGCTTTTGATAGCCTACCGGTATGCCGCTCCAAACGAAAAGTATAGGCCTATGTCTCACAATTCTGCATTCTCCACATTTTTAGCTAAATTTTCATGTATCATATCAGCATTTTTCTTCAGTGAATCTTTTGTAAATTGCTTTACAATTACCGTCGGGCCTAGGCCTATCGACTGGCTTGCTTCATTCACGTCTAAAACGGCATCTTTTTCTCTCTAGTGAGCATTTAATCTGCTGCCAGCTTGTGACTCCATATCGCCCAAAATGCATGATTGCATTGTATTCTCCACATTTCAGATATACTGTATACCACATGGCATTTTCTTTCAGTGAATCTTTTACTTTGCAATTACCTTCCTGCCCTCCTCTTGACTCCTTAGTCTTCATTAACATGAATCTTTTTGGCCTCAATAATCCAGTTACATAGTCTCTGTTTTTGGTTTTGGATTTTGTTAAATACATTTCTAAATAAATGCGACTTATAGTCCGGTGCGATTTATATATGTTTTTCTTGTTCATGACGCATTTTTTGACTGATGCGACTTATACTCAGGAGCGACTTATAGTCCGGAAAATACGGTATATACCGTATCTATCTTTTTGAAAATGACCAGTTTTTTCTCTCGCCAAACTG
The DNA here is from genome assembly GCF_017589495.1 of Alosa alosa. Lineage (NCBI taxonomy): Eukaryota > Metazoa > Chordata > Actinopteri > Clupeiformes > Clupeidae > Alosa > Alosa alosa. The sequence continues at coordinate 13,168,562 of NC_063201.1, forward strand.
TTGACTAGATTCTTTCCCTTTTGCTAGCATGTCAGATATCAAAGGCCTGTTAGGTTGTCTAGTTTTGTTTAATGTCAAAGCATACTATGAAGTGCGCACATCCAAAAGTGTTTCAGAAGGTGCCAAATCAAAAAGGGCATACAAGTGAAAAAGTGAAAAAGACTTGCACACTGCCTTTGAACGACTCAACTTTTAATAGAAAAAAGACACAACATTTCGATCTTACGATCTTCTTCAGGCTTCTTCTGCCTGAAGAAGATCATAAGATTGAAACGTTGTGTCTTTTTTTTAAAAGTTGAGTTGTTCAAAGGCAGTGCAAGTCTAGTTTTGTTTAATACCATGGTATAGCTGTTGAACTGAGCGTCGCACAGCCTCTGAAAGTGAATCGGTCTCAATCGCCTGCAATCAGTTAGCATTATTTTTTTAACATTTAAAAAAATAAATAATAATGATGATTAACACATTCATTTTGACAGCACTAAATTAAACACATTACAGTTGACCACACCACAAAATTAACCACATATTACAATCACAGCAGACAAAAGAGAAAAGTGGTCTTCCTTCTCTGGTGGGTTACTCGGTGTGTCTCACTGACTGTCCAGAGGTATTTAGGGCAGCAGTGACAGCCACTAGGGCATTTGCACAGGTGTGGCTGGGAGTTGATGGAAGATGTTTGGGGGTTTCTGTAAGGGCATGTTTGACAGACGTCCAAACACTGGCTATCTTTGAATGTATTCTGTAAACATAGAAGGGGGCCCTTTTCACTTCTCGTGTTTCAGGGTATTGGAATGAGGCTCACCTCTCCACAATGCCTGGGGGTACATGGGGTTAGTCTGCTGTTGTATAGGGGATGTTTGTATGAGCACACTTACTGTGTATGTGTAGTTGAGCGTTCATGCATTACTATGGGGTAAAATAATGTCTCTCTCTCTCTCTCTCTCTCTGTTTGTGCATGTGCGTGTGTTTGTGTGATTGGTACCATGCATGGTCTTAGATAGATAGATAGATAGATAGATAGATACTTTATTGATCCCCAGGGGAAATTCAAGTCAGTCATTCAACACAGTGTGTGGGTGTGATTTGTACCATGTATGGTCATTGTAGTGTGTGTGTGTGTATTTGTGTGATTGGTACCATGCATAGTTTTGCACAGTTTGCCAGACATAATTTGGCTGTCATAAAGTTTGCGAGCATATATTAACACCTCCACTTAACCTATACATGCAGTAAACAATTTTATTGACAACAAATGTGGATGGCCAGCGACCACCCAGCTAATGTAAATAAAACACTGGCAGCTTGCTATAAACCCATACATGACAAGTACATTTCTACTGCAATTACTGTCTGTTATATGTCATGCTACAGCTGTAATAATTATTGATACAACATTATGATATGTTTTAATGTAATACCAACAAAATGTTGTAGTTACAAGCCAGGCAACATTTAATGAAATGTAATGGTATGTACGTACAGGTGGGAATGACCTAAATGATAGTGCCATCCTATTGCTGCAGTCATGTTGGGTAGGGAGTCATTCTATTTTACACCAGCTAGTCTGTGGCATAGCAAATAAATATCAGCCATATTTTATGGAAACTGATTGACTCATTTAAATTAGTGTGACACAGAAAATCAGGTTTGAAATAAAACTTTCATTTTTGACATTACCTGCACCACTTGAGTTTGATTGTATAGCACTATCATGTCAGGGAACCTGATATAGTAAAAGGACCGATGTGACGAGACTTTACGCTGTATCTTCAGTGAAAACTGACCTGAAAACTGAATCGCTATCTTCAGTGAAAACTGGGATTTCGAGTAGGCTGGAAGTTTATACCCTGTGCACTGCAGGGAAATCAACAAAACAACGCTCTAAGTAAAAAAAACAAAACGATGGGGGTGGATCCCCTAGCAATCACAATTAAACCACCAAAAGCTGGAAGAGGAGATCAGAGATCGGGAGGGATGTGCCTGGGGTGTTTATCATTACCCTCACATATTTCATTCTCAAGCCATGGTGCTTAATGAGCCAACAGTCTGTCAGTGCACTTCAAACATGCCTGCCAGATGTTCTGCCCATTTAAGTACACAGATCTGTCAGAGCTACAGAAAACAGGCATTTGGGGGCATCTGGGAGTATTAACACAAAGTGATCCTTAATTAAAAAAAGTGCTTGTAATCTTTTGTGTTTCCAGGGAACTCCAGGAAGGCAAGGTGTTGCAGGGAAGCCTGGTAGTCTTGGAGCTAAGGTCAGCAATGTTTTGGCAGGCAGACTAAAAGTATTTATATAGTTGTCATACAAGAAAAGTTTCATATTCTTGAGCACTGATGGTGAGTATGTAGTGGGGAATATGTGTTGACAATACGAAATATAGAATGTTTAGGTTTTGCATTTGGGCAGACACCTGCCCAAATGCAAAACCTAAACATTGTATATCCTCTCTGAAAATGCATTTCCTTATCTTAGCAAACTACTTGTTTTGTTTTTACTCATTGTTTTCCTGTGATCCCCTTCTAGGGTTCAGCAGGTGACCAGGGACCCACAGGACACAGAGGAGAGAAGGTCTCCATTTTAGTTTATTAAACATGTTTGTATACATGTACATTGTCACTGTAACTTCCCCAGACATCAAAATGTCTCTACTAAGTCCCTATTTTAGCCATGTGTTCCCTCTGATCTCATAACCTCTAACCTCATGACCTCTAATATCATGATCTCTAACCTCTGTCTCTCATCTCTTATCTTTAGGGTGACAGTGGACCGGCTGGCGATAGAGTAAGTTTCTGATTGCTGATTGTGCTAACCTGTAATATGTAATATCAGCTGTATACAGTAGGGGACATACCATATATACAGGGGACATACCATAGATATATGGGACATACAATAGATATACACTACCAGTCAAAAGTTTGGAGACAAGAAATTTCCATTCCACTCCATTATAGACAGAATACCAGCTGAGATCATTTGCATTGTTTTTTTTACTCAGGGCAGCAGTTTTCAGATTACATTATGTTCTTACATAATTCCAAAAGGGTTCTCCACTGTTTTCTCAGTTAGCCTTTTAAAATGATATCAGATTAGTAAACATAATGTGCCTTTGCAGCATTGGATGAATGGTTGCTGATAATGCTGCAATGTAGATGTTACTTTTGCAGTTATGTAAGCACATAATGTAATCTGAAAACTGTTGCCTTGATTAAAAAACAACGCAACTGATCTTAGCTAGTATTCTGTCTATAATGGAGTGAAATGGACATTTCCAAGTGTCTCCAAACTTTAGTAGTGTATATATGGGACCTTTCAGTTGTATACAGTAGGGAACATACCATAGATATATATACAAGACATACCTTCTCAAGTGTCTTTCCGAGTCTTCCAGTTCCAGTGTTTTCAAAATATTTTTTTTCTTTTTACCTCACAGGGCCCAAAAGGCCCATCTGGACAAAAGGTCTGTATTAACTGGCCCTTAAAAATGACTATGAATATTTACTTTGAATTACTTAATTGAGCGTCTCTCCGTTTCTCCATTTGTGTAACAGTGTTTGTTTTTCTTGTTTCAACACTCGTTTACAGGGAGAGAAAGGGCAGAATGGTGCGGATGGAAAAGACGGACTGATGGTGGGTTGCTTGTGTCTTTTTTTCATGGCTGAGCCACATATGGCCCTTCATTCTGCACATTTAACAAGAGGTCTGGAATATTATAAATGGGGAACACAAGACAATGTTGCGGCGAATTGCTCATAAACATGTGTAATTACATCAATTATATATGTTTACATAATACTTATGTGCTTTCATTAAATTTGCAGTCATTAGGTGTAAATGGATGCACAACACACCTGCAACTTGTGCGATGGCCAGCTAGTCATACAGTAGGATGAGTTTTGTTATTACAGTGCATAGAAGGAGTGGAGGAATTATTCAAAGTCAAAGTCAAAGTCAGCTTTATTGTCAATTTCTTTACATGTTCCAGACATACAAAGAGATCGAAATTACGTTTCTCACTATCCCACGGTGAAGACAAGACATATTTTACCAATTTAAGTCCACAGACAAACATAACATTCAAGTAAACAAAAAGTAAGTAAATAAGTAAATAAGAGGGCACATATAATAATGAAAAAATAAGAGCAGCAAAATTTGGTTGAAATTGTGCATAGACAGTCAATAAAATACTAGTGCAAAGTCAGGCCAATAAAAGGCTTGGGTAGTTCTGTTTGACCTAAGTAATAAAGAAAGTGGCATAGTGGTGCAAGTTATGTAAGAGCAGCAGAAGTGTTGTGTTTTCAGGACAACAACACCAAGTTGTAAAGTGTACAAGTGTGCAAGTGTTCAAGTGTGCAAGTGGAGTAGTGCAGGCGGCCATTGTGGGTCCAATGTCCAGGATGTTATGTAGCTGAGGGTGGAGGGGGGGAGAGGAGGGAGAGAGTTCAGCATCCTTACAGCTTGGTGTATGAAGCTGTTGGTGAGTCTGGTAGTGCGGGAGCGCAGGCTTCTGTACCTCTTCCCAGAGGGCAGTAGATCAAACAGATTGTGAGCGGGGTGACTTGCATCACTCACAATTTTGGTCGCCTTGCGGGTGAGGTGGGTGGTGTAAATGTCCTTCAGGGAGGGGAGTGAAGCACCAATGATCTTTCCAGCTGTGTTCACTATGCGCTGCAGGGCTTTCCTGTTGTATTCAGTGCAGCTTCCGCCCCACACAGCGATACAGCTGGAGAGGATGCTCTCAATGGTGCCTCGGTAGAATGTGGTCATGATGGCTGGTGGAGCACTTGCTCGCCTGAGTTTCCGCAGGAAGTACAGGCGGCGCTGAGCTCTCTTCGCCAGTGATGCAGTGTTGGTGGTCCAGGAGAGGTCTTCACTGATGTGCACCCCCAGGAATGTGGTGCTGCTCGCTCTCTCCACCACAGCACCGTCGATGGTCAGTGGCAGGTGTTGGGTGTGACCTCTCCGGAAGTCATATTAACATTGACAAAAGGGGATTATAGTTATAGTTTTTATAGTTATCATTTATTAACTAAAAGGGATTTACAGCAAAGGGAGCAGAGCAGAAATGGGGGATGGGAGAAATGTGATTTAATGACATGACATCACCAGCTGTAGTTGGAATAATGACAGTGTTTTCACAAGACATTTTTCACAAAACGTCCAAGTTTGGAAAATTCCCTTGTGTATTCATAGTAAAAAAACATTCTTGATTCAGTCCAGTATTGCAATAATATCTCTTCAAAAATTATATAAATCCATAACATTTAAAAGTTGTAAAGACCTCATCCCCTTATTGTACTTACTCCATCATCCCCCAACACTAGCGTAACATGTGGAGGAAGTATCCCAGACACTAACAGTCACAATGTTGTACCGCCCATTTTGAATTTAGTCCTTGATGTGGATGTTTACTCTAACCTACCAGAAGAGTTTATATAACCACTCAAGGTAAATTTGTTGTTGGCTTTGGGCCAAAGAACCAGACACCACTGAATTAAAGGCTGTTCCTTTAGAATTCATATGGGGCTTGCTCTTGCTCTGAAGTGTATGTTGGCAAATGTTTGCAAATGTGTCGCCTGCATGTTATAGGCCTAAGGCCTGTGAGTTTTTTCAAGGAGAGCAGACAAGTCACCTGCTGAGAAGTTGAACAAATTAGACATGTGGTACCATTTTTCTCTTGGATTTACTGTTTGTGTTGTGTCCAAACATAAGGGACATCCCACTGCAAGCTCATCTGCACACTATTCATTGTGCCCTATTTTTAATGGTCAGACACTTAAGGAAAGCAGAATTGTATAGTTCAAATTGCCTTTATCTGTTAAAAGCAGAACAGCTACAGAAAACGTGTCTTGAATGGCTGAAATTAGCTTTGTTGACATTGATCCATAGGAACACCTGGTGGCTACTTCTAGAGCAATCATGACTTGATTAGTTCCTCAAATGGCCTTTTGACATGAAAGGCGACTCCCATCACGCTTTAAATGGATCTCAGCAGTCTTTGTGTCCAACGTGTGTAGAAAAGTTTTGAAAGTCAAGCAAGTAAGCTTTACTCAAAGAGTGCATGAGTTGCTTGATGGTGTTTTAAGCCCCCACCGTCGACTTCAAGGCACCTAACCCTAACATTAACCCTAACCCTTGCCTAATCCTAGTGCCTTCCATGCAGCGCTGCCTGGAAGACGATGTTGGGAATTTAAAACACCATTATGCACATGAGTTAGTGTTAGTCATGCAGCTCTATCTGGCCATGAAATCAATTCAGCCGGACAAGAGAGGAAAAGAAGAAAGGGTACCAAGAAGGATGGAAAGAAAGAAAGAAAGAAAGAATGAATGAATGAATGAATGAATGAATGAATGAAAGGAATGAATAAATTAATGAATAAGTGAATGTGCATCAGATTTATTGAGATCAGGATGAACCATTTACTAGAGAAAATGAAAGAGATATTACATTGAAAAAGTAGTAGTTTTTTTGTCAGAAGTTTGAAGCAAGAGTTCTTGTGCATGCTAGGTGATATTATAGTAATTAGACAATACCCTAGTAGACAATACCTTATAGTAATAAGCAGTACACTTATGATAATTAGACAATAGCCATTACCGTGACACTTCACAAGTGCCAGAACATAATGGACATTTTTTTTGTGGAATTGTCTATGATCACCACAGGTGCCCACACAAAAAACACAAATACCGTACACTAACAACATTTTATATAATGTGTATAGGGGGAGCCTGGACTGGTTGGCCTGTCAGGTTGCAAAGGAGATGATGGCATGGAGGTATGTTTTTTTCTTCCTTATGTGTGTGTGCTTTGATCTGTTTCACAGACTTTCTCTGCCAACGTTGTCTCTCTATGTCTCTCACACACTCCTGTGCTTATTCATCAAGGTGGATTTCTCAGATGCACTCCCCCACTTGTTTATCCCAACTGAACCTTCAGTGCACCCTTTCTCAGACATTCATTTTATCATAACTCCTTTATCATGCACACACACACCAAAAGCTCCAAAGGCTGTTCGTACAGTATATCACTCCTGGTGCCATGTTCAGTTCTGAGTGCTGCAGGGATGTCAAGTTATGGTCCACTGATTAGTTTGTTTCTCTGGCAAAGTGTGCTGCAGTCCGAGCCAAAACATTTTTGGGTGTTCAAAGTCGTGCCTTGGGCGAGAGAGCCTTGTTTGGCGATATGCTCTCTCTCACTCTTCGACCGCTGTTAGACTACTTTAGTGCAAACAAACTTGGCAATGCTCCTTCTCAGTCAAGCATAAATAGCATAAATAGCATGAGTGGCTCGCCTGCTGTAGATCATGAAGTATATCATTGCATTGTTTCAACAACTTAGTCTTGATCTCTAAACATCTTAATTTGCCCAGGAGTTGGAGGGCTGCTTTTGTTGTCACCAAGCCTCATTCCTGTGGTCAGTTGGATTTGAAAAGACATGACTAACTGTGTGGTCGTTTCTTCTCAAAGTACAGAGTTGCCATCAATGTCCACACTGTACTGTATCTACAGGGGGAGCCAGGTCCTCCTGGACAAAGAGGAGATCCAGGGTCATTTGGAGGTCTGGGTGAAAAGGTAAAGCGTTGTAAAATATGTTGTCTGCACATTTCACTTTTGGTTTCCAGGTCAGTGAATCCATTATGAACAGATGTAGAACACACTTATAATCCCATTGTTAGAGTTAGGGCAGTATCAAGACTATAGTGAGTGTTTCAGGAAGAGCTCTTTGTAGAGCATTCCATGTAGATATCTTGTGTTTTTAAGTAATCCCTTAGAAACATGTAAGAATTTGAACATGAAATAATATACTGTGGCTATTTTTTGATAAGTTTCATTGTATGGAAATGTGTTTATAAGATGGTCAAGAGGTGATTCACCTGATACAGTACTTCATTGGTCTTGCCTAATAACTCATCTCAGCATGTGTGTCAAGGGAGAAACTGGACCAGTTGGATCTCCAGGACTCCCTGGGGTGCCTGGGCCCAGTGGACCAAAGGTAACCCCCCCACCCCCACCACAGCCCCTCCCATCCACCCAATTACAGTATACAGTAATTACTAGTAAATTGTGAGGAACTCCTGCCGAAACTAAACTTTTTTTTCTTGCACCATTTCATCGCTTAAGGGTGATTCAGGCTCCTCTGGCACAAGAGGCAACAAGGGAGACAGGGGTGATGATGTAAGTTTTCTTTTCTGATGTTTTTATTTATTTATTTATTTATTTTTTTCAAGCCTCACAGAAATCTGTCTCAAAAATTATTTACACACATCTCACATTACTTTGATGTACAGTACATTACTCACAAGAAACCAGTATTCTGAAGGCAGTGCCAATGACGTAATTGCATGGGGGCAGCCGTGGCCTACTGGTTAGCACTTCGGACCTGTAACCAGAGGGCTGCCGGTTCGAACCCCGACCAGTAGGCACGGCTGAAGTGGCCTTGAGCAAGGCACCTAACCCCTCACTGCTCCCCGAGTGCCGCTGTTGATGCAGGCAGCTCACTGCCCCGGGATTAGTGTGTGCTTCACCTCACTGTGTGTACACTGTGTGCTGTGTGTGTTTCACTAATTCACATATTGGGATAAATGCAGAGACCAAATTTCCCTCACGGGATCAAAAGAGTACTGGTATATATACTTATACTATACTGACATGACATACATTTTAATTACTATGGCAAAACTTTGCAAGGTATTTGAAATTATTTGAAAATTATGTTCTTGTTATGTAGTGTCATGTCTCAAGCCAGCCAACAGTTAACAACCATAACAAGCTGTTTTAACAGCTAACTCATCTCAGCATGTGTGTCAAGGCTCTGGTAGAGCATGACTGGAAAGCATGCATGTCTTACAGAGTCGACAACAAAGCATTTTCTAACTTTTGTGGATTTGTGGACTGTTCACTCATATGTCAAAGAGTGCAACAATAGAAAAAGCCACAAAGAATGCTGCTAAACCATAGCCATCTGGACTCCAGAGTCGTTTCCTGTTGGGACAGCTTGGTGTGCAATCAAGTATAAAATATCACTATTATGGTGCTAGTGCTAGTATTTGTCCATTTATAATCCAGAATGTTTTACAAACTATCCTCAAGGTTTGTTTATTTACATAAAAAATACAATGTATATGGTTTAAATATCGGTAACACTTTATTTTAATGTGTCACTGTTACAGTGTACTTACCTAATTAGGTACAGTGGTACAACCTGTGTAACAACATGTACTATCAGGTACTATCATTGTACTTGCATTATGTATTTGTGGGTACCTACATATAGTTGTTACATTGTAATACTGAGTGCTTTTACAAAACTTTGCCAATTTGCCTAAATTTTCATCAGAGGCAAAGAGCTGACCTGAGACCTGCTGGATGGGGTAAATCGGGTCATGATAGATGATATACAAAGCATGCTTAGCTCCAGTCAAGGCCTCATTGTCTTCAGTGTACATGTAACAGCTGTGCTGCTACAACCTTGTTACTCTTTGATACAGTGGAATAAACTGGAACAGGTCTTGTCTTGGAACAGGTCTACTAATTCACATGTACTGTGTGGTGTAACAGCAGACACGTTTCAACGCATCAATTACAGGATGTATATATGTAGATGTAAGTACTTAACTGGTACACTTTATTTTAATGGGTTTATTCCACTGTATCAAAAGAGTAATAAATGTGTACCAACACAGTTGATACATGTACTACAGTATGTAGGGTAATGGCAGACATGTTCCAAGACACCAATGACACAACATACATGTAATATGTAATTGTAAGTACTTAACTGGTACACTTCATTTTAATGGGTTTATGCCACTGTATCAAAGAGCAAAGAGCAACACTGTATCAAAGAGCAATAGTACATATATCAACACAGTTGATATATGTACTATGTAGTGAATTAGTAGACCTGTTTCAAGACATCGAAGACATAACATACATGTCATATGTACATGTAAGTAATTAACTGGTACACTTAATAGGTTTATTCCACTGTATCAAAGAGTAACAAGGTTGTAGCAGCACAGCTGTTACATGTACTGAAGACAATGAGGCCTTGACTGGAGCTAAGAATGCTTTGTATATCAAATCTATGACCAGATTTACCCCATCCAGCAGGTCTCAGGTCAGCTCTTTGCCTCTGATGAAAATTTAGGCAAATTGGCAAAGTTTTGTAAAAGCACTCAGTATTACAATGTAACAACTATATGTAGGTACCCACAAATACATAAGGCAAGTACAATGATAGTACCTGATAGTACATGTTGTTACACAGGTTGTACCACTGTACCTAATTAGGTAGGTACACTGTAACAGCGACACATTAAAATAAAGTGTTACCCGCTTAAAAGATTTTACAATAAATATACATTTGATGTCTTTGAACGTTTCTGAAAACAAGATATTTTCCTCGCTTTAAGCCCTGCATATGTCTTATACTTGTGAGGATTAGATCAACAGGTGGTGTTTTACAAGGCTTTTCAATGTGTCATGAGTCATATGTGCATGTACTGCATATGCAGTGCTATCAAATTGCATGGCTGGTTCACTTTGTGTTAAAGGAGCTGTTTAGAATCTGTAGCATAATGATGTAACTGTGAGTTTAACTGAAATATCATACGTTTATTTGTTTTACCCGGTATTTCTTATTTATTTATTTGTTTTACTCTAACATTCTATTGAATTTGTACCTGTTAGGCCTAAATACAATGCAAAAGTTTAGAAAAATTTACTGCATGTAGTTTGGTTGTTTTTTGTATATGAAGATGGTTATAGAAGTGTAATCACTTATATACACAAATATATACTGCATAAAATGTAATGGTGATATTAATGTCAGAATTTCTTTGCAGGGTGATTTTGGTGCTCCTGGGCCTTCTGGATCTGAGGTACTGGTCATGTCAGACTAATTGCTAACTGCAAATAATTCCACCAAATTTAAATTTTTTGCAATATGATAGAATAGTGAGTGCATAACATGACAAACATGTACAAACAACATTTACAAACAAACAAAATGTGAAACATACATACAAACATCACCAGCCATTTGATCAATAAGGAAGACATGCAAAAGTTTTAACTATTTTAACTTCCTTTATGCTTATCAGTTGAAGCCCTTGTAGAATTCATAAAAAAGTTTTTGTATTGGAAAAAAAAGGGAAATCACTTGGTCTTCTCTGGCCCTTCCTCTTGCTACAGCTCCGTCCACTCAATCTGACATGTCTCCGTAGGTCCCACACACTGTACAGCGTCACACAAACATATCATCTGGTAAACTACACCTCATCCCATTCAATGTAATGGGCCTACATTGACTTATTTTAAGCACACTACTTTAAATGATTAGGTGAGCCTCTGTGAAGAACAGCAAGTAAACCTCTTATTTTACATATACATCAGGCTACTGTCCAATCTTAGCTAAAATAGTAATAAGATGGACTTACAATGTGGACAAATTAAGATCTGAAGTAGAATGTTGTCACAAGCTTTCTTTAGGGGTCCCAACACTTATGCATCATCATCTTATTTTATTTAAGGTTGGTTGGTTTGTTAATGTAATGTAAACTAATTTAACAGAAATAGCATTTAGACCAAACATGTTTTTAACTACAGTTTAAACTGCTGTTTAAAATTATGTTTTAAAGATTATTTTAAGAGTATTTGATCATAATTGGTACTATTACAGGCAGTCATAAAGCTGTTATGTCTTGAAATTCTGTTAGAGGAAGAAGCTCTGTTATTGGCCGGGCACACAGTTAACCCAGTATGAGTAATAGTGAACATGAATAGTGAACATATATACAGTAATAGTGAATAGCAAAATAGTATATGTGATAGTAAAAAGCATCTCTTCCCTAATCTCTGTAGGGTGGGAAAGGAGAGAAAGGGACTAAGGGGGCCTCCCGGGATCCGGGGCGGACCAGGCGAGAAGGTAGGCCTACATCACATGACATGACACCAAACATGTTCACCTGATGCACAGTAATGCATTTGGTCATTCTCGCAGATGTAATCCTTATGTTCTGAAATGAGTCCAGTACTTGATGCCAGCTCCTACAATAATTTATGTGAGCGCTTTGGTATTGTTATTCAAATCACCCCAGTCATCTGGATCTATATTAAGCAGCATGATTCATTCAAATTCTTTGTACATAACACATGCACTGTGGTGATAGCCTGGCAGTGGAATATATATAGCTAGCAGCTTGGTGGTGAACATCAAATACAAGAAAATTATTTTTTCAATATATGGTGCTAATTTCATTGTAATTGTCAACTAATTGAAATCTAACAAAAAAATGGAGCTTGAAGTATTCACAAAGCTCTGCATTTGATATTTGTTACTCAGAACAACCAATTAAAGGTTGCCAAAATTGCTCATAAAATCTCTTTGGTCTCACCCAGGGGTGTGTTTCTAGAAAGCGTAGCTGGCTAACTTCCGTCGCAACCTTTTAGTAGGGCGGCTAAGGGCAGTTTTTCAGTGGAATCATGCAAATAGTGATATAAGCACCAAATTTGGCAGAGTTGTTCTCTAGGGCATACTAAAACTATTTGTCCGATTGGCCACTAGAAAATACAAGATGGCGGTCATATTTCAAGATGGACCCAAAAATGTACCCTACCCGAATTAATCCACCAGTCCACTTACCAAGTTTTGGCTTTGATACATGAAAGACTGTTGAGATCTCACTTTGGCGGCACTGCAGTCATCTGACATCTTTTTTTTTTTTTTTTATCTTTCACACACACGTACAGTTGTTTGAATCACAGATGTATAGTTAAAGTGAGTGAAAGGAAAAAGCAAACTGTCAGTAGTCAGTAGGGGGCTGCAATGCCACCAAACAGGAAGTCAGGTCATATTTCAGCAACACTTTCATGTATCAAAGACAAACTTGGTACATGGACTGGTGAATTCATTGCAAGGACGCACATACAATTTGGTGCCTTTTGACCTCTAGGGGGCACTGCATACGGCAAATATGCCTTTTGGTTGTGTTAATGCATGTAGCCTAACGTTTGATTCATATGCCCAGTTTTCAAAAATGAGTTAGTGTTGGAATCCTCAGATCCTCCTCTGTCTGATACTGTTGGTGAAATTGAGCCAGTACGCATAGGCCTATTTCTATGAGAAAAAAACATTGTCAGGTGCATTTTTGGTGGCCATCTTGAAATATGGCCACCATCTTGGATTTTTGGCCAATCGGGGATTTTTTTTAAAGTATGCCCTAGAGAACAACTGTGCCAAATGTGGTGCTTGTATCACTATTTGCAGGATTTTGCCCAGCTATTTGTAGTTAGAACCGTGGTTCTTGGATTTGATTGTTGATTGTGTGGCGGCAACATCAAATACATCTCTCTCTTTCTATGGCTCTGGTCTCTCTCACCTTGAGTGATTCAGGTGTCCAAAATAAAGCTTAGAGAAGGGAGGTGGGGGCATTAGTTAAATTTGAAAGCTGAAACCATGTCCACACAATGACTGTTTTCCTGAAAACGGTAATATTTGTTATCGTTTTGGCCTTGCTTCCACACGAAGACAGCGTTTTAGGTAACCAAAAAAACGAAAACTGGTTCCAAGGTGAGAACTTTTGAAAACCGAGTTTTTCTTGTGCCGTGTGACCATGCAAAAATGACATGGGCCCACCCCAACCTCTAGCACTTACCCAGGTAATTACATTACATTACATTACATTTGGCTGACGCTTTTTAACCAAAGCGACTAACAACATGGTAAACAGTAAGTTTTAGAACAATTCTCACAATTTCAGGACAGTTTAAAAAAAACATTAGAGTACAGTAGGAATAAGTGCGTCGGTGAGTGCTGTTTTTAACATTTACTTGTCAGTTTAAAACGGCTGGTGAGTGCTAGGATCAGTAAGACTTGTTGAAAAGTTGCCGCCGAGCCAGCCAGGAGTCGAACCTAGAATCTTCTGATCCGTAGTCAGACGCGTTATCCATTGCGCCACTGGCCCTGACAGGTAATGTATAGACTGTATAAAATAGAGAATTCTATAAAATAGTGAATCGTGAAGCATCTGCACCACCACAGCGACATCTACTTGCCTGGCACATGCACTATAGCGTTTTCGCCTGCCCTGTTTACACCTCTTCGTGAGGACACAAGAACTTTTTCAAACGGGTCGTTAAAGGTGTTAAGATGGTAAGAGAAAATATAACTCGTTTTTGTGCAGATGTGGCTTGAGTGTGTTGAAGAATGCCATGTGTTTTGGTTTTTAACACCTAATAAATGTTTTTCACTCCAAGTGCGAATGGAATATCAGTGTCACCTCTTTCCCTCCAGGGTGACCTAGGGCCTCCAGGAGCCCAGGGACACGAGGGCCCATCTGGAGAAGTAGGATCAGTGGTAAGCCATGTCGTCTGTGATGTATTGGCTGTATGTGTGCACATGTGTGTGCGTCAGGGATGGAAATTTAAAAAAAATTCCACCTGCCACTGTGGCTGGTGGATTCCAAAATCTACCAGCCACTCAACTGTTTTACCAGCCACTAGAGAAATGGCATGAAAATGTGATATCTTGATCGGCATTATTGCGATAGGACTAAAATGTGCTGAATTTTGCCCTAAACCTACAAGTACAGTAGGCTAGCAACAAAACTAAAAGCCAACAGAACCACAATAATATGCCATAGTGTCATGTCATAAAAGTGGTGTGGCTCCTTTAAGACTCCGTTTGTGTGAGTTCTGGAGCATCCTATAATCGACTCTCCAACTTGATCTAACTATACTGTACATCATCTGATTTAAATATTTACATGTATCAAGGCAATATTTAACATTTAGTATTTATTTTCTGTTTGGCCTGTTATGAAATGCACTGAACAATAAATTCACAGCTCAGCTTTAGGAAACTTAATGCTTAGCATTTTGTGAAACTACATTGGAAAAACTCTGGTTTTAATATTTACAGTTATCTAGGCGATATTGTTAACATTTATTTTGTATTTGGCCGTATTGTGTATTACAACAGTCCAAAGTTAGAGACCTCGTAGACATTTGCTTCAATTTCAAAACCGGATTACTCTGGAACGGCTAATTGCATAACGGAATGCTTTACACCTTTGTGTTCGGTAAATTCTGCTGTTTATTACAGTGCATGAAAATGCACTGTACTGTTCTTCCTAGGCAACTTCTTCTACTTCTTCTTATTATTATTATTCCGCTTACCACTTTTATTCTTCTTCGAATTTCTCTTGAATAGTTTAACGTTTTAGAAACTTCATTCAAACTTTGTAACGTAGGTCTTCAAACAGATCAGGTTGGTATGTCTTTTCAACTTTGAAACTTTTATACTTTTTAAACTATTAAAGAAAAACATTTTTAAAAATCCCCATAGATTTAACATTGCCGATTATGACATCATAATACGGCCATTAAGCAATTAGAATCCTATGGCAGGTGTTCAGGCCACCTGGATCAACTGCCAGTCTCAGGCTTTAAGCATACAAACTGGCCCTATTAAGACTACACATCCTGTTCAACTGCTTCCTCTGCCCAAAATTGTTTCAAAATAAAAGTCCTCACTACAATAATCCACTGTTAAACAATTTAACCCTTTAAACTACTGAACTTTTTTACATTCAACTTTTAAATGGTCTACTTTTAAACTATCATTAAACTATCTATCTATTAAACTAGCTGTCTATCAACAACTTTTAAACTATCTACATTCAACTTTTAAACTTTTAAACTGTATACATTCAACTTTTAAACAGTCTACTTTTAAACTATTATTAAACTATCTATTAAACTAGCTGTCTATCAACAACTTTTAACTTGTCATCAACTATGTCAACACTTGTCATCAACTATGACTCCTACCCACTGTAGCTAGTTAGCATGGTTAGCATAGTTAGCATGTTAGCATTGTTAGCATATTTAGCAAAACTGCTAAAAATGATTAGCTAGGTTAGCTAAGTCACATGGTTAGCATAGTTAGCATGTTAGCATGCTAGTTAGCATCGTTAACATAACTACTAAAAATGATTAGCTAGGTTAGCTAAGTCACATGGTTAGCATAGTTAGCATGTTAGCATGTTAGTTGGCATAGTTAGCATAACTACTAAAAATGATTAGCTAGGTTAGCTAAGTCACACGGTTAGCATAGTTAGCATGCTAGCATAGTTAGCATGCTAGTTAGTATAGTTAGCATAACTACTAAAAATGATAATCTAGGTTAGCTAAGTCACATGGTTAACATAGTTAGCATGTTATCATTGCTAGCATAGTTGGCATGTTTAGCAAAACTGCTAGAAAACATTAGTTAAGTTAGCTAAGTAGCATGGTTAGCATAGTTAACATTGCTAACATAGTTAGCATGTTTAGCAAAACTGCTAGAAAACGTTAGCTAAGATAGCTAAGTAGCATGGTTAGCATGTTAGCATTGCTAGCACTGCTATAAAACATTAGCTAAGTAGCATGGTTAGCATAGTTAAAAATCTTAGCATAACTGCTAGCAAACATTAGAGCCATTCCAACTTTTAGTTATCGTCAAATATCTACCTATACACAGCCATTAAACTATTTGAATATCAACATTCATTAAACTTCCAGTCTGTCAACAACTTTTAAACTATTTACCTTCAACTTTTAAACAGTCTACTTTTAAACTATCAACTTTTATTAAGCTATGCAACCACCATGTCTATCCTAGCATCACCGTAGTAACCATCTCTGTATTATCGGTTTTAACTATACATGATATTGTGGGGCCTGAGGCGATGGGTGGCACGCAGGTCCTCCCCTCTGTCAGGTCGTCGCAGTATAACTGCAGGGGCTGGGTGGAACTGTGGCCATTAATGGGTGCCCAGGTTGGCAATCAGTCAGGCAATCAACCAGGCAATCAGTTATTCCTATTATTATACTTATCATTAATAGAGGCAATTACAACTCCTCTCCTCTGAACCCTCCCTCTCTCCCTCTCTATGTTCCAGCCTCTCCTCCTGGCCCAACAGCAAACCAGCCTTATACATATGCACACACACACACACACACACACACACATACATCCTCACATACTCACTACCCCTCACCCCCATCCCCACCCCATCCCAACACCACCTCATTCACACTCTTAGAGCTACCATCGCACCCCATCCCCCTTCTTTTTCATTCAGGTCATCAATTTCATCCCTGATAATCATATCTGTAATCATCCTGGGACTTAAAATCATCCTTAGCCTTTTCTGTTATTAATGTTATGTTGTGTTATGTTTGTGGAAGCCAAGTCAATGTGATGTCTTGTTAAGTTACAGTATGTGTTTATGTAATGCACGCCTGTTTTGTCGTATGTAGTATTCATGTGCATGTCGTAGTGTTGCATTTTCTGTAATGTCAATGATGTTTGCAAAAAAAAAAAAAAAAAAAACTATACATGATATTTTACATCACAACTTTAGCATTTTCATGCAAATTCCTTGGAATTGCATTTCTAGTTCTGATATGTAATCTCTTGAATGAAAAGTTTGTGGGATATTCCACCACAACGAATGGGTGTGGAGATGTCCGCCTGTTTGCCTCATAGGTCTAAATAGTAGCATGTCATCTTGTTTTCCGTGAAGGTGTCGCGGGCCGGATTAAAATAGCGGGCCACTTCAAAAAGACAAATTCGGCGTGAGAATATTAGTCTGTTTAGATACAGCAACAGATCCACAGATCTCACTAGATTTGTTTATGCAGCCATCCTGAAATAAGATAGCAGTGGCACATGAAAGCATAGCGACAGTTTCTTAATGGTAATGGAAAAAAGTGAAGCACTGCACCAGTGACTATAGGCTATGCTGCAGGTGGCGGCTCACTGGTAGTTGTTGAACTTCAAATCAGCGCGATTTACGGCTGGTAACGTTACATGATCCCTACAGACACTTTCTTATTTTTAACCGTCAATAACTATGAAAATTAGATCGGATCTGACTATTTGTGGTAGCCTATGCTAGCTCATCTACCCGCCACAGTGGCTGGTAAGTTGACCAAATTCACTCGCCAGCGCACAAAACTACCCGCATTTGGCGGGGGGCGGGTGGCTAATTTCCATCCCTGGTGTGCGTGCGTGTGCGCTTGTGAATGACTGAGTGAGTGAGTCAGTGACAGGGTGTATGTCCTTCACATGGTTAATTGCTGTGTGCTCAAAAGATAAAATGTGATATGACACAGCCAGAAACCCATATCTGGTTTCAGAATTAAATCAGCAGAAGACTATGAACTTCAAATTTTGAAGCTTTGTCTTGTTTACACAGACATTTCACATTGTGAATTTTCTGTTGCCTTGCATTGAAGTTTCTCTCTCTATCTCACTCTCCCTGCATGTGTGTGTATGTGTGTGTGTTTGTCTCTGTGTTTGTTATGCAGGGTGCAAATGGAGTTTCTGGTCTAAAAGGCTACAAAGGAGAACCAGGCCCTACGGGTCCTGAGGTATTAGCACCCCTTGTTAATCTATTTTTTTATTCAGTTCAGTTTTGGCTCACTTTATCCGTGTTTTGAGTGGCACAGACCATTTAATGTGTTGTTGCAAAGCTGGCCTTGTGTTGCTACGCCTGCACACACTTAGTGCCAGTCAGTGATCAAACTGTCTCTGACTAGTGAAATGAACACACTTGGAGTGTATTAATGTGGTCATTTTTGGCTGTTCCATTCCATTTCCACTGGTGTGGCCTTAGTTTTTCTGGTGAGCTGTGTTCTTTCCAGCTCTGTGTTCTTTCCAGTTCTTTTCTCAATTTCCAGCGAACATCAAAATGCAGAAAAGCATTCGTAACTGATTTCACAGCTGCTCCAAGCCTGTCTATGGAGCAGCTGTAGAACTATGGAACTCACTGTAAAATGTACCGGTAAAAATCTTATGAACTGGACTGGACCTTCTAACTGCATTGTCATTGTAAATAGTAGTAAAGCTAGTCCTATATATTGGCTACGTTTTGGTGCCCCCTCTGTCCCTTGGTGCCCAATGCATAATGCGCGGTGCGCGTGGTGGTAGTGGTGGGACTGGTAGCGCCAATAAAGACATTCATTTGGATGTTGTGTTATTTACCGAAGAATACTTTCTCTGTTGTTGCAGATTTGTGTTAGTGAGGTAGTGCACAAATGTTTGTGGCTTTGAACAGAAAATGAGGACGAGTGTTGGTTTAGAACACATATACGCTTTCTGAAATTTACATATATACAGTACATAAGCAAAACATTTAGTTTAAAAAATCAAAGAACCAAGGGAAGAGCATGTAAGACTTGTGGTTTACAAGGAGTAGCAAGGGTAGGAGATCGAGATGAGTTGAGAGGCATGATTTATTTTCCTCAGATAGTTCATGCGGCACTGTGCGGCATGCGATACATCTAGTTCTGCACATTATTATTGTTATAGTGTATGATATGGATGTTTCTGTCCTCCTGAGCTAAAGTAATATAGTTGTTAGAGTTATAGTTATCGTTTCCTGAGCTAAAGTAATATAGTTGTTAGAGTTATAGTTATCGTTTCCTGAGCTAAAGTAATATAGCTGTTAGAGTTAATGTTTATCGTTTCCAGTGTGAACGGGCCCTCTGCGGGAGTTCTAGCCATGTAAAGTTTTGAATTCATAGGAAGCATTAGAAATACCAAATGGAACTCTCCCATTACGGTAACTTGGCTTTGCAGAAAAACATCTGCTAAAGGTAAATATGTCTTTCTGTGTCTGCATTGTGTGTGTACTAGGGGGTGAAGGGCACCAGAGGCCTGCCTGGGCCCCCTGGAGAACGTGGCTCAACAGGAGAGAGGGTGAGTCACCACAGCCTGGCCCTGACTCTGTCCCAAAAAAAAAAGAAACCTGTAAAAATGTACTGGTACATTTTTTGTGTGTGTGTATATTTTTACAGATGATTATGTCACTCCCTTAATGGAAGGTTCCTTAATATATAATGTACCGGTAAGCGAGGACGGCACTCTCAGTTCTCTTTCAAACTTTTAATCACCAACAAGGATGTTGCCGATTAAAAGTTTGAAAGAGAACTGAGAGTGCTGTCCTTGCTTACATTATAATGCCTGTGTACTGTGCAAGCCTGGGTCGAAACGGCCAACAACATTGCATGCAGTGAGGAGTTACTCCTGTAGCATTCACTCAGAGGCCATGATATTTATCTTTATGTAATGCGTTTCACTGTAATGCCTCTGTGTTATACGACTCTCTGACATCTTGAGTGATTAAATGGTGTTCATTTCTTGTTGTTTCCTTGAATGTAACAGGGAGAAGATGGATTCCCAAGTGAAGGGCAACTAGGATACGCAGGATTCCAGGTTTCCCCTCACACCATTCTCCTTTTATCCTCAGTCCATTTATCCTCTACACTTCCATGGCTTTGTTATGGGGCCAATGTCAGCTCTTTCTCCAGAAGTCATTTTAGTACCCCAGTGTAGGAAAATTCTGGAGAACTCATTTACTGCAGCTGCCTGGAAGCTTTAGCCGTTGGCAGAACCGATTGGGTTTTTGTACCGATAGTACTCGGTGACTTCGAGAAACAGAAATCTATGTGAAAAATCGTCAGAACTCTCCTTTATGTAGGCTATTTATATATGTTGATCTTGATGATTCTTGAATATGATAGTTCCTGTTGGCATGCTAGTGTTTCAAAACACTTCACCTTCACAGTGGAGACTTATAAGTATAGTATATGATGTATACATACTCTTTTGATCCCGTCTCTGCATTTATCCCAATCCGTGAATTAGTGAAACACACTAATCCCGACAGAGTGAGCTGCCTGCTACAGCGCCACTCGGGGAGCAGTGAGGGGTTAGGTGCCTTGCTCAATGGCACTTCAGCCGTTCCTTCTGGTCGGGGTTCGAACCGGCAACCCTCCAGTTACAAGTCCGAAGCCCTAACCAGTAGGCCACGGCTGCCTACTTATTGAAGGGGCATTGAAACTGGGGGGGATTTACTGTAAGACTGGTTAGACTGTGGACCATAGTACTGTATTTCTGTTGCCAGAGCAACTTGAATTGGATCTTTTCATAAGAAGGATTCCTAGCATCCCAAATGCACACCAAGACAAACACAAACACAGACACACATGCAGAGAGAGAGAGGGGGGTTGAAACACAGTCAGCAACATAGATAGATACAACCCCAAGGGAAAATTCCAGAAACATCTTTTCTGGGCTGGTGGATGGATCATTCTCTTCCATGTAACTATTGTGATTACAGTGCTGTAAGTAGTAGCAGATGCTGAAGTCTAGTCAAGAAAACCAATTTCCAGTTGAACTTTCCACCTAACTCTTTTAGCAGGACCCGATAATTTAACACTGTTAAATTAACATTAACATTAAACACTGATCTTTTTTTGTTGATTTCACCTTTGTATTATTATGACCGCCCGCTGTGGCGGTCATATAGGTTTAGTCAGATTTATTTATTTATTTATTTATTTATTTTCTTTTCGCATGCCCAAATTTCCGTCAATGATTCCCGGGACACTGAAAGACCGGGTTACCGCGAAACTTGGTGGACATGTAGCCCCACATGGATAGCATGGAACCATCGTTTTTCGTTTTGATCTGTAGCCCCTCCGCTGAATTGGACCCCGAAGGAGGGTAGGGCGAACACAGTTTTCTGTGAATATCTCGAAAACCGTAGGGTTTAGGAGGACCATTTTTTTGTATGTTGATCTCAGGGGCCATGTCAACCCATTCCATAACCACTCATTTCATGTATAAGCGCCACCTAGTTAAACACAAAAAGTAAAAAAATGAGGTGGTGTAATTGAAGGTATCTGTGACCTAACATAGTCAAAACTGCACAAAATTGGAAGTGTAGGATCATTATGACACCCTATGTATGCACGCCAAGTTTTGTGGAATTCCGTTCATGGGGGCCACACAATAAATTAATTTATGTTACTATACACCAACTGGCCTGTAGGTGGCGGAGACAGTTTTCTGTGAATATCTCGAGAACCGTAGGGCCTAGGAGGTCCACCTTTTTTGTATGTTGGTCTTAAGGGGCATGTCAACCCATCCCATTACCACTTATTTCATGTATAGCGCCACCTAGTTAAAAATTAAAAAGCAAAAATGAGGTGTTTTCATCTCAATATCTCTGGCTGACAAGGTCAAAACTGCACGAAATTAAAAGAGTAGGATCATTATGACACCCTCTGAATGCATGCCAAGTTTTGTGTACTTTCGTTCATGGGGGCCTTACAATAAAATAATTTATGTGTACATTTAGTGGCGTACACCAACAAGGATTCGGGACACTGAAAGACCGGGTACACAAACTTGGTGAGCATGTACCCCACATGGATAGCATGGAACCGTCATTTTTAGTTTTCATCTGCAGCCCCGCTGGACTGGACCCCGAAAGGAGGGTAGGGCGAACCAGTTCTCTGTGAATCTTTTATGGTATGTTGGTCTCAAGGGCCCACATCAACCCTGGCTCATAATCACTCATTTGTGATTTGCTGATAAAAAAATGAAAATCAGTAGGATTAAAAAAGCCAAAATAAATATTCATCATCATCATCATGGCTGCATTTTCAGTATTGGTGAGAAGTAGTCGTTTGTCCACTGGATGCGCATCGTTGCAGTGAGGCGTAATTTTGTTGGAAGTTAAAAGTGGGTTGGAAAAACAATGGGCCGCTTCATACAAGGACTGTAATTTACGCCAGCGAACATCTAATAAGGATAGGACGATGTTCACATGAAGTGTAATTCCCATTTCTTCTTGAAGCGAAATAAATCTAAGGATGTTTCTCGGACATGCTTGGTTTTACTGCGGAATGCGTTAATCTTGTAATATCAATAAGGACCTAGGTAATGTTACCGTTAAGCGTTGGTTGAGTGATGGAGGCATTTGATTGATTGCATTTGTAGAAAACTATAAATGCGGTTATATAAACAAATTGATAGCAGCACTGTTTGTATCTTTTCGAGCTGTCATTTATTGCCGCGTGCTACAAAATCATTCTGTGCAATGGAAGATTTACCAACGTTACACGGTCTGATACAGTTTTGCCTATACATCGTGAGACTGAGGCGCCTGTTTATTTTTGTTTAAGATGCGTGCAGGGGTGTGAGGGGGAATCGATGTGCTTTGATTACAGCTTGGTAGTTGTAGTCTGTGAAATTAAAAAAAGCGTGTGTGTGAAATATCCAAACAATGACACCTTCATTTCATTATGGCTGCTTTAGCAAAACACCTTAAGCTACTGTGTAGTGGGTCCCATTTAGAAGTGGCTACTTCATCTGCTTTCCTTGACTCATGGAGCTGCGTGAATGTTATTACAACTTTCGCGATATGACAGTTTAAGTCCGGCGATACTGTAAAGTAAAGCCATTGGTTTCAAAGGAGATTTTATTTGTGTAGCCAGCATAGCCTATTGACAATTTATGTTGTCAATAGGCCTTTATAATCCTACCTGTAGCTTAGGGAAGCTAACAACTTTCTATTAGGATCTAGTTTGTTAGTTACGTTTTGTCATAACTCCCTGATGCATTTTTGCATTTAGAATAGCCAAGTGTATATCTCAATCGGAAAATTAAACAATATCGGGTGCCTATGGACTAGGCTGGGTGAACCCAGCCTGATCTGCCCGCTATTTATTTTGATTTCTTAAAAGATTGAGCTTGGTCTGATGAAAGCCAGACTAGCCATGGACCTCAGTTAAACAATGCAAAGGGAACATGAATCAGCCTATATTTGCACTAACAATAGCGGACAAAAGCTTTTCAACTTTGGCCCGTTAAAATGTGTATGAACAGTCTAGCGGCGCATTTCATCAAGGCCCATTTGGACATGTCAGTTATTTGCACCACTGGTTAGATGTAAAACAGCATTTCGTTTCAGACTAGGCTACTGTTACTTATTTCATTGCATTAACAATAACGTTTCAGACTACTGTTACTTAATTTGTGCATTGACAATAAAAAGTATTACATGAACTAAAGATGACTAAAATCTTATGTAGAAGAAGAAACATTCACAAAAATCCATCCATCCAAAAAATGACCTTTGTTTTGATAGCTGTTGAAAAGCTTGACATGGAACTGACAGAGATGTTTTTGTTTATAAATACATAAAAAATAAATAAATAAATAACATTATGCTGATACCTTTTGCTTTTCCCAAATACAATGTAGCCTACAGGTGTAAGTGACCTTTCATCAATCCAGTTGCAATGGATGAACTGTGATGAACTGCCCTTATTTTGGCCCGGATGTCTTTATTGGTCATATTTGATGCAAACTAGTTTTGTCATGGTGGTGCAGACTGGCAGACTGGCTAAACTGGCATGCTATGTATACACACATGTAATGCGAGTCAGTGATCAAACTGTCATAGTTTTTTTCCAGACTACTTCTTGAGAAGTAGAAGTAAAAAAAACAGAAAAGCAGTATTATACAGCTGCTTCATTTTCTATGGAAAGACCAAGTTTTTGAAGTGACATATATGTATCTTACAGCATAATGTAGTTAATTGTGCAGATTGTATCAGGAACAGATTAACAAATATGTAAATATGTCTCCTCGTTATGAATGATTTCAGAATTCAGAAATTATTTCGTTCATGTATACCCCCTATAATATTGTACTAAAGAAGTTTATTACCATATTCATTATATAACACAACTCTGTATAAAACTCCTAAGTTAATATGAAGACATTACCATATACTTACTATATTAACCTGGTCAACTCTACATAGGACATCTCTGTGTAGATTGAATTGATATTAGGTTGCACAAATCATTGTATTAAGCACTTTGTGTGCTGTTTCTGCTCTGGTCACTTCATTGAGAGTGTCCTTGGGATTTCCAGTCTAAACAGTGGTAAACTGGACAATAAACAATTTAGCTGACCAACTCAGAGTTTCAATGCAGTGAGAGGGGGAGCGGAAAAGGAAGTTTATTATGTCAGTGACACTGATTTACTGTCAAATAATCGTGTCTTAAATCTTTAGCGCTGTGAGGTCCTAGAGTGTGAGATTTCTGGAGTGGCTTGGCTGCTTAGTTTCTTGCAGCCAAGTTCAGTTACTGAGCCCCCATAATACCGTCACACCTTGAGATCAATTACAGTAGATTCACCAAATAAAATATTTCCTGCATGAAGCTACACCAAAAATACCAAACAACTAAGCTAGAAGCTGTAGGTAAGCTCATAATGTTAATCTAATGTAATCTATCACTATCTTTATAACAATCAGGTTGTATATAACAGGCAGCCTACTGCAACATTCATTAACTCTTGTTTCGAAAGGATGAATTGGCTTTCTTCTGTTTTTCAGGGACTCCCTGGCCTAAGGGGACCAGCTGGATCAAAGGTATGTTTGGAACACACCATCACATGTAACTTCATCAGCAGGTTCCGTTTCACGAGTGTTCCGACACAGTGGCCAGCCACACAGGAATAGACTGAAAACCTTTAAACGCCTTTTTGTCTGCTGAGGACTAATGAGTAAGCAGAAGTCAGAACAGAAGCAATAGAGCTCCAATCAGATGATCCCTCCTCATCATTCTATTGTCACCCCACACCTTCCTATTTGTTCCCACTTGAGCTCCAAAGAATGGCAAAGATTTCACATTTTGCTGAAATGCAAACTGATTTACAGGCAATTTCCCACATTAATTTCATTTAGATAGGAAATATATTTGTAAATAATGGTTTACTTGTAGATCAGTGAAACATGCTGGACATAAGTATAGTATATATACTCTTTTGGTCTCTGCATTTATCCCAATCTGTGAATTAGTGAAACACACAGTGAGGTGAAGCACACACTAATCCCGGCGCAGTGAGTTGCCTGCAACAACAGCGGCGCTCGGGAGCAGTGAGGGGTTAGGTGCTTCAGCCATGCCTACTGGTCAGGGTTTGAACCTGCAATCCTCCGGTGACAAGTCCGAAGCGCTAACCAGTAGGCCACGGCTGCCCCAAGTGAATACAGCAAGGAATGGACTTTTAGAAGTGTGCTTCTTTTCAAAAGCCAAGCCCAGGCTCTGCTCTAACAAAGTGTTGCGGACGTGTTTCTAAGACAGTGGGGTGTCCTCAGTCATCCATCAATCAGAACCTTTCCTTGTGGAGGTTATACATGCACAGGATGTTGATCTATCTGTGTTCTCATCTGAACAGACCTCCAAGGTTTGAGACTAGCATGGGATCTCCCCTCAAAAATCCATCAATGGGCCGTGTTTGAGTTGGGACGAAAATGGTTTCTTTTATTCTCAGAAATGCGATTCATGTGGAGTGTGAAAAAGCAGAGTCTGGGAGGCTGACAGAAGTGAAACAGATGTTGAGAGGAGACTGCTCAGGGGCCATTGTTTGGTTAATTGTTGTTCAGAAAACACAGTTTATTTCCTATGGCTTTTCTTCAGAGAGCTTGTGCCTGTAGTCTGTAAACTGGCACGATCACTCTCTGTTGGCTTGCTCTTGGTCCTAGCTTGAATATCTGCCTCGACGCTGCAAATAATACAGATGTTCACCCAAGGGACAGCCTCCCTTGTCCTCCTCCCACCCTAAAGCATACGTACAAATAATACAGATTTTCACCCAAGGGACAGCCTCCCTTGTCCTCCTCCCACCCTAAAGCATACGTACAATGAGTCTTGTTTAGCTCAGAGTCCAGTTCTAACTCCACAAAGCCATTCTTCACAAAGATCCTCCCCTCAATGGCTCTCAGATGGCTGCAGTCATTGGTTTTCCCAGTAAATGAGTCAGAAATGTGCTGCACAAGGGAACGCCAGAACAAATGAATGACCTCTAAAGTATAGAGAAACTGACCATAGCTATGAAGTTTTACGCCACCTCAGCCCCAGATGAAAAACACTGTCTTATTATTTGGAAAGCAACCTATTTTGCTGTGTGATTTAGTTGTGGTTGAGATCCAGTTCTTTTCTCTTGTATGTGTTCATGATGCAGGGTGTCCGAGGGTTTCCAGGCATGAAGGGGGATATTGGGTTACCCGGAGACCGCGGGGATGATGTAAGCCAATTGCTATGCAGCAACTTGTGTTTTATTATTATTATTATTATTTTATTATTTTACAATGTCCAGCTATTTTGCACTGGATTTAAAAAAAAATCCTAACTAAGACCTGTAAGGGCCATACAACATTATAGACATCTACATATCAGCATTAAAGACAGCCTGGTGAATTGCACTCATATGGGTAGGTCAGTACATACAGTACTCCACTGTTTTTATGTTGTAACATATGCTTTATATGAGTAAATGCAGTCTTACTCACTTTGTATTCTGTATGAAGGGATGTGTCACCACTTAATTTCACCAAAACTCATTTCACCAACACTGTTTTTAATGGGCCAAATTCCAGGTTACATGTGCCAGCTGCATTTT
The DNA here is from genome assembly GCF_017589495.1 of Alosa alosa. Classification (NCBI taxonomy): domain Eukaryota; kingdom Metazoa; phylum Chordata; class Actinopteri; order Clupeiformes; family Clupeidae; genus Alosa; species Alosa alosa. Next base: position 13,195,888 of record NC_063201.1, read on the forward strand.
TTTTATAATACTAGGGAGCAAGTTTATGCAGAGGAAAACATTAAATCCAATCACTCCTTCCAGGTCTTATAGTCAAATTGACTTCAATAGAACTGCTCTGCTTCTTGAAAACTGATCTTTGAACCTTGTCATAACCTGTCCAATAGCTTGAAGGTTTTCAAACATTGTAAGGATTTTGCATCTTTTTCTTTTGTGTCATTAACCAGAACAACCTCCCAGGACGAGAAGGGCCTGCAGGACCAAAGGGTTATCCCGGCTTGGCAGGAGAGCAAGTAAGCAACTCCAGAATGCTACGAGACACTTCCTGGCATCAAGGAAACATTAGTCATAATGTGTTATCTTTTCTAAGAAACTGATTTAGAGCTGATGAGATAGCTCCACATTCAGCCACACATGTCATTAAAGATAGCACACCATGTAAGTTATGTGCATTATGTTTCTTGTAAACCTCTGCTTTCTATTTCAGGGGACTCCTGGACCAGAGGGCCCCACCGGGCCGGATGTGAGTCACCCTCTAATGTGTCTGAATGCGATGTGATAGGATGTGCAAATGTGGTTTAAAGACTTGTCATGGGTGCAGTTCTGAGAGCCTAAAAAAGAGAAATTGCGTCAGGGGTGGTGACTCTAGCATTGAAGCATATGGTTTGTTTTAACATGCTAGAAGCATTTGCAAAGCCAGTGCTTAAAGTGTCTCCAGTTGTATATGTTAATGTAAATAGTGAGTGAGTGAGTGTGTGTGTGTGTGTGTGTGTGTGTGTGTGTGTGTGTGTGTGTGTATGTGTGCGCGCGTGTGTGTGTGTGTGTGCGTGCGCGCGCGCGAGAGAGATAGAGAACGAGAGAGAGAGAAATGCATTTTTTGTTCTTTTTTTTTCAGGAGTGTGAGATTCTGGAGGTCATTCAAAAACTATGCTGTAAGTGATGGAAATGTGCTGCACAATTGTTTTTGGCCTGTGGTTTGACTAACTGCCCTGCACCACATAAATGAACTACATTTGTAAATTAACTAAATCTACAAAGACCAATTAAAGCATTAAACACAACCTCTTCCTTCTTCTGAAGGTTGTCAGCAACATATCTGACACAAACAATTTGCCAAAACATATAATTACACATATACTTGTTTATAAGTGAGAGGCCAAAACTAGTTTATTGTCTCCAGAAAAGAAAAGCACAGCAAGATCAGGTAGAGTAAATATTTACACATGCCTCCTGGACAAACATGTAGTAAATGTCATGTGAGGTCATGTTTTCAGTTTTAACAGAGGTGTTTGAATAGGATGGAGTGGAGGACCTGGATACAATCAAACAGGAAGAGATTGCAGAAACCCTCTCACCATCTAAACAGACCCATATAAGTACATTTTTGTTTGTGGCTATCTGTGGTCCACAAGAGACCAGACCAAATCAGACGAAACAATTTTAAATCTGTCATGTTTGAACACACCCCTGAGCAAGGGGTAAAAGAGAGAAACAGTGTTTATGTAAGTGAAATAATGCCATTTGTTTTACTTTTTCAGCTTGCTGTGGTAAGTGATTTTTACTGTATACATGACATTTTTTCAACTCTGTGTACTGCCATTTAAAGATTAATGTTCAAAGTGGCAAAATATTGCAATCATTGTCCATATTCACTTTTCACGTCTAGCAAATGCATAAAGCATATTCATATTAGTCATCATAGCCATTGAAGGAGTGGAATTCTACTTCTTGTCCTCTGTTCTCCTCACACTTGTAACACGTTCTGCTTTGTTGTTATATGTGGCGTACACGTGTGTGTGTCTGTGTGTGTGTGTGTGTGTGTCTGTGTTTGTGTGTGTGTGTGTGTGCGCGCGCACCCCTAGAGTGTGAATGTGGACCGGTGAAACTCCTCTTTGTGCTGGACAGCTCAGAGAGCATCGGGCTTCAGAACTTCACCCTCGAGAAGGAGTTCATCATCCGCATCATCAACAAGATCACAAAGTTCAGCAAGGAGGTGGGTGACACCACAGAGAGGATTTGGAGACGGGCACGTCAGAGTCAACCCTGCCCCTTTACCCACTCTGGCTGAAGGGTCCTCGAGATTGCACTGGTGCTGATATTCTCATGGAAAAAGGGTTTAAAAGTATTAAGCACACTTTTTGTCAATTCATCATACAATCAAGTAACTTCAACTCTTCTAAAAAAATATTTACTATTCAGCAAATTACTTTACACTCAACTATACACAAAACATACACACACATAGATACATTGTGCAGAGTACAAGTACAGAGTACAGTTGCCCTTCTTGTTGCCAAAAATACTAGTAAACTTACAGTAATTTGCTATAATCTTCTTTAGGCAACGGTTAGGCATATCTTTATGTACTGTATATACATTTGTCAATACCTGAAAAAATAAAATACTAGAAAGAAACTAAAATTCTCTAAGGTCTCTGGAAGAGCGGAACAGATTCTGTACAGGACGCACAGCCCAAATAGCCTGGAAAATTGCCTTCATAATACTGTTGGTTTAAATTCACGTTAAGCAATCTTTCAGCAGCAGGAACTGAAAACTACACCTTGGAGCGTGTGTTGAGAACATGCTTTCTAAGGATAGTGTGTGCATAATATGATTTTAATTTTTTCCTCAATATCTCTGGGTTCAGTGCTGTGTTGAACGTTGAATGGAGATGAGGTCAGTGGCCTATGGGTGCCTCATGGGTAATTGTGTGTGCAGAATGAGCCTGGCTCTCGTGTGGGCGTGGTCCAATACAGTCATGAAGGGACTCAGGAGCTGGTGTCCATGGATGACCCCAAAATCACCTCACTGTCCCAACTTAAAAGGTGAGATGAGATCCCTCGGGCCCTCTCACTGGATACTCACACTTACAGGAGTACCAGGGAAAATCATCTATAAAACATCATGTGGAATCCTCTGAAATCATACATATTCAGCACGTCACCTTAAAGCTGCAGTTGGCAAGTCTGACAGATTGAATGAGATTGCAATTTGCAACTCTCATGCCCCTCCCCCAATACCACCGAGCACCCTCTTATCGAGTTTGTGCTCGTCAGTGTGCACCAGACTGCACCAGACTGTGATTGACAGTCAGATCTCACACAGCCCTGCTCTGATTGGACCAGAAGAACCGGGAATTTTGCAAAACAATAACAGGCTCTAGGTGGAGGTAGAAGTGTGTTTTTTTTTTTCTAAAACTGGCTGATTTATGTTGTTCTGTCAGAGCATAGTGTTGGTTTCAGTGAATATGATCAAAAAAATCTTGCCAACTGCAGCTTTAATAGGATATGAAACAAGTTTTAACATTTTTTTAAATCCCTCTTGATAATAGGATATGATTTAATGAATTCATTCTTTTATTTAGTCAGTCATGTATATGATTTCTTTTAGTGCAGTGAAGAACATGCGCTGGATTGCTGGGGGTACCTACACAGGAGAAGCACTGGACTTTGCCAGCAAGGCCTTCCGCACCTCCCAGCTTGACCACAAGGTGGTGATAGTGTTGACAGATGGCAGGTCTGACCCACGGGACACCAAGCCACTGACATCTCTGTGCAGCATACCCAACAACAGAGTGAGCCACCTGTTCTCTGTCTTCAACTTATAGAATTGACAAAATAGCTATATTATGCTCATTGTTTAACATTATAGTGTAGATTAAAATGGCCCATTCTATCAACAAATAAATACACACACAAACTCACAAATAGGTCTAGTATAAGTCATGGTTTAGAACATTTTCCCTTTGTGAACAGTTGAATTCATTAAGATCACATTTTATGAAAAAAAAACTTTTTTTTTGGTGCTTTTACTATTTAAGAAACTATTTAAAATTGTGAAAAAGGGGGAAATACAGTATGTGCCCTTTAAAATGAAAGCTGAGTGCAACTCACTCCACCCTACAGGTGCTAGGAATAGGGATCGGCGACGTGTTCCGCCGAGCTCCTTATGAAACGTTGCTGGGGAGAATCAGCTGCCTGGAGTCAATCACTCCAGGACATTACCTGAAAATCACAGACCACTCTCAGCTTCTGGATGATTCCTTCTTTGAAAATGTCACCAGCTATATCTGTAAAGGTAGCCCCACAGATCTTTACTTGCTCATCTGGTCTGCACTCCCACATTACAATTTCTTTTTAGTTGCATACAACATACAAACATTAACATTACGCGTTTCAATCTGTTCTGATTGCTGTGCTCCGACTGTACATTCAAACTGCTCATGCTGCCAGCCAACAAAAGATGTTGACATGCCACAAATCCAATCCGATCTTACTGGAGGTGGAACGTGATATAGGCTATACGTCTTTGAATCAATCATCCTGAGCCTGCTGAAACCTCTTGACAAATCGCACACGTGTCTGCCTAAATATTCTATTCTAGAACAATGAAAGGTTCTACTTTCTTCAGTCTTCATTCAATTAAGCCCTTTTTCTACATGCACACAGTACCACTCATCTCTAACCTCTCTGACTTGGCACAGCTGTTACTGTTTAGATACTGGTATTTCTAGCTGTCTAATATCTTCCCTTTCTTTTTTCAGACAAAAAGTGTCCAGACTACTCATGTCGAGGTACATTATGCATTTGCCTATTGGCAGTGTTCATTCTCACTAGCTCTAGCTAAAAATATCTTACCAAACATCCTGGCAGTTATACCCTACGTATAACAGTGACAAGTAGCAGTCATAATATTTATCTCAGCTATAACAATTACACTGAAAAAAAATAATCCCCTCATCTTCTTCCAGCTGACTTCAAGGAGGCAACTGACATTGTTTTCATGCTTGACGGGTCCTCCAGTGTGGGCCAGAGGAACTTTGAGCAATCCCGAGCATTTGTGGGAAACATGGCCAAGCGGCTGCTGTCTACAGACTACAGTGGACTCCTGCGCGTCTCGGTCATGCAGTACAGCGGAGCCCAGCAGCATAGAGTGGAGGTCCCGTTTACCAGTCAGGTGGATGACGTGCTGACCCGGCTCCAGGCTGTGCGGTACATGGATAGCACCACGGACCTCCCGGCCGCCCTGGGCTTCTTAACCACCACCATCAAGAGGGAAGCTCGGCGCGGGGTTACCCAGAAGGTGGTGATCTTCACGGATGGGAGGTCTGAGGCCACTGCTCGCGCTGATATACCCAAGGCTGCTGCAGCCGCTCTGGGGCAGAATATGCAGGTGTTTGCCCTGACGGTGGGAGAGATCGTGGACGAGACGGGTGTGTGCCAGCTGGTGACTGGGCAAGCCAGTGGTTACAGTTATGAGGCTGTGGACCGCAGAGTCCACCGGTTGGCTCACTACTCTGACCTGACCAGGCGGGTGGTCATGCAAAGCCTTGCCAAAAAATTGGCTAAAGCCTGATTGCTGTAAATCGTACAGGCAATGTTGATAACTGTAATAGCTACTGGAATTATATTGACAGTGTTATTTCTGTGACATAGGCTGCCTTTTAAGAATAACTAATGCCTGCAGACAATTTATTGATGTGTGCTTGTGGTTGTTAAATGTAAGCACCACTCCAGAATGTCTGGATTTTGTTGCCTATACATTTGCCTGCATTACATTATTATCACAGATATGAGTAACCTATGAGAGATAATTATAGGCCAATGTGAAAATACACTGGAAGACTGCATTAAATAAAGATATATGGAAAAATGTATGTTTGTTTTCTTGAAATCAATGTATAGATTAATTAAGTAGGCTTAGGCCTACCTATGAGAGATGATGTAGCCTAAAAAATAGCCTACACTGTATCCTAGGCTTAGGCCTAAGACAAAATAAACATGTGATGTGAAAAAAAAAACGATCTGTAATTCATTTGTAGTAGCCTATAGCTTGTCAAAACAAGTAAAACATTGATGAGGATTTGATATTTTCTTTATCATAATGAGAATATTTACAGAAAAAGGGTAATTTGAGATGTAAACTTGCCTCTAGAAGTCAAAGCATTTTTAATAGGGCGAAGCGGTGGATGACGAACAAGTCGACTCTACCCGGAAGCAGAATATGGATTTGTTTTGAACTTGCTCAGCTAGTGTTGGAGGAATATCGTTTTGAGGATGTAACGTGTTGACACAGTTTATGCATCTGAGAGGTGAAACGCGTACATATTTATTTAGTAATGACTGTGAGTGTTCTTTGTTTTACGTCTCTGAAATTGTTCTGAAATAGTGTGATTTACGATCATCTGTCAACTTCAACCTGCCATCGCATTTCAAGTAACGTTACTGTTACTGTTAGCACACTAGCTAGCTAGCTAGCCAGCCAGCCACGCAATGTCAACATACCCATGATCTCTCGATATTCTGTGTCATATAAAGACATATACAGTAACAACCGATTGTTACAAATGACAGGGGATTCGTGAAACAATTTCCGACTTAGTTGAGATCGAAAGGTAGCCTGCTTTCTCGTTGGAGAAAATGGACTGCGCGGCGCTGGAACTTGATGCAGTGAAATTCGCCAAATCTGCTGTTTTGTTCGACCAGAAGGGAAAGTATAATGAAGCAGTGTTCTATTACAAGGTATGACGTTTACTACACAGAGATAGTTATGCTAAATAGGCCTACGGCTATAGCAACAATTAAGTAATTGTATATTATTAATCAATATACGCCCATGTTATGTAAGTGTGTGCTGTAAAGTGTGAATTATAGCCTACTGTCATTTTTCAGGAAGCGGCGCAAGCACTGATCTACGCTGGCATGGCGGGATCTAAACTGGAAAACATACAGGACAAGGTGAACGAATACCTGGACAGAGTGCAGGCTCTGCATAATGCAGGTCAGTCAATTTATTTCACTGTCAATTTGCCTCTTAATGATGCTATAGCCTACAGTCATAGTCATGATTTAGGCTATGTCTGTGGTTATAAATCATACTGTCTTGGCCAACATGCTGTGACATCCACCCATGACCTATGCGTACTAGATTCTGAATACTAGAAAGGTTACTAGATGCATTCTTAGGCTACTGTATGCGCACTAAATATGAAAGTGGAAAGTGAGGTGGTGGCCACCTCCCACCTGTAAGTCATAGTTTCCGTGACTTGCAAAACTGCTTCCAGTAAGTAGCACAACAGCTAGGCCCACAGTTTGAGAGTGGGTATGACTTGCCAAAGGTCCAAAGAAGGCCTGTTAGGTCATAATGGCCATGGTATGATGCCTAGTTTGAGTAGTGACTTGGAAGTCATCCTGTGTGTACGCCACCCACGCGGTCATTTTCCACTTTTTTGTCCACCTGTTATATGAGAAGTGGGAAAGTTGGATTATGGAAACCTGTTGAGCTTCTCTCATTCAGCATACATACAGCACAATAGACACAGCAACGGCTTACACAAACAAGCATGGGATGAAGTGAAATTATCTTGGTGTTTACAGTAAATTGTAGAGCAGTTTTCACAATTACAGTGGAGACATGCAGTAGCTTTGAAACTTCTGTGTGAATTATATTTTTTAAATTTTCTTATGCACTGAATATTTTGCCCATAGTGGTAAATATGGAATCAACACAACTGTGTCTAGACTAGAGTCAAAGCTCATATCTTCATTCAGATCATACTACAACATGTAATCAAATGGTAGATTGGCTTCACCTTATGATTATTTCACCATATGATTATAATGCGCATACAGCGAAGTTATACAAGATATAGATTATTTTATGTATATGAAATTGTTATTATTCCTTCTTTATGTCCATCAAGTAGGTAATTTTTGCCTTGAGTTTATGGCGAATGTTTGCAAACACTCGCAAACAGTCTGAAGAAGTAGTTCTCCGCGACTATACAGTGGAGCAGGACTTGAGCTGGGCAAGTTGTTACGGTTACAGTGGAATGTTAACACTAAATCTTTCAAATTTACCTTTTCAGAGAAAACATGCTTGCCATAAACATTTGCCAAATTAACGCATTGAAGTACTGTCACAGTCACTTTGAGTCAAGTCATAGTTCGAGTCTGCCAGAAGATTATAGGCAGGCATATCCTGTGTAATCCAGTGACTTGGAAGTCATCCTGTGTGTACGCCACCCACGGGGTTTTTTGTCCACCTGTTATATGAGAAGTGGGAAAGTTGGATTATGGAAACCTGTTGAGCTTAAGAAGAAGTAGTTCTCCGCGAACGCATTTGAAGTTGTGCACTTCTGTTGTGCACCTGCTGAACCAAGGCCATAGGTCTCTAAGGGAGCACAAAAAATAAGGCAAACTGGAATGCCACTCTAAACAGCAAAGCTCACTGAATAGATCCTCCATCAAGGTAGCCTGGGTTTTCCCATGCTGCCTTACGCGCCCAATTTTATTCAATGAGATGAGGTTTGGCGTTAGGTTACCATCAAGGAAGAACCCATTCAAATTTTGGAAAGTGAAACTAACTCATGCAGGTAGCCTCAATTTGGGATCATCAATTTTCATGAAAATGTGTGTAATCCTGGGCAATCCTTGCACAATCCTGCTAACAAACAAACCAACCAAACAACCAACAAACAAACCAACAGAGGTGGAGACAGAAACCTGCTTGCAAACGTTTGCTTATGTTTGCGAATTTGAATGCACCTCTGATCTCTGTCTGAACATCCACCTTGCAGTCCAGGCCCAGAGCAGTGACCCGCTGAAGACGAAGCAGCAGCTGGATCTGGAGCGGGCCTACTTCCTGGTTACACAGGCCTTCGAGGAGGATGAGAAGCAGAACAGCGATGAGGCCATCGAGCTCTACACTCAGGCGGTGGAGCTCTGTATCCAAGCGGTGGGTGGGCTACTGTAGCTCTCTTTGTGTCTAAAGTTCCTGTAGCTCTACTTGTGTCTAAAGTTCCTGTAGCTCTACTTGTGTCTAAAGTTCCTGTAGCTCCCTATGTGTCTCTAAACTTCCTCTGGTTTAGAGAAAATACTGCCACAATGAGCCCCGGACATGAAAGCTAATTTCACTCTGTTGTTCGGACTGCTGGTTTAAGTGTAGTGAATTCTGATGAGGATTTATTTTTTTTTATCTCAAGAAGATACCGAGTCAGCTTGCTCTTTTAACCCAAACCTCCTTATATATTGCGTGATCTGTACAGTATGTTTGACAGGTTATTCATGCCACAACAAGCCTTAATTGCAAATTTAATATTGCCTCTTCAACCTTCATGTCCACTGAACTGTTTAGAGTGCTCTCTTGATATGTCTCACTTTCTATCATCTTTAAGTCAAACTGTCGTGTGGAAATATGTAGAATTAGCTTATAAGCATTTTGGTAATTTCTCATGCAGCCACACCTTTGGTTGGTCGACAGGTGTTTTAACCTGACCTTCAGATGCATGCCCTGTATGTCGTGACAGGTTTATTGACTGTTTCTGTAATTAGAGACAGTCCTCTGGATGTGTGCATCTGCATGCTCTGATCTCGCTGCTCTGTCCCTCCTCCTCCTCCTCCTTCTCCCACAGTCAAATGAGACATCTGACCAGGCTCTACAGGGCAAACTGAAGCAGCTTGCTCGACAGGCGCTTGACAGGTGAGGGAGGCAGGTGGCTATCTCATCAACTCTGCACCGTCTCTGTCTCTCACTCTCCACTTGATTTCATATCCACTACTGAAAACCAGGTTGTGTTGTGTTATGTAAACCAAAGAATAACATTTTAGGCTTCTAAGGTCAAGGTTTGTTGCTGTGATTTACATAGCCAAATATGTAAACTGTTTAAACTTTTTAAATTACATTGTGACTGCTGGCACTGCTATAACCAGTGTGCACAGTATCTGCTGCTACACCAGTACATATGGTGGAGAGTCCCTTCTCTCTCTCTTACCTCTTGGTTATTGTTATGGTTATATGATTTAGCAGACGCTTTTGTCCAAAGCGACTTACAAATAAAAACAATACAATAGTTACAAATTAACAGTGAACAGTTTTAAAATATTGGTAAGACTACATTAAGCAAAAAATAGCTAAAATAAACAACAATGTCAATGCAATATCAATGGTTAATAGCCTAATTAAATACACAAATACCATCATATACAAACCATGATGAACCATCATATCAACTGATTTGTGATTTTGGCTGCATGACCCCACAGAGCAGAGGGGCTGAAAAATGTTGTAACCAAGGCTGCTGCCCAGGAGAGGGCAGCCTCAGCAGCCCCCAGACCCAGTGGTCAGGTGAGGCAGTTCCTGCCCCTGGGCCCGGACTTCTCCCTCCATGACCGGGCACAGCCGGTAAGAGCAGCCCAGTCCAGCGACCCACAGGGGCAGCGCTACACCACAGAGGAGATAGAGGTGCTGAGGTGTGTGGTGTGGTGTGTGTGTGTGTGTGTGTGTGTGTGTGTGTGTGTGTGTGTGTGTGTGTGTGTGTGTGTGTGTGTGTGTGTGTGTGTGTGTGTGTGTGTGTGTGTGTGTGTGTGTGTGAAAGTTCTCATTCACTGGATAGAGGCATAGTATGTTTATGTCTAGTTATCAAGTTACATTTATGTACTTTGATCAGAAGTTACTTTTTATCTATAACTTTTTATCTGCTCTTACACGGCAATAAAGGTAACACACATTTATTCAGATTGTATTTGCATATACACAGGATATGCCTGCCTATAATCTTCTGGCAGACTCGAACTATGACTTGACTCAAAGTGACTGTGACAGTACTTCATGTTTGTCTTTTCAAAAGTTAAACACTGGCTTATGTGTGGAAAGGGTGGAGGGTTTATGGAGCATGTATTGTTTTTCACCTCTTCATTGGTCTGAACAGGAGCACCTCCAAGATTAACGGGATGGAATATGTTCCATTTATGAGTGTGGACTTGAGGGAACGCTTTGCCTTTCCTGTTCCTTTCACGTGAGTCAGCTCCTTCTGATTCCTGGATTTCCTCACACTTGTTGGTCATTCTTGTGTCTTTTTAACGCAGAAGTAAGAGAGAGTTTTCAGAGCATATTTCTTGCACTGCAAGAATTCAAAATCAAAATTTGAGTTTGATTTTAAGTCGTGTGTCAAAAAAACTAAATCATTACCAATCAGCATTTTTGCATGCCAATCAGCTTTCATCTAGCCAATGCTCTTGACTTGTCTTTTCTATCAGCATAGTTGTCATAACTAAGAAACTCCGGTAACTCAAGATCTGTCAGATTAAAGCAAAATGAGATTAAGTTCATCTGAAAATATCCCCTGTTGTCTCTCTGTCATAGGGACAAACGTGGCAAACTGGCTTTGTCACCCAAGCAATCTGCCATCTTTTCTCGCTGGGTTCGTCCAGATGAAATGTGCAACAATCCTACCATGATATTCACTGTGTCCAGTTTCAGCATCAAACAGGTTGGTTTACCATTGAGAGGCTGATTTCTGTTAGAATGAGCATATCATATGAGCATATGTTAGCATGGTATCGGGTATTTTTTCTACTGTCATTTTCAATACGTGTTTTTGTTTTCTTTTTCTCCAGACGGTCGTGTCTGACTGTTCATTTGTGGCCTCATTGGCTATCAGCGCAGCATATGAAAGACGCTTCAACAAGAAACTCATCACAAGGTACAGCTGCCAAAGACTCTGAGCCAAATCAAGCCAATTCAATCCAATACTCAATTCATTCTTTGCTTCCTTCACCTTAGCTTGAACTCTAGTTAATTTAGTCCATCTGTTTTCATAGCTTTGCTAGGTTCTGATAGCCTGACAAGCCAGACCCACATCAAGATGTAGGGTCTGAGAACTCACCATTGGCAGTGCTCAATCCAAGGGGCGGGATAAATGGCTGTCTTTCAAATTTCCTCCGCACGCAATAGGATAGCGCTACAACTCATGAGTCCCATGTGTTTTCCCACCAGCCGAGCTAGTTGGCTAGTTGATCAAACTTTCGAGTCACGCTGTTCGCCAGCAGCAGCATTCATCTTCTTTGTTTTCAAGTAGCAGGGAATTCACGCAGACCCGCCGCAACTCTGCCGTCATTATGTTAAGCCTGTCCACCGACTCTATGCACGATGTGATTGGCCTGACCGAAGTTTGGTTTTTCCAGCTCGCAAGCCAACGGAGAGTTGCTAGACTGCAAATTACATTTGCTGCCGCTAGGGTGCATCTAGATTTCTAGGCTAAGGTTCCGACTCTTTTGACCAAAAATTTAGAGCTTAGGGCAACTGGGATCCATAAATGCATAACAGTTGATGTATATTCTGTATGTTGTGACAGTCAGACTATAGACTACTAACCACCCTGCTCTGTCTTTGTATGTTGGCAGCATCATCTACCCTCAGAACAGGAAAGGAGAGCCAGAGTATAATCCTTGTGGGAAGTATATGGTGAAGCTGCACATAAATGGCGTGCCTAGAAAGGTAGGGCTACTTTCTTAACATTGACATGCTCATGTATACATGTACAGGATGTCAGATTTGGGTAATGTTGTGGCCTTTGCCAGATCTACATGTATGTTCATCAAGCAACCGTGGTACTATACCAGACCTATTTATTTAAAAAAAAAAAAAAAAAAAAAAAACAGGTCCGTCATCAGTGGTGGCACTATTTGTGCTGTTCTTTTTTTCTGTATATTCTTTTAGCCTTTTTATTTAGATAGGGACAGTAAAGATCAAAAGAAAGCGAGTGAGGGAGAGAACGATTGGGAAACGTTATTGGGTTAGATTCAGACCTCTGTCCCTGTGGGCATTTGGACCTGATTGTGGTGTAGACGCTGTTGGCACTTGGGCTGTTCTTCTAATGAGCCTATATTTTTCTGTGTTTTAGGGGCTACCACAAATTGCCCCTCAGAGGACATGGAGGTTCTCAAAGTCTATGTCATCTTGTCTATTCGATGCAGTGCCTTACAGTCTACTAGTAAACAACACAGTTCCCACTCAATAAATCACTGAACTGTAGTTGAGTGGTATCATGCATCATTTTTGTGTTATGTCGAAGTGGAGTATATTTATGTGGACAATGCACACAAGGGGAAAGTCTCACAGTCCACTTTCAATTCATAGTTGACTCGCAGGTCTCGTAAAACATCTTAATTGAGTGAACGCTTACGTAAGGACCCCATACTTTCGTTACATAGTCTTACATGTTTCTCACTAGCAGACAGACCCTTCCTATTTAGATAACGGTCAAAATAGCCTAAATTGTGTAGACCGCAGTGTACCATGTGACATGACGGAAATGTTCAGCCTGCTAGGTCTCCACATTCCAGGCTCATCTTCATCACATCACATTACATCTCTATTCACACACATCTACCTCCTTTTATAGTCTGCTTGCACAGCCAAAAAACTGATTTGGAGCTCAGGGCTAGTGTCAGAGTGGATTAAAGTAAAAAACATTCAACTGGAACAGAAGAGGTTGACTGCCAACACTGTAGAGACAGAGACACACCCATCAAAACCCAACTTCATCCAGCCTGCCTTATCTTTGGCTTCTCCCAGCTGGGTCATCCGCAGTGGAGGTCAAATGTCTCTGAGGCATGAACTTGAACAAACTTAGTGATGATCGTAGATTGGATATACCATTAGAATGTGAACGGACTTGGCAAGAATCTTTTTCAAGACAGGCAGCAGTTATTTTTGTGTAGTACGTTCAATTGCGCCTACAATAGGTGTCTTAAGATTAGTATACTTTCTGTCTGCTTGTCAACATGAATGTTGTTTTTTTTTTTTTCTTAGGTGATCATCGATGACTACCTGCCCGTGGACCGTAATGGGGAGCTCCTCTGCTCCTACTCCAGCAACAGGAACGAGCTCTGGGTGTCGCTCATAGAGAAGGCCTACATGAAGGTCATGGGAGGATATGACTTCCCTGGCTCCAACTCGGTGAGTGTGTATTCCTCAAAACGTCCATTCTTTTCCAGACTGTTACAAGTACATTCCTCTTTGATGATAAGTGCGGACCGCGTGTTCCATGGAAGGAGCTGCTTGTGTGTTCTTTCTTGGCCAGCGCTGTGCTTTTGAAAGCATCGGCGCTGTGTTGGGAGTTTGTGGAGCTGATGGGTGGGCCATGGTCCGCCTCCCTCTTGTGTCCCCCAGAACATTGACCTGCACGCACTCACCGGCTGGATTCCCGAGCGTATTGCCATGCACTCAGACAATCAGTCCTTCATCAAGGACGACACATTTCGCATGCTGTATCAGAGGTGAGATTTCAGCACTGGGCTCACATACAAACACACCTATGCACACACAGACATGCACATATATACACACACACACACACACACACACACACACACACACGTTGCATGTCCAAACATATCCATTCATACACACTGGCACAAGAACATCACATGCGTATTGAAATTCAGACTCACAAGAACACACACAGACTGACATTCACTCACTTACAAGTGCTCATAACACCCATGCATGTCAGCACAATTTGGGGGCTAAATCTTGAAATTCCAAGTGTTGAATGCAGAATAAAGCCAAATAAACTCTCTGACCTTTCTCTCTCCGACTGTTTCCATTGTCCTGTAACGCTTGGACAGGTTTCATAGAGGTGACGTCCTCATCACCACGGCAACTGGGGTGATGACTGAGGAAGAGGGGGACAAGTGGGGGTTAGTGCCCACTCACGCCTACGCTGTTTTAGACATCAGGGAACACAAGGTGAGCTACATACAAAAAAGGATAATTAGTCAGAGTTCTGACTGTGAGGCACTAAAGTGATCATAAACCATAAAGTGGTCATTTGGTACGCATTAGTAACATATGTGCAGAACAAAGCATTGTTAACATCCCGAAGAATTTTCTGAGGTTTAAGTTGTCAATAACAGCGAAAACATGAATATTGTTTGAAGGAGTACAAAGGAAATTAAAATGTAAAGACTCATAGCCTCAACCTGATTTGATTATGGACCAATCATGCCATTCCCGTGCTCTGTAGATAATTTAATTCTGTAGACCTCTCCTGTCCTACTAATGTCATGTCAGGGTATTGGTGTCACATTTGTTTATTTTATGTCGTCCACTGATTTGAAAAGTCATGTTAGAAGCTTCTGGAATCGGATCTAAAAATATCTTGGCTTTCTCCATCTCCATCTTCCTTGACCCGCTGTGACTGTGTATATTCCTTTTTTTTCCTGGTGCAGGGAAAGCGGTTCCTGCAACTGAAGAACCCTTGGAGCCACCTCAGGTGGAAAGGCCGTTACAGCGAAAGGGATGAGAAGAACTGGACCCCTGATCTCCTCAAGTATCTCAACTTTGACCCCAAAATGGCACAGAAGTTTGACAATGGTAAGAAAACCGGCCTGTGTGCTTGCCTCGTAGAGCTTGCTTTCACTCACAAACTGACATAACAATCTGCTGTGCGTCATACATACTGCATGTTGATAAACGCGCTACCTATACGCTACCTATGCAACAGGTGTCTTCTGGATTATATGGGAGGATCTGTGTCAGTACTATGATGTCATCTACCTAAGCTGGAGCCCTGCACTGTTTAAGGAGTCTTCATGCATTCACAGGTAAGTCATCCACAATGACTGTATTTCTGAAATGAAAAAAATCACTAGTAACGTTTTAAAACTTTGATCCATTTTAAAAGTTGTTTTTACATTTTGTAACACATGCAGTTTTTTAACAAGTACTTTTTTTAGCTTGAATGTATTGCAGATAAATTCATTTCTTGTGTCAACAACCTTGTCCGTAAGGATGGAGTTTTCATCTTGTACATGTTAACTGTGAGCTGTAATGTAGAGGTGCTTGCTTGTCTCTCTCTCTGCAGTAGTTGGGATGCAAAGCAGGGTCCAGTGAAGGATGCCTACAGCCTAGCCAACAACCCGCAATACAAACTGGAGGTGCAGTGTCCACAAGGGGGCGCTGCAGTGTGGGTGCTGCTCACCAGACACATCACAGACAAGGTCAGTGAGTGGGCAGTTAGTCAGTTGTGATAGTGCCAGAGATGAGAAATCCGGCTTCAGAAAGTAAAAGTTCTACCACATATTTCCTCTGTATTCAGTAAAAAACAGCTGATTCTTACAAGCTCAACTCTTCAGCCAGGTAGATGTGCTAATTAGTGAAATCAATTGTTTTAGGTGCACAGGTAGAACCAAAACGTTCTGATGCCAAGTTCCCCATCTCGGGATAGCTCTGAAATGTCAGGGATTACGTTCCCATTTCATGCACTGGAACCAGTTGTGCCTTAGCAAAGGATGTTAGGCTGCATGAGAGCCATATATTTTATGGTCTCCATGAATGTACGTCATAAATCTTCACTGAAATGCCCATTAAAGGCAATATGATTTATCACAGGAAAGGTGAAAATAGGCCTGGTGTTTCTTTTTCATGTATTTTGGCCTGCTTTGACTTTACTGAGCTCTGTCTTTCATTTCTCCCTCTTCAGGATGACTTCGCACAGAATCGGGAGTTCATCACCTTAGTGGTTTACAAGACAGATGGAAAGAAGGTGTATTACCCCGGTGAGTACGAGCACTGAAGGTGATGATTTCCTGGAGATAACAGACGTGTTAAACTAACGGGCGTTAGCTGGATTATTCACAATCTCATGTTTATTGTGTATGTGACCATGGCACAGAGGTTTCTATGGGGAAGATTTAAAAAAATATATATATTTTTTTTTTTTTCATTTTGTAAAATGATTTTCTCTTGTATGAGGTGATGGTCCCTACAACAGCAGTAATCAGATGTCTCGTACTGTTCTCTGTGTGGTTTTATTTGTTACATTTTGGAATATTATCCTTACTCCTCAAGTTACCCTTTTTCTTTTCTCTTGGATGAGATGAGCAGTAAGCTGTGAGTACTATTCTCTGTGTCCTTGCAGCGGACCCTCCTCCCTATATCGATGGTATCCGCATCAACAGCCCACACTACCTGACCAAGATGAAGCTGACCAGTGCTGGCACTCACACCTTCACACTGGTGGTTTCCCAGTACGAGAAGCAGAACACTATCAACTACACGCTACGAGTGAGTGGGCCTCGGTTTGAATGCGTGCGTGCGTGCGTGCGAGCGTGCCAGAGGAGAGGAGAGGGAGATGAAATGAAAGAGTGCTGATGGAGAGATGAAAGAACTGCAGAGGAGCTTGCAGATCCCTGTGCCACCCCAAATCCCCACTTAAAGGAGAGCCGTGTTTACTGAAAATGCCAAACTACATCTGACGCCACCCCAACGGTGTGATGAATATTACATCAAACGTGCCTGTCTGGACATCTGACCTCGTATTGATCTCCTTGTGCTGTAACAGAGAGCCGTGTGTGTGTGTGTGTGTGTGTGTGTGTGTGTGTGTGTGTGTGTGTGTGTGTGTGTGTGTGTGTGTGTGTGTGTGTGTGTGTGTGTGTGTGTGTGTGTGTGTGTGTGTGTGTGCACATATATACTCTTTTGATCCCGTGAGGGAAATTGTGTGTGTGTGCGTGCGCACATGTGTGCATGGGTGGGTGGGTGGGTGTGTGTGTGTGTGTCTGTCTGTGATTATGTTCACACGCAAATACTCTGGAAGAGAGTAGGCGGTTTTGACAGAGCCTTGGTAAATTAGCACCAGCTCTGTGAGCCATCTCATTCCAGGAACACCAGGAATGTTTTGCTATCTCTGAAACATGTGCAGCACTTATGGCATCTTGTGAGTGGGTCATCTCGTTTCATCAGAAAAGTCCCAGGAACACCAGGAATACTTTGGCATCCCTGAAACATTATGAGACGATAATATTGTCTAGAAGTCATCATTGGGCATCTTGTGTGCTAAAATAGTGAAGCCATGCAGACACTCTAACGATTATGATCTAACTTTGGCCCCAATTCAGTCAGACCTGATAAATTAGTCCTGCAGTTTGAGCAGGCTCACAATCCCTGATTAGAAGACGTACTAGTGACAGCGTTCCAGCTCTGATCTGATCAGATTGGATTTCTGGCTCGCAGTGTAAGCAGTTGAACACAGCAATAGTAACCAGTCAAAATGTGTAGTGCGAGTTACCATGTTGTACATGACTGAGAAAAATCGCCATCTATAAGCCTACAGTCCCCAAAGTAATCACATGTCGAATCTTCCACAGGTGTACTCAGTGTGCAAGTTTAACTTCTCCAAAATCCCAACACCCTTCACACACACCAAAAGGGTAAGTCCGAAAGTCTATCTGATTAAACTTTCCTCCGCTACATGAGAGAGAACTCTGGCCCACCCACCAAGTTTGGTGTTAAACTAAGAGCGTCTGGCCTGGTCTGGTCTTCTCCTCAGATCAACGGCCAGTGGAAAGGTGTCAGCGCTGGGGGCTGTGGGAACTACAAGGACTCGTACAAGCACAACCCCATCTACCAGATTAACATGGACAAGGCCGCACCGCTGCTCATAGAGCTCAGAGGGTCCAGGTGAGAATCCAGTCGTTTTATTTATTTCATTCGTTGTTGTATTTTTAATTCATACAGGACAATAGAGGTTGACAGGAAATTAGTTGGATAAAGAGATGGGAGTTGGATTTGGGAAATGACCACAGGTCAGAATGGAATCCTGGTCCCCGTGGGAACTTAAACCACTCAAACATGGTGTGGATGTGGCCACTTTTCTTCACAACTCCCCTCCAGATGAGAATCTTGATTGCAGTATTGCCTCTTAGCCATGAGAGGGTGCCAACTGTCTGGGTTGGATATTTGGTGCTTTCCAGCTGGAGGCTGGTCGCAATGCACCAACCCAAGTGCACCACACCAAGTGCACCATGTCTACTGACTGATGTCTATTCACTGCTACTCAGAAATGTGAATTAGATTACATTGTATTGTTAGGTTACTATGTTTTCAGACTTATAATGGGTGACATAGTATGACAACTTAACGTTTTTAGCTGTACTATGTGTGTAATTATTTTCTGTGCTGTGTGTGTGTGTGTGTGTGTGTGTGTGTGTCTGCTGTATAATCAGACACAAGTCACACAGGTGCATGTGTTGGTGCAAAATAGAAATACAAATTGCCCAAAGAGGTTTGCTCCTGAAATACTGAGTTGATTCAGCCTGTGCCTCACAATGCCTTCAGCAGCATCCCTCTCTTTGTTCACCTCTGTCTCTTCTCCATGTGGAGGGTTCTCTGCAGTCCCTGCATGTCACTTCTCTTTTGAACCCTCGGTTCTATTCCCCTGCGTTCCCTGTGCTCTGTTTCACTGTCTCCCTGTTTCTGTCTTTGCCGAGTTGCTATTGTCTGCAACACAAGGACTCATATTTGCACTATCCTATTTTGTGTGTTGGGGTTGGGTGGGGTGAGGAGTTAAGTGATTCACAGCCCTTTAAGTTTGATTGATTGTGTCGGGTCTATCTGTCCGCAGGCAGTACAGTGTGGGCTTTGAGGTGCTGACCGTGTCTACTGTCGGAGAGCCAGGACCAGCGGGGTTCCAGCGCAAGAGCAGCGGAGACTACCGGTAACAGCGTCCCTTCTGATCTAAACATCTGTGTGTCCAGGCAGGAATGACAGTAGAAATGAGAGACCAGCACAGTGGTCTGGAGTTTGATCATGTTGGTTCAGAAAAATACATGGAAAATACTGATGAAATCCCAAAGTGAAAATCTTCAAAAGCCTTTTATTGCTTTTATTAATGGCTCCCTGTTCTTGTTGTCTTCGACTGGTCCAGTTGATCATTTTAGTATGTGGAAATCTGATAGGATCACTTCAGTATGTGTCATCTGTTTTCCAGCACTTAAAGACAATGTGGCTAATGTGTTACTGATTGCTGGAACAGCTAGCTTGTGTACAGCATGTCTCTCAAAGAGTGTGTGTGTGTGGTGTGTTTTGATTAGTATGCCTTTTGACATGAACCTTCGTCAAGCCAGACCACCACAGTGCCAAGTCATCTTGTTCATCGTTCTGTGTCAAGGCATGCGTTGGAGCTTTCATTCTGCTACTTAACTATAAAAACTATAAAGTTTAGCCAAAGACTTTCTAATGAGGAGACACAGCACTCAAAAAATCCTCCATAGAAATGCATGGGGTTAGTTTGTAACGCCAATATGGCCGTTGTCTACACATATCCCACCCCTTCCTCGGCAAAACGTTGACATGTGAATACATTGAGCCAATCATATGGTGTGTTGTGAAGACATCTTCCCAAACATGTGTTGTGAACTCGCCGCTGGAGCAAGATTGGTGCGCATTTCTGCTGAATAGGATGCCCGATGAGTGCCCAAAAAGCATTGCTATATGGCCGCCTAGTGGAGGGACTTGCCTAAAAGGACTTTGGTTTAGCTCAGCCAGCCCCAGAACACACACACACACAGACAGACACACACACAGACACACACACACACACACACACACACACACACACACACACACACCCTGGGGTGTGCAGCTCAAAGCCCCAGAACACACACACACACACACATACACACACACACACACACACACACACACACACACACACACACACACACACACACACACACACCCTGGGGTGTGCAGATCAAAGCCCCAGAAACACACACACACACACACATACACACACACATACACATACACATACACACACAGACACACACAGATACCCTGGGGTGTGCAGCTAAAAAAACCCTTTAGCTCAGCCAGCGCCAGATATTCAACACACATTGGCCACTTTGAAGTTTGCAGCTGGAGAAGTGCCTGTCGCGGGCATGTTTTTAATCATTAGCACGTCATTTCAGCACACAGTATTCATAGTCTGCTGTTGTCTGCTCTGGTTTTAGTTTGTTTATTTTAGGCTTCAGTGGCACGCTTGTCTAATCATTCTATTGAAGGGAACAAGGAACAAAATTAGTCATTGTGAGATAGCAAATAGCTAACAGATTTTCAGCACAGTAAAAATATGGAGTGCATGTGTGCTCTGTAGATATGTATCATAAGACCTCACTATTTGTGCTTAGCTTTGGCATTTGCACTATTTTAGATAAACTTTTCCCCTCAGAATAGCAACACAGTAGATCAGATCCCACATCCCGGTTTATGATCAGCATTAACGCTGCAGTCCTTGTTTTCCCCCTCCTCCCTTGTTTTCCCCATCTCCACACACGTACCTGTGCAGGTGTGGCTTCTGTTACCTGGAGCTGGAGCACGTCCCCGCCGGCATCTATAACGTCATCCCCACCACCTTCCTCCCCAAGCAGGAGGGCCCCTTCTTCCTGGACTTCAGCAGCGCCGCGCCTCTCCGCGTGTCCCAGCTGCAGTGAGGAGGACGAGGCTGGGCGAGCAGCCCAAGCTGTGGTCATGGTGGCCAGTGGATCCACGGCTGGGTAATGACATCTCCAGTGGTCACTTCAAATGTCCCTTCCTCATGTGACTGTTAACAAAGGGTTTATGGCCATTGACTAATTTTTACGGACTGGACTTGGGAGACATGAAGGAGATTTTGGTGATTTTGGTTGGTGGGCTGTGGCTGCCTCTTTCATTGTGACTATGATATGGGCTCGGCTGTCTCAGCAAGTATGTTTATATGAACAGTTGAGAGATCTTAGGCATCTTTTGCCCAACCTTGCAACGGACTATTTATTCAGTCGTGGCTGCACAGTGCACTCACTCACAGGAATACACACACACACACACACACACTCTGACATGGGAATATGACTGAAACTGTATGAGAAATGCTGAGCATTTGACCTAAGCAACGGCGATATTTATTCTCAGGAGACTGCATCCCTCCGACAGGGATCTCTTAACCGAATCTTTAAAATGATGATGTCTTCTCGCGGGCCAGAGTCGCGTCAGCGAGCAAGAGAGCTGGACTGACCGCCTGGTGCCTCCTGGGAAGGATGAGCACTTCCTCTTAAGGGCTCTACTCGTCTCCTTACCGCACTGCACTAGGAGGCAGCCGCACGTCTGCTCTCTGACACGGGAAGGGGAGGCACTTGCTCACATCCTCAAAAGGCATCCACGTACTCGTGCATCCATGTTCCCCACCCACACACTCAGATCATGCAGTCAAAAGCTGCAATTCCGATAGATTGTTGTCCTGCACAAGTCTCCAAGTACAGCCCATCGCACTTTTCCCATGAAGGTTTCAGAGGAATCTATTGCCAAAATGAGTAATTTACTGCATACAAAGTGAAGTTATATGATATCATATGATACTGTGTGTCTGCTGCATTTTTTGCTACATCAGGACTTTTTAAGACAGCTGTTTTATGTGAAGGTTCAGCCATGAGCATAGTCAGCAATGCACACTGTACATCACAAGCTGTTTTTGTCCACAAGGCAAATATACATACAATTATACACCTCTGTCTGCGTTGCCTTGTGTATTCATGACAGTGTTAATTAGTTACTAAACAGTGTTACGATGTTTTATAGTCCTGTTGGTGTTTATGATGCTCAAGATTGCACCAAACATGAAGCCTTGTGCAAATTATTTGAAACAAATTGAGAAGAGTGACTGGGTCCATTTCTCAAAAACAGGGAATTGTAGCAAGAATCAGAAAACAACACCCAGGGATGATCTATTTTTTTCTCTAGGAAAGTAAAAAAAAAAAAAAAGTCAAGTGACGCACATTAAAAGAGATCTTGGAGAAGTGATCAATTTAATTTGCACAAGGGTGTATTTTGTGTATATTCTTGTGCAAGCATGAAGTGTGTTGTAGGGGAGAATACCAATGTGTTGTAAAGCATGCTTCAGCTGCTTTTCAAAGCGCTTAACAAGTGTGTGTGGCCAGACTACTGTGGGCTTCACTGTGGTAAACACTAAGAGAAGTCAGTAGCACACTAACCTAATGAAAGTCATAGGACATAGTTTAACAACAACAACGGCAGCAGTGGTGTGTGTGTGTGTGAGAGAGAAAGAGGGAGAGAGAGCTAGGCTGGTTGACCCAGAACCAAAACATCAAAACAGAGCCTCGTCATGTTGCAGAGAGAAACACCTTCTGTTGTGTACGGTACGTGAAACAACCTCAAGCATTCACTGGACTAGGTACTTGATCTGAGCACTATTAGTGGTGCTTGTAGTTGCTCACAGGGTTTCAGATTGATATTTGAGAATCAAGGAATTATTGGATTACAAAAACCCTAAACCATGGAGAAGATGAAAATGCTAATCTGGAATCTTCCCTGGTCATGAGGAGAGAAATGCAAAGATGATGATGGCATTAACTCTCAAAAAGAATACTTCGGTACAGCATTTTTTTGCTTTTGAAGTTTTGTCCAAATATTATTTCTTTACCACAATACTTTTAAGTGCTATAAGACATTGACCTACAGCCTCTGTGAATATGTAAACCATTATGGAATGTTGAGGATCATGTATTACTGCCTGATACTAAGAGGGGCGTTGACAGGAGAGTCTTGCAGCGTCAGGCGTCCTAGCTTATATTCTAACCCATCACTCACCACTACTGTGAAACCTCACTATTGTCCATGGTTCCAAGCGTCAGCAGCCAGAGCTGCTGTATCTGATTAATCATTGAAGGAATTTATAATGAAGGCGCCAAGTTCAACTGCAACTCCTTCATACCATCTGCTGGTTGTTAAACTAAGATGAGGTCAGTGCATTCAAGTGAAATACTAGTTGACAGGACTTGCACTTCTTAACTTCACATTTATTATTTTATTTCCAGCAGAAAATGCTTACACAGGCTTGTGAAAAAAGAAAAAAAGGCTTGTAGCAGAAACAAAATCGGACAAAAAATACTGGAAGGAGGGATTCTACCTCTTTGTATTTTGTACTTTTCTTTTAACCCTCCATGTTGACTACACACAAAGTAACACGCAAAGAGATTCAGTAGACATTATAATGACACAAAGTGCACAGAAGTATACAAAACCATACTGTGGGTCAGCAGAGCCCAGACTCTGGCTGGTTCTGGAGCTGGCGTGGAGTGAGGCCGAACCCTGATTAGGGCTCGGCCTGCTCTAAAGCCGGCTTCTGTCTGGGAACAAGGCCACAGAAAACACCACACAGTCCACTGTCTGTCGCTCGTCTAGACACTCTAAATTGGCCATTGGCATCTAAGACTAGCAGCGGCAGCAGTACAATAGAAAGCTTGATGGTGAAACAACATTCTACTCTTCTATTCGTGGTCATTTCCTTAACAGTGCATTACGCTTACCCCATTGTCCATTCTTTTAAACGTTAGTAGGTCAGATGGATGTTTTTACCCCACCAAAATCCAAGACCTCCCCATCACCACAGTCTGTCTGTCACATGTCAAGACATCAGTAGTAGAATATGACTCACAAGACACATCACACACAGTAGTATTGCTTCATATCTTAATATTATAGTCTCGCACACACATCATCCGGCAGTGCTGCTGTAGCACGTGACCTGTGGGATAGGGAAGGGTGGAAGTCGGGAAGATGGATGGGAGAGCATGCACACTGCCAAACAGTGATGGGAGGCCCCATTTATCTGCAACAGCACTGTGGAGACGGACAGGGCACAGGGAGTTGGTGGAGCTGGAGAGAGAGAGAGGCGTCTGTTGCTACAGCGCAAGAGGGTCCAAGTGACTCCTTCACTTCCAAGGTCACAGTTAAGGTTCGAGAATGCTGACAATGGGCCAGCATCAGACAGATCGTATTACTTCTTTTTCTTTGCTCTGGCGGACAGAGAGAGGCTCCATATTAAAAGCATGCGTGTGTTTGTCCATGCACAGCTGAGTATCTGCTGAGTATCAGCTGCCGTGATCCAAGGAGGAGGAGTTACGACGCCTTTAGTTAGTCTTGCTACTGTGCATACTGGCGGCCAGGCAGTCTAAACAGCACTGCAGAAGGCAAAGGCGGAGTATTTACATGGCCAAGGATGGACGAGATGGTCTCCTTATGGTTGTGCACACTGCTCATCTGATTTCCACTACTTCATCCCGTTCACATGCATTCCTCGTCAACTGTTTTGCCATTCAATAGAAATACCTCACCATTAACCCCATTCAACTTCGCCAGAGCCACCACTATCCAATTCCCAGAGGTGGAAAAGTCCAGCTTCAGAAAGTAAAAGTCCTACCACATATCTGTTCCAGCTAGTCACTTAAACCAACTGATTCTAATTAGCACAACTCTTCAGCCAGGCAGAGCAGCTGTGTTAAGTGCACAGGTAGATCCAATACATGGTTGGACATTTACTTTCTGAAGCTGGACTTTTCCACCTCTGCCAATTCCATACACTAAGGCACATCCATGTGTGTTCGCCAGATCACACACCCCCACTACATCTTTGAGCTTAAGATGGGAAATCCTTTACTTGCTCTTAATGCCTTTATCCTCTAACAAAACTTTCTTTAACACCCCACGGTGATATTCTGTAAGTTCTCATCAGATGCACCATCTTCATCTTGTTGACGGATCAAATGTTCCAGGTCCACCATATAATTCAGGTTTGTAGACCACCATATAGTTCAGTCATCGTTTGGCGCTCATGAAAGTCTTGAAATGAATGTCATAAGGTACATGGAGGGTGGGGGTGGGCTGGTTTCCTTGTTTGCACACAGTAGGATAAAGTAGGTGGGGGGGGTGGAGGAGGTCATGTGTGGGGATCATTTTGGGGTCGGAGGGGATGACGTTGGCGCTACACCCCGTTCAACACCAGCACAGAGGGGGAGGGCTGGCGAGCCAGACTGACGCGCTGGCGCTCCGCGTTCTTGCCGCTGTCCGTGCGGCTGCGCCTCAGGGACAGCAAGCGGAAGCGCGTCTCCAGGCTGAAGCTCCTCTTGACCAGGCTGTTGCTGCTGTTGTTGTTGAGGGCATTGTCTAGTTCTGCTTCTGCTCCTTCCGCTCGGTCACCTGAGGGCAAAACAAAAAAAGGACCGTGTAAGTCGGGGGGTTTTCGACCAGTTTGTCTGCAGCCCACTGCCGGACCATGAGGTGACTGCCCGTGATCCCCACAACTTCAACAATGTAGTTTCATGGTATGGTAATTGCTATACCGTAATCGTCTATGGCAACCTCTATTTTTACCTCACACCCCACAAAAGATAGATCGCTTCTTAGTCAGAATGGTAGTCCCAGGGATACAATCACTTGAAAACCCGATTTACAGGACAATGGTCGTTCGTTACAATGGAATATATTGCACAGAGATGCAGTAATATGGCTATGACTACTGTGCTCAGGGCTGGAAGAATCACACACAAAAAACAGTACTATACCAGAGGATGGTGCAACATTTTGCAAGAAACGAGATGAAATTAGGCCTGTACAAAAGCCGTTGTAACATGCAAATCCTCTATTATTTGTGTACTTAACTGTGCAATAACAAGCACATGAAGAATGGAGTCAGGTGAGTGTACCAGGAAATATATTTTTAGCAGATACTTAACATTTTATAGGGAGTAGAGGCTGCTTAAAATTTCTCTACAGTCCTAGTTACAAAACCGTCCAAATGCACAGGCAGACAAAAGGTAGTCATTTATTCTTGTCCAGTTCTGCTTGGCTGTTTTTGCCAGTGTTCGTTGACGCAAGCAGCCAGCCACCTGACAGAATGACTAATCGGCCAGAGGTGCCCTCCAAGCTGGCGCAGGTGCGTAGACACAGACACACACACACACACACACAAACCTGCTACATCATCACACTTCTGACTTCTTCTCTGTTTCTTTTGCATATTCACACACACGTTACATAAGCATTTCTCTCCTCTCTGAATTCTATTTTGACATATGAGGCTAAAGGTCCAAGTGCTATGCAGATGGTTGCAGAGAGCTTGGTGACCCCCTTTCTATGCTGATGTACTAGCTCTTATTTTATTTTTCCATTTTTGTTTTCGTCATTCACAGCAACACCAAAAATACATTCAAGATAAGAGGTATTTTGGATGTTGTTTTGCCCCTCCCCCCCCCCTCAAGGTCAGGCTCACCTCTCTCAAGGTCACACTCTGGAGACGAGGCGCCGCTGCACTCACTGTGAGGACCCAGGATGGGGGAGATGAGGCCAAAGTCCGATAGGGACACGGTGCTGGGCAGGTCCAGACTGCAGGGCCGGGTGGAAGGGGTGGGGGAGGAAGAGGACGAGGAAGTGGAGGAGGAAGAGGACGGTGACGGGGAGGCTGAGCTGAAGGGACAGGGCAGCTCCAGTGGACTGTGGGGCCCCGAGCTCAAACTGCAGGTGGACTGGGTCTCCGAGTCCTCCTCGGACATGGTGCAGGTGCTCCTATTCTCGTCCTCAAAGGTCTCTGAGGTCACTGTGGACAGACAAGGTGGACATTATTGTAAGACTACAGCTTAACTGGCATCACAGGCTGCAGGCTGAGTCAGGGTAAATGAATCAATCTTTGTTCATATGTAATGCTTCTCATGCAGAGCAGCAATACAACATGCTTAATGCTAACACACAAATACAGCATACATACTACAAACATTATAGGAAAAAACGGTACTGTTACATTACTGACCAGTTAGAGTAAATAATGAAATGTCAAATGAACATCTGAGTGCTGTGTTGTTGTGACCATCTGTTGTCTGTGCTTTGAACGTCATTGCTGTATATGTGCAAAAGCCTTGACCTTGGTAAATATGCTGTAAATTTTATGCCTCAAAGGTCACCCAACGCTGAGGTTTCGCATTGGTCCTGTAAGTACTTGTGTAACTACAGTGGCCATAAAAGTTGCAAAAATACGTCAGAAGGCTCTTATCTTGCTGACCTATTGACCATGTGGTCCTTGCAAATGATCGGTCAGAAAACATAATCTTTATAATATCTATGCTGCTCTTCATTATTGTTTGCAATCCTCACCTACCAAAGTACATGGAATGACTTGACATTGCAAAGTAGCAATGTCTCAGGCAGGACTAAAAGCTGGGAGACGAATTGTGCAATGGATCTCACTGGTTCAGTTCATTTAAAATGATTTATGCTCTCTAAAGGCTCAATCAGTAACTCACAAATAGAACCTTCCTTAATCACAAATCACTCCCAAAGGAGATTTCACTTGCCATTTTAAATCAAATAAAATGGTGTGTTTACTAATAGAGAAAGAAATTTGTGTTCCAAGTTGTCAAAACAGTTCTTGGAACACCCAGTCGCTCTGTCCTCTTGAATTCCAAGTACTTGAACTTTACAGGAAGTCTTGCTACTGTACTTCATTGTTGCACACTCAAACTCCACCCCACATCAAAATTCCATCTCTAAAAGCAGTCAACAAACTGCAAGAACACTGACAATAAACAAAATGTGCCTGTGTATGTTCACCCCAAACAGAATCATTGAACACAAACAACTCCATTCATTCTGATACAATCCAAACCAATCATGGATACAGCACACTAGTATTGAATTTATAGCCTGTATGCACTGTAAGTGAAGCCCCCTGAATTGAAAGCCACTTATGGGCTAATGCAATTGGGCCGAGCAGTTGTTAAAGTACAGGATCCAATGGAGGATAATGACATTACATTACTGTTAATAATGCACTCAGGGAGGTGTTTAGATTTAGACGCTCAACAGTGATGAAGAGAGAAGGAAGAAGTGTACTTGATTACAAACATCAGTTTGTCAAGGATCTCCCCACATCTGGACAATTAATTTTACCCTCTACTTCTAGCCAACTGAAATTTAGAGTAAATAAACCAAAAAAGTGGATTTGTACCCCTGAAGCATGCCAGGAGCAATTGTTGGGTTGTGTAATGGAGAATATTGGTGTGTCTTTTTTTTATCCTAATGTCCACTCACTGGAAATGCCATCCGACTCCAGCTTGAAACTGGTGACATCATCTCCGGTGACACTGATGAAGTCGCCCTCGGCACCCACTCCTCGTTCTCGGGGGCCGATGACTGAAGACCGCCGGCGCTCGTGGATCTCATCCGAGATCATCTCCAAGTTCCTCAGGGCAGTCTTGTACTCCCCCTTTGCCTGGCTAAGCTTGGTTTGAAGGTCATCCACATTCTTCTTCAGTTGCTGGAAATGAATGAAGCAGTGGTCCATGAAGCCATTCTGTATTCATACTTATCCAAACAAAGACATTTTCAGCATGACTCAGGGACCCCTAACTGGTATTTTTGATATATTAGTACATGTGTGTTATTTTCATTTCCATGATAAAAGAATATAGCAATAACACACACATAAAATAAATGTGAAGATTATCTCTGCAGAATGTCTAAATGCTGTGGCTTTCATGGCAAACTGCAAAATTCATATGTTCAAACCATTATAATTCAAAAGAAGTTATATCCCGTTCATTAGTTACATGAAATGTTTAGACTACAGAACCATAGCGAACAATAGGAAATCTGCAGCTCGCAGTTGGCCAAAGTGATTTATGCCTAAAGGTCTTTGTTTAGTCTACAAGGTAGAGAATTCAAAAGATGTTTATCTGAATTAAATCAGTTCAGGAAGTTCCCAGGTTACGAAATGACAAGACAAATGGACTGTGTCAAACATTTGACCATCAAAAAGGTATAAAAAAGGTCCATTTTGGAAGGAAAAATAAAGCAACATTTTTACAGAGCACCAACCTCAAGCTGCAGGTAGTACTTCGCCTTGAGTTCAAAGTAAGGCCTAGGGGGAAAAAGAAGAGAGAGAGACAGAGATAGAAAGGCAGAAAGAATGTGACAGTGAGAGAGAGAGAGAGATTAGAAGCGCCAAATCATCTATGAATAGCACTCTGCATATTGCTATGGCAACCGTTCACAAAGTGCTGCCACATTCTGTCGGCAGAGTCGGAGGATTAGAGAGGGGTTCAGAGAGAGAGAGAGAGAGAGAGAGAACACAGAGATAAGCTTCACAGGATCCCAACCTCCACACTGCACTGCTACATCTTTCATTATGTTTGCATCCAGTCTGTCCACACACAGTACAGAGGAAACACACGCACAACACACCCACAAGCTCCTCAGTAGTCAGCCTTGCTGGCACTGCAGCGTAATTCCTCCTAAATGGTTCTTTGCAAGATCTCTAAAAGATCCCATGTAGGCTGTTTTCCATATCAAAACCTTTTATTGGCAATATGTTAAATAGTGTCTCTAAACTAGCTCTTCACAGATAACATTTTAATGTAATAACTAAAGGTCACATCATTGGCAGACTCCATGCAAAGCCGAAAGATCTCGTAAAGGTTAAAGTCTGAGTAGCTAACAGAGCTAAGCACAAACAAATAAGAGGTCAATTAAACTTCATTACACCATTGAGCATGCTTCTACTATATCATCCCCTCGCATTCATAAAAGGTATGTAGAAGTGTAATTAAAATAGACTTATATATAGTTAATGCAGCAGTACTGTGATTAAAGTGAATAAGCCTCGAGGACACCTCAGAAGTATACTCATTAACAAGACACTTTGGGGAATTAGGACTGTTCTAGTCTGAGACCTCCTAATTGACTCCAACCTCTTTCATAATCATATGAATAACTATTGGCAGTGAGATCACTGATCCGTGTTCTCCATTGAGAGTCCAGGACTAGGGATTAAACAATGTGCAGGAAACCAGTCCATATTCTGCTAAACTAGGACTACATGGTGGTAGGAAGAGATTAGCAGTAATTAGGTTTTTCATTGAGTTATGAACATAGGAACTATATGAACAGTGTATCCTTCCATAATGTCATATAAATATACAAATCATATATTAGCCTGCTAAACAAAGGTTGCATAGTAGTGGGGAAGGAATTAGCATTCCTATTCAATGTTATAAAAACAGGGCAGCTTTTTGTTTGTTCAGTAAAACTCGGTTAGGGCGGCAGAGGCTTACTGACTCACTTTGACTTGTTGATGGTGCGTTTAAGCTTCTTCTCCAGCTGCTTCATGCGACCCATGGCAGTGGTGTACTTGGCTGCCGTCTCCTTGTGTACCAGTTCACTGCGTGCTTTTGTCTGCTCTGCCTCCATGACCTGCGATGGAAACATCAAGATATCTGTATGGCCACAGGGGATTTACAAGAGGTGCTAACTAATCCTGCATTTACTGTGAGAGCATTCCTTCATGTATACATGATCATAACAGGAAATATTGTTCCCTCAGATCTTGTACCCAAGATATTTAAATTTCAAATGAAGACCATAACAGTAACAGAACACTGAAACAGGACTAATTGATATGTGTCATGTTTACTGCAATACAAAAGAAGAGACTACTTTTTAAAGCTTTGTCTGTATATAGGGGTATGTAATGGTAGGCGTGTGAAACCTCGCTCACCCTCTGAGTGGCATGGTTGAGCATCTCCTGCCAAGCCGAGTCAAACTGACGCTTGTCGTCTTCTAGGAGCCGCTGCTCGGCCAGAGCGATGGTCTCTTTGGCGGCCCGCAGCACCTCTGTGGCCCTCTGGAAGTCCTGGGTGGCCCGCTGGGCTTCTAGCTGAGCCTGGGGAACGAAGAGAAACCAGGCTCATCAGCTATGCATGGGCACCAACCACAAAATAGACAGACACACCCACAAATAAACAAACAAACAAGAAAACAGGTTTTCTGGTCAGAAATCAATATTTACAACACCTGGTGGCGAGAGGACCATCTGCTTACAAGACCAGGTGTTCAGGGCCCTCTCACAACACAGGCTTCATCTGATCTGTCAGCATCTGTCTGTCAGACAGAGAACTGTTTGGGAGTGTTGCTATAATATGACTTGGTGACAGCTGCCCCTCAGTCTGAAATATGACCCCTTTTCTGAGCAGCTAAGAATCAGTCAGTTTTGGAAGTGATGTGGAACTGGGGGCGATAATATTAGAGTACTTTTCTCTAATTGTAGAGTTCCTCTCTGTCTAATGAAATATGGTTATGGATACTAATACAGTACTGTAGAATAATTTAGTACTATTACTATATTTTATAGTACATATACAGTAATATACAGAGAGCATATAATTTGTAATGGTATTACATCACTTTGTGTCTTCAAAGTGATTTGACACAGAAGACAATAATTTGTGTGCGGCAAAATGGTGAAAGGGAAGTCTGTAGTGGTGAACATAAAGCTCCTAATGCTGGCAAAGCAGCTCCCGTGCAGTAGCACATGAAAGAGTTTCAGTGCTATAATCCTTTCCTTTCCCCCTCTTTCCTGTCTAATCTGTCAGTTATTACCCCCCTGCCCGGATACACTGCTCTAAACCTCTAATGCCCTAAGCCAACTTTACCCCACAGGGGCCACTCCCACAGCTTTGCACAAAACCCAGCAAATGCACTCAGGATGGCCATTTGAAGTGTCCGCAACATGACTTTCCCACACCCCAACCTTGGCTGATGAGAGTTTAAATGATGTTTTTGACTAGCCAAGGGATAGGACAGATATTTTTAACAAGTTGGACACACATCTGAAAGGCTTCTGACCCTATTCACTATTTACATTCATGATTCTAGGAGATTATGATTTCATTATCATTTTATTTCTTCCCTTTTGTCACTCTTTTAATGCAGGGAATGTAGAGTGTGTGTGTGTGTGTGTGTGTGTGTGTGTGTGTGTGTGAGTGAGTGAGTGTGAGCAAGAGACAGACAGACAGAGAGAGGGAAGACAGAAACAATAGAGATGTACAGCACTTCCCTAGATAAAAGTGACCTGAATATCAGTAAATGGCCTATTCATGTCCACCAGCTTCCCCCTCACAAACAAGCCAGTGCATGCTGAGAAGCTGTTGTGTCAGGTTCAGCCTGGAGAGCAGAAAGTAAGCCTCCTGACCCCCGCCCTAGTCCAGCTGAAACATGCCCCCTCACAAACAGACCCCTGGCTCAGAAACTGCTCATGCAGCACATGCTCCAAACAGACACCTCGTCTCGTGTTTTGATCCCCTGACCACCGTGTTCCTAGACACACACATCAGTACTATCAGTGGTACACCACATTTCCTAGAAGGAGAACCGGGGACTGAGCCCTTGAGTCTGGCATTTATCTGTTAATCAAAACAAGAAAACATCCAGTCGTTCCACTCAGGATAGAAAAGGTCATGTTTAAAACAGTACTCACAAACTGTTTAGAGAAATAGCCAAAATTACCCTGCCT
The DNA here is from genome assembly GCF_017589495.1 of Alosa alosa. Classification (NCBI taxonomy): domain Eukaryota; kingdom Metazoa; phylum Chordata; class Actinopteri; order Clupeiformes; family Clupeidae; genus Alosa; species Alosa alosa. Next base: position 13,228,601 of record NC_063201.1, read on the forward strand.
GATATGCCAATAGACCTCTGAAGTTCGCCTACAAAAAAGCTACCATCTTTGCCCAAATAAGGAGATCCGGTATCTTGATATTTTTTCTATGGGAAAATAACATGGGGATTTAGAATTATCACACCTGTTAAACTCTTCGGGAACAAAGAAATCAGAAATGTAGATGTTTTGCTCTCACAGTTCTTCCAAAGACACAGATCTCTGCTACCCCAGAGTTAACTTACAATGCAACTTGCCATAGGTAGTTAGCTTCAATTAACACCCGGATCTCCTTATATGAGCAAACATGGCAGCTGTGGTTCCTTTTTGTTGGCGAACTTCAGAGGTCTATGTTTAGTTACTTCTTCGGTGTTTTTTTTTCCATACAACGAAGGCTTTGCTGCTGAGTTCATTAGCCTTATTTTACTCTTTTAGTTAGTTTAGGTTCAGAAACACTTAACTTATTACATATCTATACATTTTGCACAATATATTTAACAGTTATCTGTAGACACTATTTACATTCTACATCTACAGCAAGTCTTCTCTCTCCCTTCTCTCCTCTGCTTCCCACATCTGTTTTGCTTACACAGGGTGATAACCCTGTGGACAAACCGTGTGTGACTCACTGCAAATGGACACACAGTTTAGAAATCGAATTTGACAGAGCAAACCTCTCGGGAGCAGACGGAGACCTGTGGTTTGGTCAAGGCAAGACTGAACAGGCTGGCATGGCTGATGCCCTGGGCACTCAGAAACCCAATGCCCAGAGGGGCGGATGCAGGGAGCAAAGGACAGGAGAGAGAGAGAGAGAGAGAGAGAGAGAGTCACTGGACAGTGCCACCCAGAATGCCATCTGGCATACAAGGTTTGGCAGACAAGACACAGCAACACATACTAAATGGCAACAAGGAATTTTAAAGGTGTCTATGAAAGAAGATACAGCAACACACAGATCACACTACAGTCTTTAAACATGCAGGGTCAGAATTACCTACCATCAAGGGTGGAAATCAATCATATGTCACCAACTTATGATTCTGATACCATCCTAGCAACATCCAGGATTTTGCGAGGATGGTATCCAGGTTGCTAGGGGACGGTATCTAGGATGGTATCAAAATCTTGGGGAAATTTCACCAGAGAGGGTTGAAACCAAGTAGAAATCAAGGATTTTTGTTTTCATCATGTGATCCTATTACATATCAACTGTGGCACAGTTTGTTACACTAAAACTGTACTGTACAGCATTGTAGCGAACATACTCCGTATATACACTCACATCTTAGATCAGTATCACACAGTCCTCCTTTTCTCACCACTTTCCCTGTTTTTTTTCCTTTATCAAGGTCTTCAGTGGACACTTAAACTGAAAGTCCATCACTTCATTCTTTCTCTCCCCTGATCCGTGTGAAGAGTTATTTTTAAACTCAGACTTCAAAGACACCCAAACGATGTGTGATGATGACGACGACTTGCTTCAGTCAACTGACAAAAAGGACTGTTGCGGTCTTTGAAACTCTGAAATACTGGGAGAAAAGAAACAGTGAATATGACCGTACACAAAAGCTGCATGAAGGGGATTATATTATCTGTCATGATAAAGCAGGCTTCCGCCCTGGAGAGATCTTTTTTATTTTGAGCCCATGTCTGAAATGATGTCAGTTGAACAGAAGGAAAAACAGATGGCTGCCGTCTTCACTAGTAGAGGACATGCACACAGCCACCCCCATAACTCCCCCCATAGACTGGCTATTTAAATGCCCGATGCTCACCCTCTGCAATTAAATAAACTTGAAATTGACCTCGTCTTGGGTCTGTCCTAATGGGGAAGCGCCAAGCCTCTGACCATTGGGTCAAAACAACCAAAACAGGTCTGTGGTTTGCTAAACTACTATTTTATGTAGTCGTCAACAAGTCAGTGGGTCAACACAAATTCAGCTAGAAAATTAAAGTAAACTGTGGGGCCCTTGACCCAACAGAACCAGGTCATTCACTACAGCACAAAAAAGAACTGTGCCCCTCATTCTGCTTGGTTGTGCTATAGCAAGCTGTTTGTGGCCTTCTGACAGTAGGCCTACTGTACATGCTCTTTCCTCTGCTCCTCCTATGAGCCAAAAACGTGGAACAGTGGGGGCTTCAGGTCTGTATCATCATCATCATCATCATCTCTGCATCTATACAGGCAGCTGACACAGTGCTCAGACTAGATACTTACTTATCCACCCTCTTTAAGTTTCAATAGAGGTAGGTGTCATGACACCGGTGTGGGTGAAAAGTATGTATTCAGTTACAACCATACAGAGAAATTCATTTATCTTTTTCCAAGAACACACTTCCTGGGGCATCCTGGGCACTCTCTATCAGTGCACGTCTTCATTAGCCCATTACAGTGCTGAATCTTCTAGCTGGGTCTCTGCCAAAGCCCTTGTACTTTTCCCATTTTGATCTTGAGAGGAAAGTTTGCCAGGCCACAACCAGGCTTATAGCTGGTCAGAGCCCCTTAATGAAAAGTTCCACAGTAGCTCTGCTCCGATGATGAAATATAGGAACTCTGTTAGTAAATGTGAAAAGTGGATCTGGCTTGGGGTTATTCAATTATTTACCACACATGGGAGTCTAAAAGGGAGAGGTGTTTGATGAAGAGGTGCTTGTGGAAAATCATTCTGACATGACTTGAGTGTCGGGTGGAGGCATTCTTCAAAGGGAAAGTCATCTGATTTGGCTAACAGAACAATGTTGAGAACAGTCTCTGGAACATGATGGTTTATTTGATCTACTAACAACCAGAATCTTATTCTTCTCTGCTCCAAATATTGTATTAGCAGTGTGCTGCACGGCAACATGGACAGCAAGAAACTATCACGGCTTCAGGGATCTTTTGCTGCCAGGATTTTGATGGATGTTCCATTCACCAAAACAGGTTCACAGGTCAATTAATCAGTTTACTGTCTGATTACCATACTGATACATGGCGGAAACATGAGACCAATGAATACATTCACATCTTCTAGGAACCACATGAAACGGTATGAATTTGATTCATCTAACTTTGGGATGTCAAACATCACAGCACAAATACAAATCCCTCAGTAGGATTCGTCAGTAGGAAGGAAATAGATACAAAACAACACAGTTATTGGTTTTGAGAGAAAGTGATGTTGTCACATTACCAAAAACAGACTGCTGTCTTGATTTTTTTCATTTATGAAAGTGGAGCAACACTGATCAAAGAGATCCTGACACCGTTGCCAGTGCAGAGTCTGACACTTCACAGAAAGCCCATGTGAGCCTTCGTGCAGCTGTGGACAAATTTATCTTGCGGCCCATTTTGAGATTACTTTTATTTATTTATTTATCGATCCATTTTGTTTCATTGTTGGCCTACATTTCCACGATCCACAGAATAGATATGACCCACATGAAATCAGCAGGCTACTTTTTACAGGCAGGGTAGAGCAGAGCGAAGTGGAGTGTCGTCTGACAGTCCCGGAGAGGAGGGTTACTGATGCCTCACTAGGCAGCTCATCAGAGTGAGAGCAGTGACTACTCGCCCGACCTCAAACCAGAACGGAGAGGTTTCCATTTCACTTGGAAATGACAAGCCATGACAGACCACTCACCCTAAACCTCTTATACTGCTTTAGTGATACTGCTTTAGTGTGTGTGTGTGTGTGTGTGTGCATATTTACGTGTGTGTGTGGGGTCACGTGTGTGTGTGGGTCACGTGTGTGTGTGGGAGCCATGAAAAAAACCTATAGACCTACTGCAGACTACTACCTACCATTGTACCACTGTCCTATTGTCATTACTCATTAAGGGCACTGCTGATAACTGTGTTGCCTCATCATATTATATAATGTTAAGAGTCCCTTGTATTAGTTCACAGACAGAAGCTGTGAGTCAGTGAGGGGACATAACCTTGTCATCACAACCCCTCCAGTCCTGGCACACACGTCTACTCTGCAGCAAAACACCTGCCAAATCTCACACTTCAAGGAAAGAGAGAGCGCAGCTGGGAGCGAGAGAAAAGGAGGAGTGTGGGGAGACAGGTGGAGAGAGAGAAAGAGAGAGAGAGGTGAAAAGCAGAGGAAAGACAGAGCAAGATAATGAAGCAGTCAGAGGTAGAGATCACAAAAGGCAAAGAAAAACATAATACAGAGGAAAGGAGAGGGGGAGAGGAGGAGAGGGGGAGGAGAGGAGAAGAGAGGAAAGGAAAGGAGAGGAAGAGAGGAGAGGGAAGAGGATGGTACAGGAGACAGGAATGCAGCGAGATAAGAGGAGTGATGGTGAGACTCTGCAGTGCTGAGGGCCTCGGTGACGTCAGTTCTTTGGCACAGGGCCCTTCGGTTTGGCGCCTTTCACTCTGACCGTCTGCCAAACACAGAATTCCATAAATTACCCCTAGTGCTTGCTCACATCAACGTGAAGCAGCACAGTTTAAACAGTTTCAAACAGAGATGCTCCTTCTTAAAGCAGTTAGCAGCATCACTGTGTTGAGCGAGGGGGACTCCTTCCAGAATATTAATGTGGGGAGGTGTCTGAATCCATGAGCTTTGTGTCCCGCTGCTGCTGCGAGTCAGATCCCCTATACGGCAGGTCCTAGCCTGACAGAGAAGCAGTCAGTCTTGGCCTCTCATATCAGCCAGGCTGAACTGATGGGGGCTAGAGGGCACTTCCGCAGTCCGAAGAAAATCACTATCCATAGCAGCATGAGATCAGAGAGGGGGACAGATAACCACAGCCTGTGCTCTCCGCACATCCACCCTGAATTCCGTGCCAAAGCCAACCACCCACACCGATCTCACCACACCCCCCCATGTACGGCAAACTCCGCCCGTATACTGATCACAGCCAGCTGAGCTCTTCACAGGAGTATAACCATGACACGGTACAGTGCAAAAAGGAGGGGAGAGGAGGAAGCACACAGATGAATGGAATTCGGACCTTCGTGATTCAAACCCTTGAAAGACGACTTGAGAATCCACAGAGACAGTTCAGTCGTAACCAAGAAAGCGCACACATGTAAAGTGGGCTTCTTATCTAAAGTGAGGGAGGAGTTGAACAGATGCATATTTTATAAGAAGGGGAAAAGTCTGTGGAAAACATGGCCTCCTTTAGAAGAAAAAATAACAACTTTTGAGCTGATAAAGTTTGAAATGCCAAATGGCCTTGGCTGATCCTGAGGATTAAAACTTTGGTGAAGCTCATGTTTACTTTCAGGATGGAGGAGCGAGCAACAATTAGCATGCAAGCCTCCTTCAAAATGCTTACATTGAATAGCAATAAGACTGCCGGTGTTATTGGTATAAGAAACAAGCAACTTCTAAAGCCTTGGGTGGGAAGAAGTTATGGATTTTTACAGCCAACCACAAATGTGATTTTTATCGAAAGGGAAGCAAAAACTCTTTAAACTGTTTATGCCTTAGGCAACAACTAACCCTTAGACCCACTAGTGCTCAGGGCTAAATCAACAGCATTTTATCTCACCGGAAAAAATATGACCTTATTTATTACGACTGCACTACATACAGAGTGTGCATCTGACAATGTGAATGAGCAGCAGATTATTACTGAAGCAAGTGCTGCACTTGCCACATGCATTATTGCTTCATGCCATTCAGGACTCGTAAATAGAAAATGAATGACACAGAACGGATGTGAGTTTCTAACACAGAATAAATGGGTGCTATACATCCCTATAGGGTCTCCCTTTCATGGACATGAAGCCCTCCATTTCAGGCAGACGGGCGGCGAACAGACATTTTGGTGCAGGGTAGGAGAGGGAGAGAAGGAAGTGGGGGCTGCACAAGAGACTGCAGTCACCCATCAGATAAAACTCCAGCGCAGTCTGCCAGAGACTGCAGACTAAGACCACGCACGGTGGGGAGGAGGGAGGGAAAGGAAGAGAGAGAGAGAAAAAAAATCTGTTGATATGTATGGACCCTTTCAACAATAAAAACAAAAACAATGCTTGAACGTTCTATTTGGGCCCCAATCTACTTCCTCTGCATTAAGATAACATTTGTCTGTGGACTTAAAATTGGTAAAATAACATATGATAGTGGAGAAAATGTTAAAAAGGAAGTCTTGTGGGGCCAACTATGATGCTGATAATGGAACTCTCTTGAAAGGGTCCATATATGTATGTCCAGATTTATTGTAATAACTGCTTTGGCAATATGAATGACCATCATGAATTTGAATTTGAGAAAGGAAGAGAGAGAAAGCCACAGAGAGCAGCAAGTGTGGGGTGATGGTTTATTTGTGCAACATGAATACTCCATATGCAATCTGTTATGGCTTGCAATCAATCAATCATGCATTTGGTTTACTACTTATACTTGTGATGATCAATACAAATATGTACATGACCCTGCAGTTATTCTAACAATGTATAATGCAGACACCTACAGGAAAGGTGTATCATGTTCACAATGTAATATGCAACGTGGTTAAGTGTGTATTTGTGTACAATTCCATATTTACTTCTTCACCCATAGTGTGAAGTCTCTAGTGTAGCCAAGGATGGATCATACTGGATTTCAACCACAACAAACAGAAAAACCAAAACAATAGCAGACGCCAAGAAAACACTCTGGGTTTGACTGCGCCCTCCCCCTCGTGTTGTGCCAGTGAGTAAGGATTCGTCCACTCAAGCGGTGAGCGGACATCCATCTCCAGAGTCTCTCTGGCATCTCTGCAGTACTTCTTTATCAAGCTCGCACACAATGGGCCAGCCACAGTGTGCTCTGGGTAAATGAGCCTCCTGGGGGCTTTGTGCTGATTACACAGACGTGCCCTTCCTCCTCTACACCCCCCACCACCCCCTATCCCCCCGTCCCTCAGTCCCCCACAAGCATCACTCCCGAGGGGGGGGGGGGGACGCCTGCAAATTTGGCAATATGCCTCAAATATTGCCTCACTCTTAATGTGACAATTAATGTTGTGAATTGTGGCAGCGATGCCCTCAATCATTCCTCATGTACAGTATCTGAGGCAAACTGATCTGAAAATCTAGAATTATTTCTGTTACAATTATTTCTGTTTCAGATATATTTTGACTGATTTACTAGTCAGCTTCAACACCAGCATCTGGACAGATGGGGCTACATGCACAAGGCGAACATCATATGGCTGACCATCCCTCCTAATGGACATCAATGTGGTCTCTCAGACACACCCCTTCACACAAAATAAAGCTTGCTAGCCCCTTTGTCTATGTAGGGCTTGGTAAGAACAACTATGAATTCTATAGGCTGTTCTATTCCATCCTATTTAAATGGTTTGTATGATGTACATGTATAAATGTATTCTTATGGCTATAACAATAACAACAACAATTTCCATTTATATAGCGCTTAATTTCCTTCAGGATCAATAAATGATCTTTATCAGACACACAAAACACTTTACAGTGAAATAGGAACCTCACTAACCACCACAGATTTATAGCACGCACGTCAAAATATATGACAATATGGAGGAAACACAAACTTCCACATTGTCGAGGTTTAACACGACAGATTGAGAGCCAGCAGCCCAATTCATAATTAGGCTCTAGTGTCTGCCTTCTAGAGTGGCACAGAAAAGGGGGAAATCTTTTAAAATTTCATTGCCAATCCCTCAGGTACGCTGTAACCTTTCTCGGTCAGCCCAGGAGTATAGTCCCTAAAAAGTCTCTGCCACGTCAGTGAAAAATCTGGGTCAGAGCAATAGACTCCCTACCGACTTTTCAGGAGTTTCATAAATCGTTCAAGTTATACTGTGACCTACTTTTGCCATCGACAGACACGTGGATCTCAGACCAGTGAGGACCACAGGAGTCTAAGGGGAAAAAAACTAATAAAAATGGCATCATTGTGTTTTCTCATTTCTGTCAGGGCTGTTCGATAAAACCGTCAGGCATAAAACCGTCAGTGTTCTTATCTCTCAGATGTCAGCTGCATAGCTATCATAATAGCGTGGCATTTGTAGAATAGGGAACTGAAATTGTGTGTGATGATGTGCCGCACCACTCGGCTACCCTACAACAATGTGGCATTGTAAACTTTGCCCATGTTCAGCTCCAAGCATCTCTCATACAGACAACAAGCAACACAAATCTGGGGAGGCTAATTAAATTTACAGTGAATCATTAATGAATTCTAAGATTTTTATGACTACAGACTAAAGAATACACGCATGAATCCAAAATATTGGCTACTCTAAATGCATTTGTTCTGGTCTGCATACTGTATAATACAATTTTGAGAGACTGGTGGAGTTCCCCTTGAAATCCTGGAAATGTAGGGCATCTAAAAAAACGACATGCAAACCAATTCTGCACCAAAGTCTGAACTCTGGCCCTCTGACTGTCTGTGCATACCTGGCGGGCTACCTTCCTGGCCTCCCAGTACGGTTTGGAGTCTTCCACAGCCTTGCCTATCTTCTTCACCAGCTCATCCAGTTTCACAGTGGCCTCCACCAGAACAGACCGGAACTTCTGCCTTGCATCCTGATGGAAAGAAAAGGGAATTGATGGGAAGAGTGTTACCAGCATCACAGAACAGGCTCCTGGTCAAAAGTCAGTAAAGGGATATTAAAGATCAAAGTTTTGTAGGCTAAAAAAATATTGACCACTTTTGCTTAAAATGGGCTCAAACAAAACACTTTTCACACAGATCAACAAAGCATTTGAGGTCATTTTTCTAGGAAGTGAGTCTGCATTTCCTAAGAAAAACTGTGTCCACAAATTTAACTAACTCTAAATTGAATTAGCAGGATATTTATGTCGAACCAACCACATTAGCAAACAACAAATTAAGCAATAATCTTTAAAAAAGTATCCTTACACAAGACATTTCACACATCTTTTTGTGCAAAACCACAAGCCCAACACTGTATAACAAACAATCTAACATCATCAAAGATAATTCAGTTATAAACTCATTTCCCCAGATTTCATCTTCTCTGACCAAAACAAACAAAAAACCTTTTGTGGGAAAAATAGGTGCCATAATGTCAAACAGCTTGGAAAAACAGCTGATCAAAGACAGCCATTCAGGCAGAGAAAACAAAGACGCCTAAAAACCTCACTCTCAAATCAACAACCTAAAAGCCACCCATCTCTGGGTGAAATTTTAGAAATCAATACTTTTACTTAGAAAGGTCTGTCGCAGTAGGTCATCAACCAGCAAAGGCAATGTATCAAGGACTTACACCCAACTGTGAATGAAATAGATAAAAGACATCCGAACAATATGGGAGTATCAGCCCCAATATCAACCATAGAGAATGCAGACATAAGACAGTGTCCCAGTAATTTGTTCCTCTCCTCTTTAACTGATCTCAAACAGACCTGACCTGGAATAAAGAACAACCCTGGTGGTGGGGGTGGAGGGGCACCTCTCTTTTTCACAAGTCTCACACATACCCCCACTTCTTGTTTTATTCCTGGGGATGGTGGAGTGAAGTGTAAATAACATTCACTGGATGCAGTGTGAGCTACATGACAGTCAAAGTGCTCTTGGCTAAAGAAAATTATAGTGTTATGAGGTACTGTCTGAACTGTGCCAGTGTGTGCTGATATCCTCCTCCTCCTCCCCTCCTTCTCTCTCTCTTGATTTTTATTCAGAGAGGCAAATCACCCAAGAACCTCAGAGAAATGCTGTCTTATTCACGCTCTCCATTACACTCTACAAGGCTCTCTTTTACAAACAATTCCAAAATCAGTTTAAACAACCATGACATAAAATGGCACACATTTTCCTCATAGTATGAAAATTATTCCTTGTCAATGAGTCAATTCACAAATCTTTCCCAAGATCCTCTGCATCTTCTCACACTTATAGGAAACAAAATGGATGCATGCATGTTGCTGAGCAAGGTCCCCTACAGTCTGGCCTCATTTCCACTTATATTTAATGAAACATGACTATACCTAATTTCCTTATTATGCTTAGATTCCCCCAAACAAATGACCAATCAGAGATCCACGCCAAGCAAGCAGAGGGGCAGGGATGCAGGCCAGAGTGAAAGGAAAAGAGAGAGAGAGAGAGAGAGAAAAGAGAGAAAGGATCATGTGGTCAGGTCTTCAGCTGATATCTGTGTCTCTTGTTTGAGTGGATAACCTTGTTTACAGCACTGAGCATTCCTCACTCAGACTCAGAAGTCATCACGTTTTTGCTTGGCACACACAGCATCAACGCATCTTACTATGGCTGCCAAGGGAAAAGTGGAGTTGTTGAACAGCAAAACCCATCTCCTAATGAAAACAGCTGCAACATGACCTTATACAGCACAGCACAAATAGCTTCGCTCTGGCTTAAAGGGGCCCATGGACAGATTTATCCCAACTTTGCATCATTGGGTATCTCCGAAGTTCAGAGTCTATTTGCACAATACCTCTTAATCACCTTTGGATTATTCTCCAGTCTTGTTGTCAAAGGCAAAACAGTTTTACTCTGAATCACATTTTTTTTACAAATTACAAATTGTAATTGAGTATAGGTGCAGGTGATTTTGCAGGTCCCCTTTGAAGAGTCTGATGTAACATGAGCAGGTCGCCTACCTCCAGTTCAGTTTCACATCTGTTGATGTCATCTGTGGATTGGTTGAGTTTTTCAAGTTCTCCCTGTTGCCAGGAAGCACAAAATAATTCACATCAAGACAGGAAGGCCAAACTTCATACAAAAACTAAACATGACAATGATAATTGTATCTTCAAACTAAAATTAATCAGTATGACTAATGGTAAGAAGATGCAAATATCCTCATGGGAAATTGGTGATACACCTCAATGAGCTTTCAATCTCTCTGTGACATTACAATAATTATTAGTCATGGACTGATTTCATTCCAGCAAGAACGTTCCAATAGCCTAGTCAGGATATTTGTGTAACGAGCCAGAGGAGCGTATAGGCTACAGTTTTAATATTGCGGAGGAACATGCAATGTTAGGGCAAGTCTTAACACTATTCGTGTGAAGACGTAGCCTACATTCCCAGTAGCATGATAGAATGGCAATAGGCTATTAAACGGCTTCTTATATTTTAACACAAGTTCAGACATGATCAATAGACGACAACATTCGATCAACAAGGCTAGGCCTATATGTAAAATAATTTCCATACCTGGATTCTGGGGTCTACCTCTTCCTCCTCAGATGATGATTCTATTTCTTCGTCTGACCTATTTTCCTTCTCCAAAGTACCCATCTCGTACAAATTTCAGAGATTTCTGTGCTTCAGAACAAAGCCAGCCTCTTGAAAGGGCTGGAAGCGGTCTGTTTCTCTGCACGTTGGCGCTAAAACCTCAATCTATACTCAATCTTTGTTATGAAAATTCAAATAATTAGGTAGGCTACCCATTAAATACCGAGATCGGCCGTGGTCCAGTGTGCATTCAGCCCATCCATCCAGCTGCAGACTTCACCTTGTGCGTCTTCGGCATGTGTCTGGAATGACTGAAAGGCAAGCGAGATAATTCATTGCGACCCGCCCCCTTTACGTTTCTCAGTATAAGGGTGCATTCAGGGCACCTCGGAATGACAAGGACCGCCCCCATGGCTACTTTGTTTTTCCGACAGCAAGTGTTCATGTGCTTTGCCATCAGAATGTGTGACAAACAGGGATGCCACAACAAAGGTTAAAACATACACTCACTAATCCTAAACAAACAACTGTATTTGCTTAAAATATAGTGTAAGATGCTCGTGAAAGAATGATATGCAGCTTTCAAGTGACAAAAACGCAAATTCCCGAGTTCACATTAAATCTGTTGGACATGAAAGGCCACATGGACTACAAACGAACTACAACGTGACGACAAAAGTGATGACGAGCGCCTAACTGGGCAACTCTGTTAACAACTGAGAATCTAGCCCCAAAATCTAGCCCCAGTTTCCGACCTCTGACTCACACATTAAGTGACGTGAATGACGCGGAATGATGATGTTTTCACTCAGAGAAAGATTTTTCCGAAGCCCATGAACGCTAGGTAATGCTGGATAGTCTCAGACTAATCGACTGGTGTGCTGATGTGTGATTCTTCAAATCGTTTACTGACTTTGTATTGTCTGTGTCCAAAATGAAATAGGCCTACCCAAGTTTTTCCACATGACATCAAAAGAAAGTAATAATTTAAGCGATAAGCTAAAGGAAAATCCTCTTTAAAAACATGCTGCTCTTTCAGCAGTGACCATATCCGCTTAATCTTAAAATGGATTGTAAGAGCAGGCTGTATTTGGTAGGTAGCCTATTGACTGTGACAATAGACACAAAACCATTACAAATTCTGTTTAGTTGTCATTTTGAATGCTCTCCCTACGTCAGAGCCAAGCTGTGTGTTGCAGTCACAGCTGACGCCATTGTCCATCATACATGACTGATTCTGAGATAGAATTTCCTCTTTGAAATTAAATGAATCCTGCTGACAAAAGAACTATTGTAATCTAACCTGGTATCCAATTGAAGGCATTCAAGCCTCAAGCTCAGGCACTATAGTAATTTTCTGTAGGCCTGCAGCATCCCTCATTCCTTATGGGCAGACAAAGAACTGAATCTCTCCAAGTCATCTCTAAGTATTGAACTGCATGCTCAGGCAAGATGACTGCAACTGAAAATGACCTTACAACTAACAGTCAGCTCTGCAGTTGTCCTATGGGACTCCAAGGACAGGGATAACATCCTAAGGATAACATCTTCACGGTGTTCAGGCTCAGCTACCCTGATACCCCCCCCCTGAGACACAAACATGCACACCTTGTCTTCATTCCTGCTGTCAAACTAGGAAAATACAGATCGGAGGATTGGATGGTTGTCTGACAGTTATGTAATGTGGACAAAGCACCTGGTCACCACAAGGACATCCAACCAGATCTGTAGTGCTTCACAGTTCCCAGGAGTGTGGTGTGAGGGGAAGCTAAATCAGCACAGGAAATCATTAATTTTATTCTTTTAAGTGCTGCCATTGGTGGGGCTGGCTCCAGCAAGACCAAAGGCCATAACAAAATGTTTTGTTCCACCTCCTGACAAAAACATATAGTTAATCTGATTAATGTTGTGGGATTTCATACCTAACAATAGACAAAACAAGCTTTTACATCAAATGGACAGTAATATAACCTACATTTGGTAAGCTTACATTTCTTTGAATTATATAATATACCACACTCAAATAACACATTTTATCATATTTGAAAAATGTTCCTCTGACCAAATTACATAAATTGTATGGAGCTGATGCAAAAGCTTTGGTTTGTGATTATTCTGCTAGATGTGTAGGCCTACTTTTTATTTGCTGCTTTTTATTGTTTGACATTCAGAATGTTGAGTTCACTTACTAAACTTGGAAATGTTTCAGTCAAATCACCTAGGGAAAGACTGTGGCTGAATTCAGTCCATCAATCTCAGGGTTTGTTCATTCTGAACAACCATTTTCAGTGAGAGAATGTGTGCACAATAGCTGGATGTGTCGAGTCTGCTCTCTATGAAATAACACTGGCTACCTTTTATCAACGTGCTTGATTCAATAACAGAGAGAAGCTATTTATGAATAGTCTCAACAAACATGCTTTTTAATAGAGGAACGATGGAGAAAGGCAGTGGTTGACAAGCAGGGGAAGGTTGTCTCATGGTCTGCATGCGGTGGAAGGAACAGGGTGTGGGTGTGTTGGTCATTTCAATCTGTTATAAGTCTGTTAAATAATGAGGGTTGAACCTGATAAGGCTAGGACCTTGATAGCCTCTGCACTTAATTCATGATGTTCTCTGTGCTTCCCACCAACAGGACGTGAAACTAGGACATGCTGAATGGACACAGAGGCTGTAAGCAGGAACAATCACTGTAGTGCCACACAGCTCTCAAGGGGAAAGTTGGATAGTAGGAAAGAATGTTGTATTTGTGTTTTCATTGTCCATGTGTTACATATGCAGCTCTGGAACAAAACTTGAGAGACCACTGTACATTTTTCTGAAGTCATCCTACGGTTGCTGACGAGTGACATTGGAATGAGTTGACAGTCATATTCAAATTTACAGTTGTCTCTTAATTTTGAATATGACTGTCCACTCGTTCAAATATCTCCTAGCAACTGTAGGATGACATCAGAAAAATGTGCAATGGCCTCTTAATTATTCCAGAACTGCATGTTTGACATATGCATGCACAGTACAGGTTTCTAAGCATGCTGTAAAACTAAAAGCCAATTCTACGAAATCATTGAAAAGGTCAGGTGTAGGCTGGACCCTGTTGCCTGTTGGCATGAGGAATGATATTTTAATCAACCAATCAATGACTCACATAATGACTAACATTAGGCCCATCAGTGTTGTTATACACTCTAATGCCATTTTATCTGATTAAATATAAATTGTACAGACATTAAAATGGTCTCAAATTGAGTCAAATTAAGTACAGAAAAATGTATGGTTAAATGGATTTTTTAGATTTTGCATGTATAACCGATGGGTTCTAGATCTTTTGCAGAGGTCTGTTGCTGCCATCTTGTGGCGACCTGTTCCAGTAACTATGGAGGTGTTTATAGGTGTAGTATTTGACCATTCAATACAGGCTGAAATGTCACCAGGATACAATGAACTCAATGAATGTGGTGACACAAAACAGAGTAGGAAAAATGTATTCATACTTTTATTAATACTACGAAGAAAAAAAAAACAATATGGATAAAATTCCTCAAATCATGGTATGTACAAATGTTCATGGCTGTATTTCTATCAAAAAATGTGTTCACTGTATAAGAAATAACATTTTATACTATTCTTTAAATTGACAATAATATGCAACATCCTTGGTTCACTTTGCCACATTATTATACTTGGTTGTTCAAGGTCACTGGGCGTCTAAATTTGCTCTGAAGGAAGACGCGAGGCACACATAAACCCTCTTTCTTGTTCACGGTCTCTCGCAGAACATATTCATTCACCACAGTCTCAAATCCAGCGTCATGGAATAGTTTGGTCAGAATCTCTAGAGCAGATCAGAACAACTTACATGTAACAACACCATGACAAGCAATACAATATATTGCTGGTTATAACTTAAACTGGTTTGCAAAAGGTCTGCATCTTTCATTGTAGGTGAATAGGCTGAAATGTTGGATTGTTTTTGGTGAACATGCAATAAAGGGATGCTTTGTGACATTGTTTTGATACTGTGTGTCAACATTATCAGATTATTTACTCAATCAAGTTATTTACTGACCTTTAGAGAAGAAATAGGACCGTGTGCCATCCTGCCTCACGTAGAAGTTCTCCCCAAGCTTGTTTCCCGATTTAAACCGGAGCATGGCGTGGTCATACAGGCCATAATCTCTAAACAATACCACTCCACCTGGTTTTAGAACCTAGCAGATAAAACAAACATGAAAGACTGTCAGTGTGAAAACTGCATGTCTACAGCATAACGTTCAGTTAACATTAATTATGCAAATGTATAGTGTTGGAGTAACTTGTGTATGTATAATTGCTACCAATACATTACCATGTATAAATTCACAAGCGCTTGTTGCATCTTGTCAGGATGAATAGCAGAAAGCACAAATATGAGAGTTGCTGCATCCACGCTTTCTGCAGAGATATTATCCTGTAGGTCATCTTTGGTCAAATCACACTGGAACGCCAAACACCTCTCCGGAGAGTACAGAGAATTTTGCTGAAACCAGAAACACTGTTAGTAAAGCTTCTGCAAATAACTGTAACTGAATACTGTCTGGGTGCAGTTTGTAAACGTATCTGCCTGTGAACAACAGACCATGATTGAATAAACATGGGCTCTGTTCACTATTCACCTTCACAAACTCCACAGCTCTTGGAGAGAAGTCACAGGCATACACAAAGATATTGAGGTCCTCTTCCAGAAGTGGGAAAATACAATTACCCACTCCACAGCCAGCCTCCAGCAGCACCAACTTCTGGGACACAAACTAATGAAGGACAGATAAGACAGATGGGATGATCAAAAGCTGCGACCTTAAAGCCAGTTTAATCAGGTAATTTTGGGCCCAGTTTTACGATTACCTCTCTGCATGCTTTCAGCTCCTCAAATTCTCTAGTCGTCCAATGTCTGTCCTTAAAAAAGTTTGTTGTATTCCGCTTGTAAAACAAATCCCAGTTCTTCTGGGCATCTTTCTCAAGCTTCTGCTGCTTAAATTCGGACACCAATACTCGGTCGTCTTTCAACTTGTCCAGCTCCTCTTGGGAAAGAATTCTCGAGCCAGAATCATCTGGTTTGACGTGAGACTCAACTGACTCCATTTAATTTGCTCTAGGTGGTCAGTTATCTATCTCATCTCAAAATGATCTCAAAGACAAGTAACGTTATAGTCTGACTGACTCACTCCAGCATCGATAGAATCATAAGTAATTAACCTACATTTATATATATATATATTTATATATATATATATAAAACATGGAATATATTAATTTTCAAAACGATTGTCTATTTTTGGAGACAGTTGTCATAATAAATGATAAAATGCCTACAAAATAGTAGATTGCTTCCTTTCACATCAACTCTTCAAAACTCAGCATGGAATTTCTACTGTGTGTAGCTGTAATTGTCGTTCGTGTAGAAACAAAACCGCAATAGATGTTTCTTTTACATCGTTTGAAAGCTCAGCCAGAGGCTCAGCCCAACAAATGTATTTCTTTTTAAAGACACGATAAAAAGACAAAGCATGAATTATAAAACCTGCAAATACTAATAAATCAATCTAAAGGAAAACACTAGCTCGAGGCCTCATCGGTATCATTTGACAACAGAACCAAAACAGGAAGAGGTGTAGCTGATTCCATGACGTTTACGTTACACTTTGTTTTTGTACAAGAGATTAGGTAGTGTGCTCTAGCAGCTGCCTATCATGTAGCCTGACTTTATCATTTGTGATTTACTATCATATTTTATTCACTTAATGAAACAGCTGGCTTTTCTGGAATTTTAGTAAATGTGAAATTTATCGTTCGAAGTAAGCCATGAATGGAAATTCTAATCCGCTTTTGGACAAAGAAGAACATGTCTTAAAGCTTGGGGAAAGCTTTGAAAAACGCCCTAAGTCTTCGTTTCATACCATTAGATGTAAGTTGACCTTACTTTATGTTATGATCATAGTTAGGGGTTACAGTGAGTTAGCCTGACTGACAGGCTTAGCTGTGTTATGCTAGCATACTAGCTAGCCTGCATAATTGGCAAGTTATGTCACTGAGGTATCTATGAAATAGACTGCAAGCAAGCAATGAAATAATGTCAGTGACATTGAAGTCATATAACAGCATTAACGAGACATCTCTTTACAACTTTTCCTTTTAATAATACTCCATGTTGTGGCTTTTTATATGTTGTGCCATTATCCCTGTAAATTCAGTCAACCAGCTGACAGTTGTTTTCCTCTCTTTGAGTGCTTCTTTCATACGGTTTTTGTTTTTACAGATGATTTCAAACCAGCGTCCATAGACACAACTTGTGAAGGGGAACTGCAAGTTGGAAAAGGCGATGAAGTCACCATCACATTACCTCACATTCCGGTATTGTGAGACCTCCTCCTAGATGTGAACACACATAGTTAAAAACTAAACACATGCTTCCACACTACTTTTCTCTGTGATATTTTGAATAACTTTTTATTCTCTCCCAGGGTTCCACGCCACCCATGACGGTATTCAAAGGCAACAAGAGGCCATATCAGAAAGACTGTGTTCTGATCATCAACCATGACACCGGGGAGTATATTCTTGAAAAGCTGAGCAGCAGCATACAGGTCAAGAAGACCAGGTGAGGCTGCAGAACCATATTTGCCATCACAGAACAAACAATATTATGTGCTAGGCTTTATAAAAATCCTAAATGCAAACACATAGACACAAATGAATATGTTGACTAAATGTCAGTGTATCTAATAGCCATGCAGTCACATGCTTCATAAGGAGTAGCATGGTATGATTCCACTGTGTTATCTGCAGAGCGGAGGGAAGCAGTAAGATCCAGGCACGGATAGAGCAGCAGTCAGTGAGGGCTAACCAGCCTCCCTCACAGTTCCGTGCTCCAACCAAGCCAGGAGCAGGTGCCAAAGCATCTCCATCACCATCACCATCCAAGGACAATCCCTCCCCTGAGCCTCAGCTAGATGACATCAAGAGAGGTGAGGGCATGTCTCCTGCTGTGTGTGATGCTGTTTATTTATGACAGGAACAGCTGCGAGTTTGTTGTTTTTAATTTATATTGTTATTCATGTATTCATTTCTACCCAAAGAGACTTACTGATGATGCAGCACATTATTCAAAATATGCAGACTTGGGCAGTTTCATGTGGAGCTTTGCCAGAAAGCCATCATTAGTAGTCCAGGAGGGAAAGTGGACTACCCTCTGTTAGTGATGACTGCTGTCCTAAAACTGTCTTTCTTGTATTCATGCTCAGTTATATTCCTGACAGTGTACTGTATACTGTATTACTAAAATCATTATACATTACTATAATCATAATTACATTAACAGTCATTGCATTTCGTATTCCCCAAAGAGGTCTATCCATTGTTCGCTTTCTTTTTCAGTATACCTCGGGTAGTTTATGTGTGCATATGCTGTGTGCACTTTAAAGCCAGCCCATGACATGGAGGGAAAAGTCTTAAGTCAAACTAAACCTAATTTAATAACTAGGTAAAATGTGCTAAATGAACACCATGGGCAAGACCATAAGCACAAACACTTGAGTTGAGTCAGCTCAAAGCTCCCGCATGGCACATGATAGCTCTAACTCATGCACAGGAACACGGCTTGATGATATACTTTGCTCTATGCCCGCCATTTAAATAATGTCCCCTTAGACTTTAAACCCAACACTATGTCTCGTCACTTCACATCTTGGAATTGACCATTCCAAGGTGTCCAACTGAGTGATACATTTACATTTATTAATTTACTTTAGCTAGCCCAGCTAGCCCAGCTTTTTAACCACTACATTACCACTACCCCTGATACAGATCACCAATCCCCTATATGTACAAACTCCTAAATGATACTGGATTGAGATTTCAGATATGAGATATTTTATCATTATTTTAAAGGAGAATTCCGGTGTGATATTGAAAAATAATTCAGTGGAAATGCATGGATTCCAGTTGCTGCTACTGGAAGAAACTGGAATCCATGCATTTCCACTGAATTATTTTGTAAGAATCTGATCCCTTTTATCATACCTGTTCATTCTTACTTGTTGCTCAACTTATCGTGACTAAATTCAAGATGGCTGCAAACGCTTAAACTTTGTGAAGATACTGTCTGTATAAATCGTCTTGTAAGTAAACTACCAGTGCTTTTTCAAAGTTCTCAATGTCTCGTTTTTAAATGTCAGGGCCTCGGAAGTCTACCAATGAAGTGTGGAGATACATTGAGCCTCGTAAATGGGTGTAAAACAGTGATTTATTTGCATGGCTAGCCCGATGCCAAAGCACCACTATTGAAAAAGCTGTTGGTAGCATCGGCTAACTAGCGGCAGATTTTGGAGTGCAGGGGACAAGCCGAGATGGGCTATGAGACATACGTTCACACTTGGTATCATGTTTCAATACACTTTAGGTCAATATCACACCGGAATTCTCCTTTAATTTTCTAGAATATTTAGTAATGATGTTTTATTATAACAGTTCAGTTGCCTTTATTATTATATTATCATATCAGATTAGTTGCCTTTATGACCGTGTAATAATGCTGAAAGCATGGTAAACTCTCTAAACTCTTTAAACTGCCCGTCCCAGAGCTGCGTGCGGAGGTGGAGGTCATTGAGCAGATGAGCAGCAGCGGCAGCAGCAGCTCCTCGGACTCGGGCAGCGGCTCTGGGAGTGGCGACGACAGCTCCAGCAGCGACGGAGAGTGCGAGCGATCACCTGCTCCCCACCACCAGGCCTCTCCAAACCGCCTCCCCATGGTCAATGGCACTGACAAGTCCCAGAGCAGCAACCAGCTCATAAATACACTCAGTAAGTAGTTGCACCGAGGTTAAAGTCATGAAAACCCATACCATTATTACATGTTCATTATGAAGGTGCCATTTGGGGAAGTCCAGAATGACTTTTACACAATAATCTACTACCCCAAATCAGAAAAAGTTGGGACGTTGTGTAAAATGCAAATAAAAACAGAATGTTATAATCTGCAAATCTCGTAAACTCATATTTAGTTGCAAAAAGGACACAGGCAACATTCCAAATGTTCAAAAGTGACAGTGACTAATTCATGGAAAATATATGTTGATTTTGAATTTGATACCAGCAACACTTTTAAAAAAAAATTGTACGGGGCCAACAAAATGCTAGAAAAGTTGTGGAATGATAAAGAAAACAAAAGGAGGAACTATATTAGGGTAACTGGCAACATGATTGTGTATAAAAAAAAGAGCATCCCAGAGAGGCAGAGGCTCTTAGAAGTAAAGATGTAGAGGTATTCATCACTTTGTAAACCTGTGTGGACAAATTATAAATATAAATGCTTCTTCTAATATCATTAGAATCAGAGAATCCAGAGAAATCCTTGCAAACAAGGGATAGAGCTGATAAACAATATTGGAAATCATGGACTCATCAATCATGGACTCATCTGGGCTAAAAAGGAGAGGGCCTATCCAAGTATCCAACCCATCCAACTTGTTTTAGTGCTCAGTTCGAAGCCCAACATCTATGACGGTGTGGGTATTAGCAAAGTCCTTTTAGGCAAGTCCCTCCACTCGGCGGCCATTTGACAATGCTTTTTGGGCACTCGTCGGGCATCCATTTCGGCAGACATGCGTGTGCGCAAGGCTTCACGACACCAATCTTGCTCCAGCGGCGAGATCACAACAGATGATTGGCACGATGTCTTCACAACACACCATATGATTGGCTCAATGTATTCACATCATACCACATGATTGGCTCAATGTATTCACATGTCGACGTTTTGCCGAGGAAGGGGTGGGATATGTGTAGACAACAGCCATATTGGCGTGACAAACTAGCCCCATGCATTTCTATGGAGTATTTTTTGAGTGCTGTGTCTCCACATTAGAAAGTCTCTGGTATTAGTGCCTACAACATGGGCATCTTGCACATCTGGCAAGGCACAATCAATTCTGAATGATGTATACAGGTTTTGAGCAACATATACTGCCATCCAGGCAATGTCTTTTCCAGGCAAGACCTGGAATATTTCAGGAAAACTATTAATTAACTCTGTGAAATTAATCCTGCACATATTTAAGCAGTATGATTCCATAGAAGGTGCATCATGGAATGAAAAAACATGATTAAGAATACCCCATACTGTTAAGCTACTGAAATCCTATATCGGGCAGAAATGGGACAACGTTTCATTCTCAAAACTCTTGCAGCTGGTCTCCTCAGTTCCTAAACATTTACAGAACTTTGTTAAATGAAGAGGTGAAGCAGCACAGTGGTAAAAATGCCCCATCCCAACTTTTTTTGAAACATGTGGCTGGCATCAACTTCAAAATGAACATATATTTTCCATGAAATAGTAAAACATTTAATTTCCAACATTTGATATGTTGTCTATGTCCTTTTTGCACAACGTCTCAACTTGGTGTTGTATAAACTGATTTTAGCTGGAGGTGTTGATTTGGTTGGATCGATGTTTAAAAGATTGGTTTGCCCTTTGCAGTTCAGTGTTGGAATGTAACATCTATAGAAGCTTAGCAACTTTTTTGAGACATGCTGGACATGCCTTGACCAGAAGAGTTTGTTGCACAAGTACATTGATCTTTTTTAGTTGAATATAACTTGAAATGTGTATTTCCTCTACACAGGGAATGATCTTCAGTTGAGTGAATCTGGAAGTGACAGTGACGATGACTGAGCACCTTATTTTTCCATCTTCGCTGCCATTCTCCTTCCACTGAGTACCTCCCAATCCCTCAACCCCTAGCACTCAGTCTTCACTCACTTGTGCAAAGCTTGGCTCCTCTATATTTTAACTATCCCTCTGAGCACTGGGAGATTAAATGAGTGTATTTTTTATTAGATGTATATTTTATTTTGTATTTCAGAGTTCAGATCTTTTACATATGAAGTTGCAGGAAGGTGTGTATCTGGGTTTACATATTCAAAAACAGCAGATAAACATGGTGGAGATATGAATCAGGCAATGGAATGATTGCATTCTAACTTGAGTCTTTATTTTCATACTGTATTGGACCATTTAATCACTCCCCTGATACTGTTAGCATTGTCAGTATTAAAACGGTTACAATAGCCCATAAGCAGCAGCCCATTGTCATTTTAGACATATTTTTAGTTTATTATCTTTTGTGATGTTCACCTTGTATGGGTATCCACTGTACAGAAGAAAAGGCTTTCTTTTTCTATCTGAAAAAAAAAAATATATATATATATATATATATATATATATATATATATATATAGTATTGTATTGTATTGTATTTTAGACATATTCCAGGTCTACGAGCCCAGGAGGTGGCATTGCAAGAAGTTATTTATTTATTTTGTATATTGAGAGAATGTGTGCTTTTTTTTACTAAATTGTGTGCCCATTTTACAAAATTGTGTGCTTGTTTGATTTAATTGTGACCTCTTTTTAATTATTTTGTTTGTTTATTCATTGACAAGAACTCAGAGAAGCAGAACAGACTGTTCGGTAAAGCTGGAAAATTTGGCAATTCACACATTAGAGTAACGTTCCTATAAATCAATAACTCAAAAGCCAAACATTGTTAAAATACAAACGACAAAGTGTTTTTTATAGACTTAAAGAGACTGTAGCAGTGACTTTGTAGATGTACACACTGATCCTGACAGTCTGCTGAACACATTTGTCCAGTTTTTAAGGTTTGATTTTGTGAATATCACGTTGTAGCGTGTAGCCGAACTTTGCCTTCTATGTTTGGAAAGAGGTATTGTTTGTGTTTTATCAAAGCGAACAGCATAGTAGCCCAAGTTGGTAAAGTTCCTGTAAAAAAACATTAAGAACAAAAGCATTAAAAGAAGTGCAGGATTTAATTAAAACAAGCACATGATTCAAGAAAAACAAGCATATGATTTATTAGAATGAGCAGACGTTTTAGTAAAATGCACCTCCTGGGCTTTGTACAGGACAGGTGCAAGTGCATGAGATGGATTTGGCCTGTCCCATGACGTCTCCCTAGCAGAGGGAAACTCTGTGATTTCAGGATGCCTGCAAGTCAGCTCCATATGATAGTAGTCAGACACACAATCAGTGATGGGTAAAAGTCATGAGAAATGTTACATTTTTGTCACAAAGCTAGGGAACAATTGGTGCAACTTTATGCAGGTATCCTGTACAATAAACAAGGATTGTAAATGTAAATCAGGTTTCTAGGCCAAGTATACTTGCATATACAAGGAATTTGGTCTGCATTTATCCCATCCGTGAATTCTGATTTCACAGGTCACTTTAATGAATGTATATATGTTATCACATCATAGATCATGCTGTTAGTATGCATATTGGGAATGCAAAAAAGAACAAAATATATCAGTGTGGTAAGATAAAATGGCCATTATGCAGGACACAAAGTGTGTATAGACGTAGAGTCTTCACCATAGATCATGCTGTTAGTATGCATATTGGGAATGGAACAAAATATATCAGTGTGGCTCCCATGCTTTAGGTGTTACTGAAGAGTCTGAGCTGTAAGAAAGCGGCGGCCATTTTATCAGGATTAGAACATTCACAATCTGCAGTTGTATACTATTATCTTTGTGAGCAGTTCTTGTGTTTGTGTGTGCACTGTACTTCCCCACTGCTGTGGTGCATATCTAGTCCTTTCCATTTCCCAAGCTCAATGGCTTCTTCGCTTCCATATTGGGGTTGTTTTAGTTGTTTATCAGCATACTGTATGTATTTTGTGGAATTTTAAATGCATTAAAGTTTGTGTCTGTCCAAATGCTCCTTGTCTTCATGGATGTTTTAATAATTTGGCATAAAAAGATCATTTTTAATGATTATTATTATTAGACCTCAGCATGTTTAACCACCAGGTGGAAGTATTGGCCTTCCCAGTTCCTGTTCCAGTGTTTCAAGGCCTCTGCTCTAAATGGTAACCAATTAGAACATTATAGAGGAAGTTCCTTAAAAAATTATATTGTCTTTAGAAATTGATGGCCAGTGGCACAATACTATAGCCCCCAGTCTCAGTCCCCTATCGTGCACCTGGTGCAATGTGGCACAAAGCACATCACAAAGCTTATGCTCATCTTGCACTTAAAGAGTTGATTTTCTGTCACACATATCTGGCTGTTCTGTGATTAGGTGATTAAAAGGGAGGACCGACATCAGTTATGAGGCCATTCACATTTCCCCCATCATACTTAAATCATTTTAACATACTTAACTCTGGGTTCATTAACAATGTTGTTGGTGCTTTGTTTTGTGTAGGGATCTTGAGCAAGCTACTGATGAGGTTTGATGCCATTTTGAACATTACGGTTTAAAAAAAAAAAAAAAAAAAAAAAAAAAAAAAAAAAAAAAAAAAAAAAAAACCTATTTGGGAAACATTTCACTCAGGGCCCTTAGCTACTCCACTGTATGGGATTTGGGGCTATAGCATATACCGGAACAAGCTCTTTAGTGGTTGATCAATGTCTCCACGGCCTATTTGATGTCTTTTAATGCAGCATAAAAACTCCCCTGGGTTAAAACATTCCTAACTTTAGGATGACCCATAACATATGATACCAGTCATCTTGAGAGAACTCTGCCATCTCAATGGATGTACTGCTCAACGGGAAGTTCAAACACAAAGCGGACAAAGATGGCATGCTCCCAACAGCTCAAACAAATGAAATCTCAATTGAGCATGGTCTCTAGATAGATAGATAGATAGATAGATAGATAGATAGATAGATAGATAGATATATATCTCTCTATATATATACACACACACCATTTCCATTACAGGATTGTGGTAGAATGTAAGAGCTGCTAGCCTACTCCTTCTCCCTACTGAAAGGCTACAGGTTTAGAAACAGAATAATGCAAGGAAATTAGGCAATTTTGTAAGTTTAAGAAAAGTTTATTCTTTAAGCCACAATTAATAATGCAACAAGAGCCCAGATATCCATGTGGAGGAGTCCAAAGCCTGCTGGGAAAATAAACATGAATTAATTGCTGAAAATCTCAGTACACAAAATGATTGAGATACCAAACACACATACCACAGAAGGTCAACTGGACAAGCCTATCCTTTTCTGTGGAGAGAGAACACATTAGAGCAAATTCAAATCCTTATCAAAGCTCAGACACATTAAAACCATTTTACCTTGCAGGGGTGGGCTTCACAGTTTGGTCCACCGGAGCTTCATGTGGAGGACTGGGGACAGGAGCAGGCTCAGAAGCAGGAGGATCATCTAGCGGGATGTAGGTGGTTTGGGTATAGATCTTTTTCCCTCGCACATAACGATTGAAAGACTTCACCACATAGCGGGTCTGAAAACCCAAAGGCTCTGTGATAACAAGGTAGTGCTCTGGCCCTGATGAGGAACCCTCAGTAGCACCACCATTAGAGGTAGCCTCTCCACCAACATCCTCTATGAAGGAGCTGCCAAAACTGCCCCAAACAGGGTCTAATGAAGTCAGCTGAGGCGGTGGCGTTTGGGCTGGTGCCTGGGGCATATGATGCCATGCTGGGGGTTTCTGGCCCGATGCTGGGGGCTCTTGGGCTGGAGCCTCAGGCACCTTAGGTTTCTTGTTCACTGGAGCTGGAGGCATCTTATTCCATGCCGGGGGCATCTGAACCCATGCTGGGGGCTCTTGGGCTGGAGCCTCAGGCACCTCGTTCACTGGAGCCGGAGGCATCTTATTCCATGCCGGGGGCATCTGAGCCCATGCTGGGGGCTCTTGGGCTGGAGCCTCAGGCACCTTAGGTTTCTTGTTCACTGAAGCTGGAGGCATCTTATTCCATGCCGGGGGCATCTGAGCCCATGCTGGGGGCTCTTGGGCTGGAGCCTCAGGCACCTTGTTCACTGGAGCCGGAGGCATCTTATTCCATGCCGGGGGCATCTGAGCCCATGCTGGGGGCTCTTGGGCTGGAGCCTCAGGCACCTTAGGTTTCTTGTTCACTGGAGCTGGAGGCATCTTATTCCATGCCGGGGGCATCTGAGCCCATGCTGGGGGCTCTTGGGCTGGAGCCTCAGGCACCTTAGGTTTCTTGTTCACTGGAGCTGGAGGCATCTTATTCCATGCCGGGGGCATCTGAACCCATGCTGGGGGCTCTTGGGCTGGAGCCACCAGGCACCTTGTTCACTGGAGCTGGAGGCATCTTATTCCATGCGGGGGCATCTGAGCCCATGCTGGGGGCTCTTGGGCTGGAGCCTCAGGCACCTTAGGTTTCTTGTTCACTGGAGCTGGAGGCATCTTATTCCATGCCGGGGGCATCTGAACCCATGCTGGGGGCTCTTGGGCTGGAGCCTCAGGCACCTTGTTCACTGGAGCTGGAGGCATCTTATTCCATGCGGGGGCATCTGAACCCATGCTGGGGGCTCTTGGGCTGGAGCCTCAGGCACCTTGGGTTTCTTGTTCACTGGAGCTGGAGGCATCTTATTCCATGAACCCATGCTGGGGGCTCTTGGGCTGGAGCCTCAGGCACCTTGGGTTTCTTGTTCACTGCTGGAGGCATCTTATTCCATGCGGGGGCATCTGAGCCCATGCTGGGGGCTCTTGGGCTGGAGCCTCAGGCACCTTAGGTTTCTTGTTCACTGGAGCTGGAGGCATCTTATTCCATGCCGGGGGCATCTGAGCCCATGCTGGGGGCTCTTGGGCTGGAGCCTCAGGCACCTTAGGTTTCTTGTTCACTGGAGCTGGAGGCATCTTATTCCCATGCCGGGGCATCTGAACCCATGCTGGAGCCTCAGGGGCTTGTTCACTGGAGCTGGAGGCCTCAGGCACCATGCTGGGGGCTCTTGGCCTGGAGCCTCAGGCACCTTGTTCACTGGAGCTGGAGGCATCTTATTCCATGCCGGGGGCATCTGAACCCATGCTGGGGGCTCTTGGGCTGGAGCCTCAGGCACCTTAGGTTTCTTGTTCACTGGAGCTGGAGGCATCTTATTCCATGCCGGGGGCATCTGAGGCCCATGCTGGGGCTCTTGGGCTGGAGCCTCAGGCACCTTAGGTTTCTTGTTCACTGGAGCTGGAGGCATCTTATTCCATGCGGGGGCATCTGAACCCATGCTGGGGGCTCTTGGGCTGGAGCCTCAGGCACCAGGTTTCTTGTTCACTGGAGCTGGAGGCATCTTATCCCATGCGGGGCATCTGAACCCATGCTGGGGGCTGTTGTGCTGGAGCCTCAGGCACCTTAGGTTTCTTGTTCACTGGAGCTGGAGGCATCTTATTCCATGCCGGGGGCGTCTGAACCCATGCTGGGGGCTGTTGTGCTGGAGCCTCAGGCACCTTAGGTTTCTTGTTCACTGGAGCTGGAGGCATCTTATTCCATGCCGGGGGCGTCTGAACCCATGCTGGGGGCTCTTGGCCTGGAGCCTCAGGCACCTCTGAGCCGGAGGGGCATCTTATTCCTTGTTCTGGAGCCTCAGGCACCTTAGGTTTCTTGTTCACTGGAGCTGGAGGCATCTTATTCCATGCGGGGCATCTGAGCCCCATGCTGGGGGAACCCTGCTGGGGGCTGCTGGGCTGGAGCCTCAGGCACCTTAGGTTTCTTGTTCACTGGAGCTGGAGGCATCTTATTCCATGCGGGGGCATCCCCATGCTGGGGGCTCTTGGGCTGGAGCCTCAGGCACCTTGTTCACTGGAGCGGAGGCATCTTATTCCATGCGGGGGCATCTGGCCCATGCTGGGGGGCTCTTGGGCTGGAGCCTCAGGCACCTTAGGTTTCTTGTTCACTGGAGCTGGAGGCATCTTATTCCATGCGGGGGGGCATCTGAGCCCATGCTGGGGGCTCTTGGGCTGGAGCCTCAGGCACCTTAGGTTTCTTGTTCACTGGAGCTGGAGGCATCTTATTCCATGCCGGGGGCATCTGAACCCATGCTGGGGGCTCTTGGGCTGGAGCCTCAGGCACCTTAGGTTTCTTGTTCACTGGAGCTGGAGGCATCTTATTCCATGCCGGGAGCGTCTGAACCCATGCTGGGGGCTGGTGTGCTGGAGCCTCAGGCACCTTAGGTTTCTTGTTCACTGGAGCTGGAGGCATCTTATTCCATGCCGGGGGCATCTGAACCCATGCTGGGGGCTCTTGGGCTGGAGCCTCATCCACACAGGAATAAGTTTCTCTTGATGGGAATTTAGGTTTACCTGAACAGGTTCATTGGGACGTGATGCATCTTTACCGTTCATGAAGCTGCGGTCGCTCACAGAAGCCACAGGGACACTGGGCACCTTAGGTTTCTCGTTCACTGGAGCTGGAGGCATCTTATTCCATGCCGGGGGCGTCTGAACCCATGCTGGGGGCTCTTGGGCTGGAGCCTCAGGCACCTCGTTCACTGGAGCCGGAGGCATCTTATTCCATGCCGGGGGCATCTGAGCCCATGCTGGGGGCTCTTGGGCTGGAGCCCTCAGGCACCTTAGGTTTCTTGTTCACTGAAGCTGGAGGCATCTTATTCCCATGCCGGGCGCCTGAACCCATGCTGGGGGCTCTTGGGCTGGAGCCTCAGGCACCGCTCACTGGAGCCGAGATATCTTTTCTGCGGGGGCATCTGAGACTCCATGCTGGGGCTGGGGAGGCATCTTATTCCATCACTGGAGGAGGCATCTGAGCCCATGCTGGGGGCTCTTGGGCTGGAGCCTCAGGCACCTTAGGTTTCTTGTTCACTGGAGCTGGAGGCATCTTATTCCATGCCGGGGGCATCTGAACCCATGCTGGGGGCTCTTGGGCTGGAGCCTCAGGCACCTTAGGTTTCTCGTTCACTGGAGCTGGAGGCATCTTATTCCATGCCGGGGGCATCTGGCCCATGCTGGGGGCTCTTGGGCTGGAGCCCTCAGGCACCTTAGGTTTCTTGTTCACTGGAGCTGGAGGCATCTTATTCCATGCTGGGGGGCATCTGAACCCATGCTGGGGGCTCTTGGGCTGGAGCCTCAGGCACCTCTTGTTCACTGGGAGCGGAGGCATCTTATTCCATGCGGGGGGGCATCTGAGCCCATGCTGGGGGGGCTCTTGGGCTGGAGCCTCAGGCACCTTAGGGTTTCTTGTTCACTGGAGCTGGAGGCATCTTATTCCATGCCGGGGGCATCTGAGCCCATGCTGGGGGCTCTTGGGCTGGAGCCTCAGGCACCTTGTTCACTGGCATCATTGCATGGGCATCTGAACCCATGCTGGGGGGCTCTTGGGCTGGAGCCTCAGGCACCTTAGGTTTCTTGTTCACTGGAGCTGGAGGCATCTTATTCCATGCGGGGGCATCTGAACCCATGCTGGGGGCTCTTGGGCTGGAGCCTCAGGCACCTTGTTCACTGGAGCTGGAGGCATCTTATTCCATGCCGGGGGCATCTGAACCCATGCTGGGGGCTCTTGGGCTGGAGCCTCAGGCACCTTAGGTTTCTTGTTCACTGGAGCTGGAGGCATCTTATTCCATGCCGGGGCATCTGAGCCCATGCTGGGGGCTCTTGGGCTGGAGCCTCAGGCACCTTAGGTTTCTTGTTCACAGAGGAGCTGGAGGCATGGGCTGGAGCCTCAGGCACCTTAGGTTCACTGGAGCTGGGAGGCATCTTATTCCATGCCGGGGCATCTGAACCCATGCTGGGGGCTCTTGGGCTGGAGCCTCAGGCACCTTAGGTTTCTTGTTCACTGGAGCTGGAGGCATCTTATTCCATGCCGGGGGCATCTGAGCCCATGCTGGGGGCTCTTGGGCTGGAGCCTCAGGCACCTTAGGTTTCTTGTTCACTGGAGCTGGAGGCATCTTATTCCATACCGGGGGCGTCTGAACCCATGCTGGGGGCTCTTGGGCTGGAGCCTCAGGCACCTTAGGTTTCTTGTTCACTGGAGCTGGAGGCATCTTATTCCATGCCGGGGGCATCTGAGCCCATGCTGGGGGCTCTTGGGCTGGAGCCTCAGGCACCTTAGGTTTCTTGTTCACTGGAGCTGGAGGCATCTTGATCCATGCCGGGGGCGTCTGAACCCATGCTGGGGGCTCTTGGGCTGGAGCCTCAGGCACCTTAGGTTTCTTGTTCACTGGAGCTGGAGGCATCTTATTCCATGCCGGGGGCATCTGAACCCATGCTGGGGGCTGTTGGGCTGGAGCCTCAGGCACCTTAGGTTTCTTGTTCACTGGAGCTGGAGGCATCTTATTCCATGCCGGGGGCGTCTGAACCCATGCTGGGGGCTCTTGGGCTGGAGCCTCAGGCACCTCGTTCACTGGAGCCGGAGGCATCTTATTCCATTCCGGGGGCATCTGAACCCATGCTGGGGGCTGTTGTGCTGGAGCCTCAGGCACCTTAGGTTTCTTGTTCACTGGAGCTGGAGGCATCTTATTCCATGCCGGGGGCGTCTGAACCCATGCTGGGGGCTCTTGGGCTGGAGCCTCAGGCACCTCGTTCACTGGAGCCGGAGGCATCTTATTCCATGCCGGGGGCATCGGAGCCCATGCTGGGGGCTCTTGGGCTGGAGCCTCAGGCACCTTAGGTTTCTTGTTCACTGGAGCTGGAGGCATCTTATTCCATGCCGGGGGCATCTGAACCCATGCTGGGGCTCTTGGGCTGGAGCCTCAGGCACCTTAGGTTTCTTGTTCACTGGAGCTGGAGGCATCTTATTCCATGCGGGGGCATCTGAACCCATGCTGGGGGCTCTTGGGCTGGAGCCTCAGGCACCTTAGGTTTCTTGTTCACTGGAGCTGGAGGCATCTTATTCCATGCCGGGGGCGTCTGAACCCATGCTGGGGGCTCTTGGGCTGGAGCCTCAGGCACCTTGGGTTTCTTGTTCACTGGAGCTGGAGGCATCTTATTCCATGCCGGGGGCGTCTGAACCCATGCTGGGGGCTGTTGTGCTGGAGCCTCAGGCACCTTAGGTTTCTTGTTCACTGGAGCTGGAGGCATCTTGATCCATGCCGGGGGCATCTGAACCCATGCTGGGGGCTCTTGGGCTGGAGCCTCAGGTGTCTTGAACTTCTGAGCCCCCTGAGCCGCGCTCAAAGTCCACACAGGAATAAGTTTCTCTTGATGGGAATTTAGGTTTACCTGAACAGGTTCATTGGGACGTGATGCATCTTTACCGTTCATGAAGCTGCGGTCGCTCACAGAAGCCACAGGGACACTGGGCACCTTAGGTTTCTTGTTCACTGGAGCTGGAGGCATCTTATTCCATGCCGGGGGCGTCTGAACCCATGCTGGGGGCTCTTGGGCTGGAGCCTCAGGCACCTCGTTCACTGGAGCCGGAGGCATCTTATTCCATTCTGGGGGCATCTGAACCCATGCTGGGGGCTCTTGGGCTGGAGCCTCAGGCACCTTGGGTTTCTTGTTCACTGGAGCTGGAGGCATCTTGATCCATGCCGGGGGCGTCTGAACCCATGCTGGGGGCTCTTGGACTGGAGCCTCAGGTGTCTTGAACTTCTGAGCCCCCCTCAAAGTCCACACAGGAATCATTTTCTCCTGATGTGAAAATAAGTTTTCCTGAACAGGTTCATTGGTACTTGAGGATGCATCTTCACCGTTCGTGAAGCTGTGGTCACTCACAGAAGACACAGGGGCACCGCCAGGAGGCTTCGGTCTGGAGCCAAAGTACCCAAAACTCTGGGGCTCTGGGGCACATAACCACTTCAGTTACAATATCCTCTGGTTGTATTGTTTATTAGGCTACAAATAAACTCAATTCTTACCTTGAAGGCGAGGACTGCATAGGCCTACATCAGTCAAGAAGAAAAGGCAAATCCAAAGTAGCCTATAGAGTACAACACATTTAGACAAACTGATTGACTATGTACAAAAAAAACCTAATCAGCAATACTCTGTGTGTACCTGAACATCAAACCAAGACTCATGACCAACTGCAAAGTCTTCACTCAAACCCCCCAACTCCAGACGCAGCTGCTCACTCCTCTATAATGCTGCAGCAACACTCCAGCTTTAACTCACAGTTAACCAAGCTGGGCTTTTAACAGTCTGGCTCCCAATTAACCAAGTGACTTCAGCTGAATCTTAATTAACCAACTGGCTTCAGCTGATTCCAGTTGCTATGTGTCTCAACTCTCTTCAAGTGTGAACTGTCATTCAGCTCTCCTGGGATCCTATGGGTGATGTGGCTAAGTATCCTGAACAAACTCCTATTTTATTATAAAAAATACTCCATGAACTATAACATCTTAGTGATTTATGATGCCATCTACTATGGTCTAAAATGAAAAAATAAATAATGTTTTTTGTGACAAGTGATTGTTCATGTCTATAAAAGTAAATAAGAATCTTAACCCACCTAACGTTTTGAGTGATGCATTTTCTACTCAACTTTGAATTACTATTTATTTTGGTTATTTGTTATTCAAACTAGGATCTGCATTTATTTAAATTATTTTAATTAATCCTGTCTTATATACAAGTATAAACAAGTAATTAAAACATTTCCACCTAAATTTGTAGAATATCATGTCAATTTAATCTTATCTGGTTCTCTTCAAGTTGTAAAATTATTTTTTTTTTTCTGCCTTGGTGATATTTAGGACAATGTTTCATGTTTTGTAATGTTTCATACAGTAATACAAGTCTACTGCTCTGAATAGGCTAAATACAACTTTATCATTTTTATGTAGCCTACTGTATAGTTAACTTTGGCCTTGGTGCCCTGACATATAGCTTTTGTGGCCCCCTGCCCAATATGCCCAACTGAATAATTTAACTAAAAATGTCCTAAAAGTGTCAGGATGTAGGTATGTAATGCCATTTATACAAGAATGCTGACCATTCGAAGGTTCACACTTCTCTTGGCCTGTTACAGCTAAGTGAAGTTTATGTTTAGCATCACATTTCTCTCAGCATGCCTGTGACTGCTAACTGCCCTTTTTGCATTCAAGGCAAACCTCCCTCCTGCTGTGCAGAGATGGCTAGATGGCTACCACAGCCAACCCCTTCTCACCAGACTGTATTTTTCACTAGATGACTATTTTTCCAGACAGACAGGCAGGCAGGTGCTTTTGCTTTTCCTATAATGCTCAGGATGACTCACCTGTCACATATACCATAGGTATGGTTTCATGGGAACAAATTTATGACAGTAAGGACAGTGTAGGGTGAGGCAAACCTGTGGACCAAACGGGTGGAGAGGGAGCCACTGAAGATCCAGCTATCCAGCTGTACAATGCTCTGTCTAATCTCAACACAGTATTTTGAAGCCATATACTTTGTTGGCTGTTTGCCAAAGAAATATCCTGTCTAAACAATGATGTATGTCACTTTAGCCAAATGAATACATGTAAATAAAATGTAAATTAAATGTACACAAATTGATTACCTTCCATTCAATTCAGCCAGCTGAATTAAGCTTTGTGATCTATAGCCACCAGGTGGAGCCAAAGGGCCAGTCAGACATGTTTTTGCCAGGGTTTCACATGCTGAAGGGTAATACAACCTGCATGGATTTTGTGAATGGAATTTATTCACACTTGAATAGTAGTTTCTGTGACATTCGTTAATCGACTTGTACAGACTTCTCCTAGTAAAATGGCGGCAACCCAAAGAGGAGTTTAGGTAATGCACTGACTGCACAAACAGTCCTTTTTCATACCCTTTCTGTATACTTGCAGCTTTGGTTTGTCTGCAGGGACCCTCTCCACAGCATCACAAAAGTGTAACTAGATGTACCGCAGAGCGGTACAAGATATGACCGCCGCTCTGTCCTGTACATCCGTTCAGCGAACATAAAGCATGCTAAGCAATTTGTATCTTCATCTTCTACTCCATCACTCTTGAACCTTTTGTGTATGCTTGTTTGGCATGCCTGTGTGTGTGTGTGCGGGCCGCACAGCAAGTAGCCTACTGGCGCTGCTAAGGTGAATAGATTTATATAGATAGATAGATAGATAGATAGATACTTTATTGATCCTCAAGGGGAAATTCAAGAAATTTCTAGAAGATTTGTAGCACTAGCCAAAACATTTGTAGCAGTGTTATAAAACCTTTAAAGAAGCCCTATGCAACAATTTTAGCAAAAATTAGGTAATAAGAAGAAGACTAGGAAGAACAGTACAGTGCATTTTCATGCACTGTAATAACAATAAGAAGAAGACTAGGAAGAACAGTACAGTGCATTTTCATGCACTGTAATAACAATAAGAAGAAGACTAGGAAGAACAGTACAGTGCATGACTGTAATAACAATAAGAAGAAGACTAGGAAGAACAGTACAGTGCATTTTCATGCACTGTAATTAATGGACTTGGCAGAGGAAACTCCTTAGCCTCGTCTTCGTCCGTTAATACCGTAGCCTTAGGGACACCTCGACGGGCGTTATATCCAGGGCCCGAATTATCTTTTTGTCTTTAAGGGGGTCTCTCTATCTTATCAAAAGTTGCCACACCCCGCGCATAGCCTAACAAGGCGATACAATTAAATAGCCTAGGGCGCTGAAAGTGGCTTTTTTTTTAGTAGCCTATGCGCACGATAGGCCTAGACACACGCACACAATAGACAGAGATTTTTCATAGAAATTGATTACTTTTAATTCATTTCAACATATTATTGATTGTAATATTCCATATTTAATTTTAATTTCAAGAGTGCCATTCTCAATTTCACAACGTAGGCTAACTCATTTGAAGCAGACCACCGTCTCAGATAGGCTATCCTCAGTGTCAAACACAATAATGCATGTAGTATAACTTATACACAGGGAAAATGCACTAACTGGCAGAAAATAATAAAGCCATTGCAGCCAAACTTGTAGTAGGCTATAGGCTAATGTGCACATAGTAACAACACCTGGGCGTTCAGTCGTCTCGTGTGTTGAACCGTGGGAATAAATAGACGAACAATTTTGGAATTTGGACTGAGATGTTGTCGGGTAGCCATTGAATAGGCTATTCTGCCATCAGAGATTGCTAACAGGTGTTTCAAAATATCTGGGAACTTTCCGGAGCTCTGAATGACAGAGGATAGCTACAGATCAGTTCACAGAATCATTGAAGTAAGGGCCATAATTTATAGCTTTGTTAATCAACATAGAAGAGGTAAGGCGCAAGTTCAACAGCAAACAGGACTTTTCCGCACATATCAACCCATGTAGGCTAGCCCAATGAACGCCTATGTAAATACACAAAAATTCTCTTCAAAGCAGGTAACTTCTTCAGACTTGCGAGTAGGCTACTGTCAAATCGATCGTATGCGGTTTGCTCATATTCACCCCTTGCAGACACGTGACTTAAGTCACGTGACGGCTCCATGCTGGACGGCAAATTACATTATGTCATAACGATTATGATGAACTGAACACCATTACTATAACATCTTTGTAGTTCAATGTATTGCTGTTTGGGGTCTGATAGTCAAGGAAAGATGCCAGTGGTGTTGTTAGATGAAATGGGTCATGATCGCAAATGTAAAGTTATTAAAACTGGTGGTAACAGCAAGTGGAGATAACGTTAGGTCATAACGTTAGGCTACTTTAATTAACATTATGGTAAATGAACACCCATAAGTATTTCTAGACTAAAATATTGCAAAGCGATTTGGTTACTTTATTTGTCTTGCTTTTATCAGTTGTAACATAGTCAAAACGTTAAGAATGTCATAACAGAACATGAAATAATATCTTAGCTGCCACACTTAGAAGCTAGCTCCCATTGATCAAATGGTAGAGGCTCTTAATCGTGAATTAGGCGCTCTGCTTGACAGAGTGGCACCCTTAAAGACTAAAAAAAGGCCCTGTAGCAAACTGACACCTTGGATGAACGAAAATATCCATGATCTAAAAAGATCATGTAGGAAAGCTGAGAGAACATGGAGAAAAACTAAGTTACAGGTTCACCGTGCCATTCTAAAAAAAAAAAAATTGCAAATTATAATAGAGCTATTCGAATGAGAGGAGGAACCACTTCTCTAAGGTAATTGCTGAAAACAGTGGAAACTCTAGGGTGTTGTTCTCTACCATTGATAGGCTATTGCATCAAACACCTTTTGATACACTCAGTCAGGCATCCTCTCTAAGATGCTAAGAATTTGCAGACTTCTTCAAAAACAAAGTCATTTCTATAAGGGAGGCTATTGGTAACACAAGTAATATGTTTGATAGTACACCCAAAAAAACAGCCCCCAAAATTAAGGTCCTTTAGCACTCTTACTCAATCTGAGCTTGGTAAAATTATAACTCAAACCGGCTCCTCAACATGTGTTTTAGATCCAATCCCTACTACATTCCTCAAAAAAAGTATATGATGGCTTAGCTCCCTTTTTTTCTCAAGGTAATAAATACCTCATTAGAAACAGGTATATTTCCAACTGCTTTTAAAACCGCTGTTGTGAAACCTTTACTTAAAAAGTCAAATCTTGACCATACCAATCTGAGCAACTACAGGCCTATATCAAATCTATCGTTTTTGAGCAAAGTACTTGAAAAAGTTGTTTGCAATCAGTTAAATACCTTCCTCAACGAAAACAGTATCCTTGAAAAATTCCAATCAGGTTTTAGATCAAATCACAGCACAGAAACGGCTCTAGTAAAGATAGTCAATGATCTCAGACTAGCTACCGACTCAAACAAAGTCTCAATCCTTATTCTTCTGGATTTGAGTGCGGCATTTGACACCATTGATCATAGCATCCTAATTCACCGCCTTGCGAAGTGGGTGGGTCTCTCTGATAATGCTCTAAACTGGTTTCAAACCTACATTACTGGCAGAGATTTTTATATCAGTCTAGGAGATCATGTATCTGAAA
Source organism: Alosa alosa (assembly GCF_017589495.1). NCBI lineage: Eukaryota > Metazoa > Chordata > Actinopteri > Clupeiformes > Clupeidae > Alosa > Alosa alosa. The sequence continues at coordinate 13,265,396 of NC_063201.1, forward strand.
AACATGACTTGCCTTTTGGTGTGGCCCAGGGGAGCTGCCTTGGTCCCCTGCTATTTTCTCTATATATGCTTCCATTGGGAAACGTCATAAGTCAGCATAATGTAAACTTCCACAGCTACCCAGATGGCCTTTGCTCCCTCACTGCATGCCTAACCTCCATTAATCAGTGGATGAGCAAAAACTTTTTGAAACTAAATGATGACAAAACAGAGGTACTTCTGGTTGGACCAAAACTAAAGCGAGATATTATTCTTAGTAATCTGGGGAACTTGGCACACCAGGTCAAACCAAAAGTAACAAGCCTCGGTGTCATCTTAGATGCAGAGTTAAGTTTTAAGCCCCATATCAGTAAAGTTACTCAGACAGCCTATTTCCACTTGAGAAACATTGCCAAAGTGCGGCCCTTTTTAACTCAACAAGATGCAGAAAAACTAATTCACGCCTTTATCACTAGCAGGTTAGACTACTGCAATGCACTTTTCACTGGTCTTCCCAAAAACATCTAAAGAAATTGGCACTCATACAGAACTCTGCGGCTAGACTTTTAACTAAGACTAAGAAGAGAGAACACATCACCCCTGTGTTGGCTGAACTGCACTGGCTCCCTATTTCCTATAGAATTGATTTTAAGGTTATGTTAATTACTTACAAAGCTCTGAATGGCATAGCACCTTCATATATCTCTGAGCTTTTAATATCTTATCAACCACAAAGGAAACTTAGATCATCCAATTCTAATCTTTTAATCGTACCCAAAGTGCTCCACAAACAAAGTGGAGAAGCTGCGTTTATCCATTATGCCCCCAAACTATGGAACACCCTGCCTCTGTACATCAAGCAGGCGAAGTTCAGTAAATATTTTTAAAAAGATCTGAAAACATACCTGTACAGGAAAGCTTTTAGTTAACTCATCTTATCCTGTAGACTACATTTTCAGATTATTCTACATCTGCTACTATTGGAGGGCGCAGCCAGCCAGAAGCAGATGGGCTCCCCCTATTAAGTCAGGTTCTGCTCAAGGTTTCTTCCTGGAATATGGGAGTTTTTCCTTGCCACAGTTGCCATATGGCGTGCTTGTGGGGGGTAAGAGGGTTAAGGCTGCCAGTCTTATGACGTCATTTTCTATATTTTTGATATGTTGCTGAGTATAACATGAACAGCAAAGAAAAGTGATTGATAATGACTGACTGACTATTATTGTGTTACATGCTTCAAATGTAAAGGACTTTGAGCTGCATTCTGTGTATGAAAGGTGCTATACAAATAAAGCTTTATTATTATTATTATTATTATTATAGCTCTAGCTAACGTGTATCGTAGCTCATAGTGCTAGGGCTAATGTAACTCGTCAGTTTGTATGTTGCCCAGCGAATAAACTTACTTCTTAGGCCTACATGTCTTAAGTTAAAGAATTGAAAGAAATAGGAAATAAAAAAACTTGAACGGTATTATCTGTTTACATTCAGATCTTGCCAAAGACTTTGCCTAAGTGCTATCTGCCGTCCTGTTCAGAGTCTATGGTTGCTATAGCAACCGCTGCTGTGCTTCATACACTGAGGAGATAAGCATGCAATTGTGGTTGAAATACTCCCGAAACACAAAGAAAACCAACCAAAATATATCTATGCAAGAACATGGGATGTTGTTGTATTCCAAACAATAAGCCAACAGTCGTGGAAGGGCATTACTACGGTTAAATCTCACTATAATCTCCTAGCTGTGCGATATGTCCCATTACAACCCATTGATTTGATTCGTGTTCTTGCCGTCCACTAGGCTATTTTGCTGTGGCGCGAACAAAACGTGACGTCACTTGCAAGGGGTCAATAGTCTAGGCAGAGAGGGTTCAAGCGGAGCGAGAGGCGCAAACGTTCGACAATTTCCGCGTTCGATTATTGCAAGGGGGAGGGGGGGAAATCCCCCTTTATGCAGACCAGAGTAAGCCCTTGCTGCACTAATGTCAATGGAGACTTGTGGAATTTTACCAATAAATTGGTCATTTTGTCTTTCTGGATTTGTTGAGGGTTTTTTTGGAAAATTGTGTCATAATCTGTAAGTGTTTGGGATCATTTCAAGCCTAATAGTGTAATTTTTTAGTGTTCGGATTTGTAATAAAATAACTTAATATTAGACCATGCTGCTGCCAGTTACTGTCCGGTTGTTAGCATGCTAGCTAGCCTCTTAGCTAAGGTAACATTTTAAACGGAGAAGTGTAATTTCTTTGAAATGACAACTAGCTGAATAACACTACTGACATTAGTTAAAGTGGATAGTCTATACTCAAGCGAATTTGCAACAGTATATTAAGTTTAAGCGAAGTCCTTCAACTACTAGTCACTTGTTAGCGCATAGCTGTATTGCCATAGCTACTACCATCCACTTGTATAGCATTTTAAGCTAGCGTTAGCTAGCTAGCTAGCTCGGTTCACATGACTAATTAAATTATTCATATCATTTCCTTAAGAATGATTCATTGGTATCATACATGATTATGGACAATAATACTGTGAACACAATTATGTTTATCTGTTGTTATTGCTTATTAAGAGAGAAAGTTTATTTAGTGACGTAGGGTGACACTCCCACTTATGCAGACCGGAACTGTCCCGTTTTGCTCCCATAGTAACGAATTACGTTGCTCTATCTTGCTAGTAATCAAGGATCTTTGGTCTAGTGGTGTGGTGGTGAAATGTCATCATGCTGCGTCCAAGAGCGTAGGGTAGGTCTACGTCCTGTAATAGCCTATATTTTAATTTCACGTCTGTAATGGTAAGAGATCGCACAGGGATAGATAATGAGCGGTTGTTTAAGATTAAATTACAATGCCAGACACCTTCAGATATCAGAGACTCCCTCAGATGTTTTACTTTGTTGCTTTCATGGGAGCCAGTCCTCAGGAGCTCGGCTCCCTCTGGCTCCCACGTAATTCGAGCACTGGTTATATCCCACAGGCCTACATAGTCAGCTTGCCCACAAGGTTATCGCTAAATGTAATTTAATTGTAAATGCATATTCTGGTCTTCCCCAAAACTACTCTGATTAAAGGTATACTATGCAGGTGTAGGTATTTTTGGCAAGTGTAGGGCTCCCTCTAGAGTTGCGATGTAGGCTATGTATATGTTACTCTGCTATTATAAATAGCAAACTTCTCCCGACTTATCCTCCCTGTACACAATGCAAATGCTTTAGTTGTGGAGGTGAAGGATTAACAACACTCAAGAACTATCTCCAAAGAGTTATAGCCTATCTAATGATAAGGTAATGTTTCGCGATTCTCGCGAGATTTGTCGGGGCCGCTCATGGAAGTTGTATGGCTGGTTTTCTCAGTAGGGACAAACATATTAGAAAGCTAGATACACATTGGGCTCCAAAACGTACGTAAATAGCGACGCCATCTTGGTGGGGGCAACAATCACTGGAGGCCAATGGAAGAGCATGTGACTGACTGGAAATCAGAAAGGTGCCTCTGATTTCCGGTAAGTGTAAAGGTGTTTGCCCCCAGCAATATTGCGCCTGCGTTTACGATGCCACCTAATAGAACTCGATGGACAATGCCGTATCTAGCTTTTTAATATCTATGGGGACAAAGTCCTTTTAGGCAAGTCCTTCTACTCGGCGGCCATATTGTAACGCTTTTTGGGCACTTATCGGACATCTATTATGGCAGAAATGCGTGTGCGCAAGGCTTCACCACACCAACCTTGCTCCAGCAGTGAGATCACAACACATGATTGGCACAATGTATTCACATGTTGACTTTTTTTTGCCACGGAAGGGGCGGGATATGTGTAGACAACTGCCATATTGGCGTTTCAAACTAACTTCATTTCTATGGAGGATTTTTGAGTGCTGTGTCTCCTCATTAGAAAGTCACTGGTAGGGACTCACTACGTCTATGCTGTATAGCTATGCTAGTCGAACGATTTGCCTATTACAAGTTCATTTATGATCAAATTGGCTTCGTAAAGGTGAAAATCTTGCATAGTGTGCCTTTAATGTCGTTTTGGTCCCCAATGATAATTCACACTCATTATCATCCAAAAATAGACCCAAGGTTGTTCTTAGACTGGACTTGTCCTCTAAGCACAATGTTAAAAATGGGGCCCATTTCGAAAAAACATTACACACAATTAACTCAACTACACACCCAAGTTGCAGAAAACATCAGATCTTTTGCAAAGTGAAACACTTTGTGCTGAACACAAAACACATTTGACATTTCTGAGGTTATAGTGTAGGCCTAAATTATTTTTTTTCAGTGATATAAGAGTTTAAAGATTAGATAATTTAGAGTACATAAATATATTGACCAAACACACACAAAAAACTAAGCATAGCCACTAGCAGACCCACATTATTTTGGTTGAATGGCTCAATCGATTTTTTACAGCATAGTCAACAAATGATGCAAAAATCTCCTTTATTATATACATTTTGTCCTTGTAACTTTATTCACATCTCCTCCAGGTCTAGTTGTATCTTCACCTTCCTCTCTCTACTCATCTTCCTCCAAAGGTCCCCCCTCTTATCCTCACTCTTTCTCTCACTTTCACTGTGATGTCGGTTGCTTTCCATTTCTGTTGGACACGTAAACTCACCTATTGCCTTTTACAGTACTTAGAGCCTGATAGGTGAGTTCATAATACAGGTGCCTTTCATAAAAAGATAGAATATCATGGAAATAATGTCTTTAACAAAGTGAAACTTTCATTTCATCTAGATTCACTACACAATAAAGTGAAATATTGCAAGGCCTTTAATCTTGATAATTCAATTTTTTTATAATACAAAAATGTCAACCTGTGAAGAGGTCTAATCAGCTAATTAAAGGGACACCAGGCATTCTTCCTACAGGCAGTAGGGGCGGGCGAGAGAGCCTTCATTCGCCCCGTAATGAGTCATTTAACCATATACCGACTTACAAGATGATTAATTAACACGAAAACGTTGCCTGGTGACCCTTTAAGTCAAAACACCGGCAACGGTTTCCTGAGCCTTTAATCTCAATCTGTGCAGGGCAATGGAGTTTTCCACAATGTTTGCTATGTCCTTGCGTCTGATGACTGTGTGTGATGAGGGTGGTTTTTTTCAATGGTTCTGTCTTGAAATAGTAGAGAGGTGTTTGTTTTGCAAACTACTGCGTGTAGTGTTTTGCAAAAACTGTGAAGTTGAGAATGTGCTTATACTTGTCTTGTGCACATCTGGGTTGAGGTTTTGCTGTTTGTATTTAGTTTTTCTTATTTGCTTTAATACTTCTGTAAACTGTAAGAGCATGTCTGTCAAAACAATTAACACAAAGGTGTAAACAGAACTCTGCCCAAAATGATACGTTTTGTTTGCAAAAGGCTCTAACACTTACAAAACACTTAAAACATGCAACAAAAGCAAATTACTGTGTGCTGTCATTACAAGCCGGAGAATAAAATGCAAAACATAGATTTCAATATGAGGAGGTTCAGCCTTCATTTTTTGTTATGTCTGTATTTGTTACTTTACATAATTATTGTATGCTTAAAAATACAAAAAGGTTATCACAGCATGAATTGTATTCTTTCCTCCAAAGAGGTAACTGTCATTGAGTAAGCACTTAGACAAGTATTCATACAAGTAGGCTTGTAACGTATCAGTTTTCATTGACATACTGTATACCTACAGTGAGCACTTGGACTATTCAGCTTTCATTCTGCCCTCTTTATCCATTAACCAGTACTTTCATCATTACTACATGTGCCTTTGGTATCTGTGATCCAAGCATGCAAATAGCAAGAGAGGTTGTGTCTTTTATGATAAAGGAGTAATTACTGATTGAAGAATTGTGCAAAGGAGTTTCACACACAGACATTAGATATTGTTTTGCAAGCAATATCTGATAACTGTGAATAGATGCTTCCTGTGTGTTCAACACAGTTAATCTAATAGAGTTGGAAGTCTTTCTATGATAAACACTCTGTAAAACTAGGATAAGGAAAACAGAACAAGGAAAGCGGCTTCATTTCTCATAAGTGGATGGAATCAAAAGTGCTGAATTTCCATGGGATAAATAGGCATCATATGTGGCTGTAATCCAGTATTGTGCTGTGTAACTTAAAATGGGTTTCTACTTAAAATATTCTTGATTCTCAAGTTTGTTGTGTACAATTTTATGGTAAAGGTAATATTCAACTAACTGGCTGCTTACTTAACCATTTCTGTATAACAAACAGGAGTTCTTATTTCCTTACCAGTTGAATGTAAACAGTGCAGCTAGATATAGAATGGTATTGTGTTCTGTAACCATTAAAAGTATTCTATGTTTTTGTCTTGGTGCAAATATGATCGTTAAAAGGTTTATTTACTTTGCATCAAAGTTACACAGTGAACCTTTTTAGAGGAATAGGGATGGTGACTGTTGGAGAGAGGTGTTTGTTAAGAGAGTGAAATGTAATGTGAAGTGGTTGGGAGGACTCCTGAACCAAAAGGCCTCTTCTGGAGACAAGACAGGATGTTCATTTAAAGCACATATCATTGTTCTTAAATATCATAATTCCAAAGTACATATGAACATCTTCAATTAGAAAATGAACACACAACCATACACTGAGCATTTTCTTTTTCTTTTACTTTTTTTTCCAAAAATACAGTACAGTTTCCCTGTGATGTTGCAATAACGTGTCACATTTGGGTATTTCTCCTCAGAATAGCACAAAATACAACACAAATATAAATATATTTTCCCTTTACATTATTTTTTAAACAAAATTAGATTATTTGGCTCTTGCTACAACATTTCAATTGGCCAATGCATATAAATTAACAATATCATAAACAACAACCATACTTAATAATATCAATAATGACATAAAGGTGTCTTTTTGTACAAATCTTGTTAGTTTACAGTATAAAATTTAACACATGAATGACACGGAAGTTGGGAATTAAATAAGACAGCCAGAGCTGTATTCTTAATAGTAACTACTGAGTGTGTGTGTGTGTGTGTGTGTGTTTGTGTTTTAGCTTTCTTTGCTGAGTTAGATGAGAGTGCTTGGAGATGTGAATGCATTGTTCAGCTGCAGGTCTGTGTCACCTGCTCCCACTATGCAGCATCTTGAGTTGCTTTTCCAGGTTGAACACGGATAGTTGATAGTAGCCAGTATTCAGAGAGGTCCAGACCAACAGGCCTTTGGGCTTAGAGTCTTGGCCTCAACTGAAGGAGGGGAATGGCCTTTCTCTAATCTGCCTCTCTTCTCTTTTGTCCTGAGAGCGCCTCTGGTGGTGGCGGCGGCCTGCTGTGTTACCTCAGCAGGGAGAAGAGAAGTTCATCATCATTCAGCAGTGGCTCTGTGAAGTCACCCAAGTGGAAGAAAAAGAAAAAGGGGCTTCGGTTGTGTCCAGGACCGTGGGAACCACTGCAGTCTCTCAGCGTTTGTGCTGCAGCCCTTCGACTCCAGAGTCCCTGTCCTTCCCTTTCACCCTTATCTCCACCCTGAGGCCTCCTAGGGTCATCGGCCCGGGCAGGACGTGGGCTTGATGCAGCGGCCCTGGAACAGCACCAGGTTGGCTGGGCAGTGGCATCCGGCCACACACGGTCTGTTGCACGGCCCGATCTCGTTCCAGTTGTCGCACGTTTTGGTGCAGCCTGGCCCACACGTGTCATACACGGCGCCGTGCTTACACTGGGTCGCTGGATTGGAAAGAAACAGAGAGAGAGAGAGGGTGAGACAGAATTTAACACAGATAAAGCCCCATCACCCCATCAAAATGGTAATGTTAAAATATTTTTTTCGTGTTTTGGTTCCACACATCACACCCCTCCTTTTTCACAAATAAATGTACCGTATGCATGTTGTTTTTAGCATGTTTAGCCCTTTGTGGTTGCTGAGTGTTATCTGATAGCTTATACTAGATACCCTACAGGTGAAAGGCACCACCATCTAGCCTTTTAATCTCTATGCTCATAATGTAATGCCACTGGTCACTCTGCTTTGTTTCTAGCTCTTCACAAAGTGGCAGGAGGTGCCCCCCTAAAGTCTCCTCAGTTGGATACTCCCCGTTGCTGTCCCTTTAGCAACCATATACAGTAAGATTGTGAAGAGGCTAACACTGGGAGGAGGCCCATGAACATGCCCCTGACATGTCATACTAATACTGTAGGTGGACCAAGAACATGCTTCTGACATGTCATGCTAATAGGTGGACCATGAACATGCTTCTGACATGTCATGCTAATAGATGGACCATGAACATGCTCCTGACATGTCATGCACTAGGTGGGCTGCAGGCATTATGACTTATGATAAAGACATTGATCTGGGCCTAACAAACAGGTGGGACTGACAACCAGTGTGTGTGACACTCTGTTTTTTCATGATTGCTCTCATCAACTCTTGCCAGATGTTTCCTTTTTGTCCATTAAACTGTGTGAATTTAACATTTTCAACATACTGGTGTGTATAACAATATGCTTTTTTTGCGCTTTTTTGTGCCCAGTTTGCCTAAAACTGAGGCAAAAGGTCATTCTCGTACCCATGGCAACAATGTTATGTAGTGCAATTGCAGGCTGAGACAGAATCAGAAATCTTATTTGTCACTGGACAAGTCCAACGAAATGGATGGTCAGCAGTCAGCTACTCACTCATGCAATTCTGCTCGGGTCGCCAGAGCACCACGGCTCCCTCTCGTTCACACGCTCGGCTGTAGGCCATGAAGGACTCACAGTAGCAGTTCTTATGCACCGGACACTCACACATGTCCGTTACACATGACCTGAAAGAAAAGGTGTGGGTTAGAGAGATGAATAAAGAGGAATGGAGTGTGTGGCTGTGCCTGTTTCCATTGTGCCTGTTTCCATTGCAATCAAGTAACTTGTCACAATTTATTGACAAAATGTCCAATTACTCAACTCAATATCCTGTCAGTGTGTCAGGAGTGCAAGGTTTCAGATGCATTCCACCAATAGCAATGCATCTGCTGTGAAGCAATGTTTTCAGTGGCCAAAGAAATCTCGATCTTATCACACAAAAAGAGAACAGTCAGGGTTTTCCTGTGTTTGAGGTTTGCTGAATAGTTTAAATCTATGGCTAGCTCACAGTCATGATAGGTACACAGGAGGAGATGGATTATGTTGTGACATCCTACGGATCCGGTGGAAATTCCACACAAATTTATCAGCCAACTGTCAGTCAGCTGTTTTTCCAATGCAACTAACCCTAACCCTAACCCTAACCCCAAAGGAAGAATCTAATACAAGTAACCCTTGGACACCTGCTAAGTTCTTGATCATAGTCCAAAGATGACCCTGTCTACCCTAATCCTTCAAACTTTTCCACGAAACTGCTTAGGTATTTTGAGGTTTTTCATCCACAAACAAGGTGCTTGGTCATCCACATCTGTTTTATGTGTACACAGAAAGAGTCTGAGGATGACTTTTGCACATTTTTGTTAAGTACACAAGAGGAAGGCGGTATAACAGATTGCTCCCTTTGTTTTTGAGTGACCAAAATGGTGGTCTATACAGCCACATTGAAAAACACTTTTGCAGACGGGGGGGGGGGGTTTGATGACGAACTCTCAGTCTGGTGTGAATTGGTGCTTGGAGCCTGTTGAAAGCCCCTGTGCGGTTTGGAGAGTGATAAAGTCACGCAATACTTCAAACCATACCACCATCATCTCTTCCAATGTCTTTACTGTATGATTGTGTGTGTGTGTGTGTGTGTGTGTGTGTGTGTGTGTGTGGTGTGTCTTTTATTCACTTTTAAGAGAGAAATCCTTCTGGTTGAGTGAGAAGTAGTTGGGTGAATGGTAAGATAGTAGACACTGCCTCACTGTGATCTTTTACAGTAACCCATTATATCGTTCTGCTGGTTTCCCCTTTCGTTGAAACAACCAAGTTGAGATTAAATGGTGGGGAGCTAGGCTTTGAGCTACTGCTAATGTCGCATGAGTTCAACCCCATCAAATAAAACGTCTTATGAAACATTTCATGGGTTTCACGGCACGGGATGCCGTATGGAACTAAATGCTATTTCTCCGTCAGGGCAGATTTACGAAGGACTGAAAACAAAACATTAAAAAAGAACGCCCTGAACAGAATTTAAAGAGTTGTGAAGATTGGATAGTTTTGTTTGTGATTTTTGATGCCAATTGCTAGGCACTAGTGTTGCGCGGGTTAAGTTTTTTAACATCCGCACCCGCCCGACCCTCAGGAACTCGATCTGCACCCACCCGACCCTCAAAAATATGTGCTGATTAACGGCCCGAACCTGACCCGACAAAAAAAAAAACAACAACAATGTGTCTAATAGCCTAGGCTATCCTTTGTACATATTGAGGTAGAGACTATGCTTTCTTATTAACTAAACACTGAAACAAGAAGAATTTGCACTGTAGGCTATATGCTTCAACAAAGAGTTGTTGCTCTTGGCTTGGCTCGGTAGCATGGATTAATTGAATCTGAATCTAGCTTCATTGACATAGGCTAGGCCTACTAAATAAATAATCAAACTGAAAGATCCTTAATTCTTTATTGATGTATTTAGATAAAAATCAAGTAATAGGCTACATCATGTAGCCTAACATGAACTCTCTCTCTCTCTCTCTCTCCTCAGGCGCGCGTGCAAACACACACGCATTGGCACAGACATGTTCAATCGGTTTAAACCTTTCATATCTGTCTGTTGCCTAAACTTTAAATTTTTATGAACTGAACCAGAAATCTGTCTAATGAAAGAAAGTTGAAAATGATCATTATAGCATGCATCCACGAACTTAACAAAGCTGCACCTGCCTAATGAAAGAATGTTGCAGCGCACCCTGAAGGTCTTGTAGACTAATCATATCTTAACCTGTTTTATGCAGTTAAAAGAGATTGCAAGAAGGTTTGTTGCACTTAATGTTCTGTAGCCTACATTATTAATAACTAAGTGAGAACTTTGTGAGAAGAAGTGCTTTGTCAATTTTTGACCCGCCCCGCTCGCACCCGCGATATTTTCCGATCAAGCTTACCCGCACCCGCCAGACCCGCGGGTAAACCCGCGCAACACTACTAGGCACATTAAGCATTTATCTCCACAAAAGCACTCTCTTACCTGAGATTGAAAGGTGCTAAAAAAAAAGCCTTATCAGACCAGTGCTTGTTTGTGAACTCTACACAAGCCACATGATGGTAACCAAACTATTGCACCTGATTTCCAGAAACTACTTCTGGAAGTACATTCTCAGTGAATGCTGGCAAACACACCTGTAGAAGGAGGTGAAGTCCACAACCGGGTGACACTTCTGGAATTCCCAGGACTTGATCTTCTGACAGGCCCGGTGTGCGCGGAACTTCACCTTGACGGAACCGGGACACAGGTACGAGGTGGGCCTGCGCGGCGGCTGAGTGCACACCTCGTTGCCCTCGATGCGCCACGTCTCTGCAAACTCGTCCACGTCGAACTTGAAGACGCCATCACCGCCGATGGTGTCGTCCCGTTTGTGGCCATTGTAGTTCCCGCAAAGGCCACACAGACGACCCCGCAGATGTGGTGCGGCCACCACCTCCACGAAACTGTCCCCATCCCAGGTGATCTCCAGTCCTGAGGGGGGTGGGGGGGTAAGACAAGGTGAGAAAGTGGGAGATGGGGGTCTATATGTTATAGGTCTGAATGATCAGTTTCACAATCTCTCTTCCTTTCTCTCTCTTTCTCTTTCACAGCCACACACACACACACACACACACACACACACACACACACAACACACAATCTCTCTTTCTTTTTCTCTCTTTCTCTTTCTCTCTTACAGCCACACACACACACACACACACACACACACACACACACACACACACACATTGACTGACCTAAGATGGATGTCAGTTTGAGCAGGTAGCCATCCAGGTCGATGTGGACACCGGTGCTGTGGAAGGGCAGGGCGATGCGCGTGCCGTTCTGCCTGACCGTCAGATGCTGGTGCAGGCTGATGCTCAGACCGGGAACCTGCAGCTCCACAGACTTGGTCCAGGAAAAGGAGCGCGTGCGTCGCGCGTCGTTCTTCACCAGCACCACGAAGCTGGCCGCCGACGAGCAATCTTTGGTCAGCACGTATTCACACGTGCCCTGGAAGTTAAACGTGCGCCCGTCAAACGTGTTGTAGTGGGGGTCCCCAAAAACAGTACACACACCTGGCTCTGGAGGAGAAGGAGAGGAAGAAAACACAGAGAGAGGGGACAGAGATTATAGATTTATCATCTCAAGAGTATACATTTTTGGACTTCAAGGCTAACAAAAAATAATCTAACAATATCCTCTGACCTGGGCAGGTAAGGTATACAGGGCAGGTAACAGATTGGTGTGTAATTTCAACATGATGAGTGAATAAATAGCTATAAATAAATAGCTTCTAGGTCAACAAGCAAAGGCCTGCTCATTCCCCTTCAGACTGAAACATATTGAGATCAGAAGGAACTGAATGACTTACTCACTTTCAGTGCAAACAGGACAGCAGCCAGTTCGATTCAGTATCTTATTCTGTGAATAGAATAGGCAGAGAGGTGGAGAGATAGAGAGAGGGAAAGAGAGAGAGGGAGAAAGAGAGAGAAAGAGAGAGAGACCGAGAGAAAGTGAGAGGCAGTCAGAAGCGCAGCCGCAGATATAAATACACGCTGTCAGGTCCAAGCAGGGGGACAGACTGACAGACATTGTTCTGGGGAAACATGAGATGAGGACCGAGCCACAGAGCAGAGCTGGCGCTCAGGCTAGTGTGGCAGTGGTTGAGGGTGGGTGGTGTAGTGAGTGGTTGTGGGTGGGTGGTGGTGGTAGTGCTGACTTCTATCAGAGCACATCACAGAGCCCCTGTCCCACGCCCACCTCCTCTCTACCCCAAGGATGTTTTCAAAAAGGCAGACACCCCACTCACACACACACACACACACACACACACCCTCTCACACACAGTGTTATCTGGACCCCCACGCCTTACAAAGGGATGTCATGTCTTTGATGGCTTTGCCTTTGAGGGGGAGTTTTTTTCGGGAGCCTAAATATAGGGTAGCGTTTCTCCAGCGTCACTCAAACTTGGGTGAGTCAGAGGCATTTTGATCTGCTTACAAAGGCAAGGGCTCGGGAGACTGGGTGAAGGTGTGTGTGTGTGTGTGTGTGTGTGTGTGTGTGTGTGTGTGTGTGTATGTGTATGGTGGTGTGGAGGGGAGGGGGGTGGTGGTGGTACTGGCAAGTGTGACGGGTGGGGACTCTGGGAAACTGCAGAACAGGTGAGCAAGTAATTTTACATGAGTGTAGAGGGGAGGGGACAATGGACAATGTTAATGGGGAATGATGGTGATTTTAGATCAGGCAGCACAAAGGTCAGCAAAGTGCCAGTGGGGACCTGATCTATGTTAGTCTCAGGTAGAAAAAAAAGGTTGATTGTGGGTGAGGTTGCCGACAGTATATCACTCTGTCTGACAAGAACACGTCGCATATGTGCATATAGCAATTGTGAGTTAGTCACACTCCATAACTCTACTGGAAGAGGCAGAGGTAGAGTTATGGACTTTGAGTAGACACAACAGGTGGGTAAGCAACAGAGGATGGGAGGAAACAGTATCGGCTCAAAACAAGGTCCACATCAGTCCCATCAGCCCTCAAAACGAGGTCCACACGAACCGTCCCTCAGCCCTCACATTCTTAGAATACTATTATTCATTTTTTCATATCTTAAACACTGTCTCTGTGAGTTTGAAATTTTACAATGTTTGTACATACAGTCTCCTTATGTAGTGAAGCCACAGCTACTTGTTTGTTTGGTTATTAGTCTTATCTAGCTAGAGCCGTTCTAGTGCATTATCTTTAGCTGATCCCGTGCAAAAACTGGTGACCCCCTCCCTGTTACCACCAATGCAAGATCTCACTGTCCCCCCACACACTCACCGATGGACAGCTGGTGATGGGTACACACTGTTTGGGTTGGCACTCGATGTTCCCCTTCACACAGGTGCATAAAGTGCAGTTCACAGACGACCACCTGTCCCCCTCCTACGGTATACGTGGCATGGACAGAGAGACACAGGAATGCTTGGTCAACACACACTCCACACTCATCTACGACACGTCACCAAAGAATCTATGTGCACCACCACCACACATACCTGTGTGTGCTGTGTCTATTCATACAATCACACACACAGCAATCAAAATAATTTGTCACACTTTACTTGGATGGTCTCTTACCTATGGACTATCTACAGATAATCAGATGTAAATAAACTATCTATTGATACTCTGTTGAGAACAGTTTATGGTTAGAGTAAGATTATGGTGATGTTCAGTAATTCTTCAAAACAATTTTAAAGACTGATCTTGAATTTTGACAAACCATGTGTAAAGACAATCAAAAGTGCTACCAAATAATCTGTCAGGTTATACGTAATGTTGATGATGTCCACATAGCATGCTAGCAAGCCATAGGATGTTTCCCCTGCAGAACTCTTTATTTTCTCACTGGGTGTTGGTATGTGCTGCAAAGTTGACACTGAGGATGACCTTAACTTCAGGGCGGTACATAATGAAGTTGTTTGTACAGTGTGCGTTATTGATGGGCGACGTAGGGAAACTGTGATATGGCCCACCCTGTAGATCTTGTTCTTGACGCGACAGTACTTCACATCCTCAACCTTAATGTAAGACAGACATTCATCACAGCAGGGCTCCTGGCCTCCCCGGCAACTGCCTGGTTTGGAACACTTCTTCTTACAGACCACTGTGGAATCCTGGGAAATAGATTACAGGCGTCAAATACATGCAGTCACAGACAAACAAGTTTGCCAAGATTAAGTCCAAGAACTCTGCTCCATCCTCCTGTTTTTATAAAACTTTAACATTTAGAATGGCACCTGATATGGTGACCCTAATGTATACAGTATGTTATTACAATTAAGGATATTCTGAATACGTACATGTGTCTTATGGGGTTGACAAAAAGTGATTGTTGGTCAATAGTAGCATTTGCCAGTTAGAATTTGGGCATACCAATGAATTTTACTTCATTTTTGACCACAGAAAATCATGTGCACTGAGGGCTACTGCACCTACTAGTGCAGTAGGACTGAGAGTCAAGAAGTGCAGCAAAGTCCAAGGTCATACTGTAAGTTTTAGTCCCAGAGACATGAGAAGCAATGATTTTCTATGGCACACATTCTACGGTCTGTAAATGACTCTGGCATAAACACAATTGCAAAAGCAACTGGGACAGAAAGGGCATTCCCCACAGAATGTATCCTGCAAACGGATGCAGGATGACTGCCCATCGATAAAGTATCCAGAGACATGTTTAGTTGCTTTAGCTCTGCTAATGCCCTGAGATCATTATGGGATGCAAGGATAACTCTCACTGGCAGGCGGTCTCTCACCTTACAGATACACGTGGTGCAGTTGTCGTACTTGAAGGATGTTCCGTTCTCGTAGACCTCGCTGTGGAACAGACAGCTCCCCAGTGACAAGTCAAAAACCTTCCTCTGACCTACAGCAGAGAGACCAACAGATGCTCAAACATATCAAGCCTACAGGACGGCCATTTTCATCTTGTGACATTGACTAATCCGACAGACCTATTTAGTACTTGTAAATCCATACAATGAACATCGTATGAACAAAATTATGTTCATAAGATGGTGATTGAGAATGTAGTAAATGAAGTAAAAACGGTGGTTAAAATAAGTCAATTCATCCAAAGGTCTGCTGAAATGTTTAACTAATTGGAATGTGGAGGTGGAGGATCTTTGACCCTGTCAATGAGGTGTAGAGCCATGTTGGCCATGCATGACTTTCTGCTTTTCTCATAACTCATAAATGGGGTCAACGCGGGGAGAGGTGTATGAGGGGGGAGGGGGTCTTACCCAGGCATTTGGGGCAACACTGGCCTGCTGGCGTGTGACTCAGATGGGCAGGACAGGAGAGAACGGGGCAGATCTCTCGATGGCACATCGTACGACCTCCCTAAAGTGACACACATGCACGCACACACACACACACACACACACACACACACACACACACACACACACACACACACACACACACACACACATTACAACAACAAAATACATGATACATTAGTCCATTAAAGTTTAAATTGTGGTGAACTGAAACTACTGGCACTTCTTTCTTTCTCTACTTTCACATAGAGTGATCTGTTTGTTTTACCTCAACTTCCATCTCAAGACAATAAAAAAATCCCTCCAATCTCCCAGATCTGTGGGATGATATAACGGTGCATGTGGCAAATCCCTTGACCTGCTGCACTTAGGAACCAGCCGTGGCTCTTCATGCCTGAGAGCCCTAACTGATTTACTACTCACAGAGACGAATGGAACTAATGGCGACAGCGGCCATGGTGGCGTGGAGGAGAGCATCACTCAGCCAGGCCTCAGAGGCGGCCTGATGAGCGAGACCAAATACCTCACTTCCCGCACTCTCGTCCTAATAGGACAGCTAAGGCCCCACGGTGGCACGAATCAACTATTTCTGACGGCCGTGTGAACATGAATTGGTGTGTGTTCGGGCCTGTCAATACAATTGTCTCCATATCTATATCACTTAAAGGGACACCAAAGAACTTTCCCTCTGTCGCACACAAGCTATTTGTTTATCCAGCACCGGCTTTGCAAATAACGATGTCCACAGACAAGGTAGAATATTTTGCATGACTTATAAAAGTTCGATGTATTGCGACATCAGATGCAAGTCAAATTTGTAGTTTCTTATGTCTCATTTCTATCGAACTACAGATCCGCTACCCGATCTGGCAAACTTACATAGTGCGGTTATAGCCGATAGAGGGCCGCGAAGTGAATGCAGAATTGCCGTTCACCCTGTTACGAGTTGATGAACCACTGAAACGATTTTGGAAACATTATTTTAAGGTATAAAAAACTCTTAGGTGTTGCTTTAAAGGGACAGTAAAAAGACAACTATGTGGCCCTTTTTCCCAGTTATGCCTTTTCATTAGTTAGAGTTCTGACCAAGCGTCTTACTGCTGCACTGAAGTAGATAGATTTGAGTCCATGTGATGTACAGTGTGAAGCATCAATTACTAAAGCCATCACTACTTAAAGTAGTGACAAGATTGGTTAGCTAGTAAAACTGTTCCAGGTTTTCCCAGGTTGTAAAACATACATGTTTTTCTTAACTGATGCATATCTTTGATAACTGCAATGCATGGGACGTGCTACAAGTGATTTTTGTTGATTTTGAAAAAAAAAATTAAATACAGAACTCAGTACAAAGATGGTAAAGACAAATCGATGCATATCAAAAGGTCAAATTCAAAGAACAGTGTAAACGTTAAGATTTCCCAAAAACAGCACAAGGCACAGAAAAACTTTTCTTCAGAGAAAAACGGAATGACAAACTGAGGACACGGGTCAATATTGCATTATATTATTAGCAGATCAATGACCAGGACAGTTTAGCCAGGTCAGAAAAACACTTCCTATTCCACTCCGCTGTCCTTTCCACAACCCCTCCGCTCTCTGGCAAGCCATGCTCAAGCACTAATGTGTTTATATGAAGTCCCTGATGTGCTTATTTATCTTTACGGGGGAGGAGGTGGAGGTGGAATTGAGGTGGAGTTTTCCTGCCATGCTGAAAAATCGAGGGTGTCATAAGACAAATTAATTTGGTCCGCCCTTGCATCTCTGCTGCCCTGAGAGAACATGCAGCACCACGACCATGGCACCATTGCATTCCTCTGATAAAGGTCGACTTGAAGACCAAACTGCAAGCCATTTTTTCCCCCAATGAGTTTCAGTAAGTTGACGGGTAGCTTTCAGAAAACCTCAGAATGCAGAACTGTTCCTACAACTCAGCTGCTCAACATCAATATCTAATTCAGTGCACAGGTCATGCCATATCCATTCTCACAGACAGCTGTGTGTTGCTTTGGGTAGAAATACAAGGTGCAATCTGAGGTGATGCAGAACTAAAACATTACAGTTGGCCTATTCCTAGATCACAGCGGTATCAACCTGAACGTCACCACAGCGGCAACTCTGTCAAATCCTTAAGGAAGCATTAGTTTTGGTCTGCAATTCCTTGGTCATTATGAAACATAATGTTAGTAGTTATATAGCTATAGCTCTGAATTGTCACTCCAATATATATATATATATATATATATATATATAAACATACTGTAAGTCATTGTGATGAGTATACTCACAGTGCAAATGCATTTGATACATGGCTTTCCCTCTGGGTGGAACTCCTCCCGTTCCTTGTACAGACGGCCCTCGAAGATACACCCTGTGCAAGCGTGACACATCAGGAAATCAAATTAGTCCGGGACATCATGACTTAATTCTCGTCTGCGGGATTGCCGAATCAAACTAACTCGTTCCAGCAGAAACAGATATGGCAGCTCATATATCAGTGGGGTTTGTTCACGGGGGCTGATCCCGGTTGCAGGTGGAGGATGCATCGCGGTCTGGATAAGCAATGGAAAACACTCTTTACAGCTCCTGCCCGACAGCTCGAGGCCACGCTCATGTCCTCTGAAGCAGTACTGATTTGGAGCCAGTAATGCCAAAGTCAGGCCTCAGCTGCTCAGCTCACGCCAGCAGAGACTGGGAGCGAGACGGCCTGAACTGACTGCACCAATGGCCCCTGCGGCACGGCCGGCCGGATGAAGGGAAAAACAACTGGCTGATCACCTGGACAGGACGGGCAGCATTTCTTGGGGTGAATCTTGGGGTTCTTACAGTGGACAACACACTGCATCTCAGCCTCAGTGATGACACCTTCCTGAAAGACAACAACAAGGCCAATTAAAAAAAAAAAAAACAAGACACAGCGACAAGATCACATTATTTGTTGTTTACTAGATGCTCTTCTCCAGTGACTTTCAGTGAACTAAAGACTATAAGCAAACAAAGCAAAACAAAACAAAGCAAAGCAAAATCTAAACAACAACTTTCAGCCTGTCTGCCACGCCTCGAGAGTGTCCCTGTGGTGATAACATTCCACCGGCTTGTCCATGTTGCTCTTTCCCAGCTAAGACTCCGCGTCGCTGCAGTGTGGACCTCAGCACATTTCTGGGCGCGCATGCCTCTCATTCCAGCACTAGAACAACTCGGCTCTCGGTTGCCTGGCCACGCGTAGCCCCCTCGGCCTCGGCCTAAGCTTAGGGCACTGCGGGGCAGATTAGCGGGCAGCCGCGTCTCTCTCACTACACACTCAACACACACTCAGTGTCAGAGGAGAGGGGCCTCCCCTGTCCAATCAGCTGACCTTTGACCTCCTGGACCTACAAGCTTTAACCACCACATCAGCATAACTTAGAGGAGACTGAGTGACGGGGGACGTGGAGTGTGTGTGTGTGTGTGTTGTGTGTCTGTGTCTGTGTGTGTGTGTGTGTGTGTGTAGAAGGGGTTAAAAAGGAGAGTGAGGATCTCATGAAGATCAGTGGCATGCTCCGATTCGGACAGGCCAAATAGCGCTCTCAGTTCAGACAGAGGGCGGCAGTTGTGCACTCGTGGGCTGAACGATCGCATGACTCTCTCAAAAGTTGGCATGAGAAACTGTGTTGAGAGCAGAACACACAACGCAAACACCGGGAAAACACCGGGAGGTCCTTTCCCATGCCGAGCGTCCAGGGATGAAGATAATTGTTGCGTTCGCTTGTCCTGGCTTCCAGCATGGCCGCTCTCTCCGACACCTCCGTTACCACTTTAGCATTTTTTTTACACGGACTCACATGTTCCTCGAATTAGGACCTCCAACGTTTCTGGAACCCACTCCAGAGCTCAAACACGCGCCTGTCATTTTTTGTTGAGCAGAGCGCACACACGCAGGGTGAGCAAGTACTGTGCTGTGCTACGCTCCTTTTTCTCGCATTAGTTCACACAGAAGCCAGCTGAACGGCAGCCCCTGGCAGACTGTGGAGAATGTGTGGAAAGAGTGTGTGTGTGTGTATATGAGGGAAGTACATGTGTTTATATGTGTGTGTGTGAGAGAGGATAGTGTGTATGTATGTGTGTGTGTGTGAATTGGTGGGGGGGGATGCAGATGGTTGCTGGGAGGACAGGCTGTGGTGTGTAGGGGTGGGCCTCTATGGGGGGTGAAGTTTGGGAGGCTTGAGTCCAGATGTGTGGAGGACCACGCAGCCAAGTTCACCTGGCTCCTCTCCGGAATAAATGAACCATAAATCGTTTAAGGCTGTCTCTTTCTCTCATCTCTCCGTTCTCTCTCTCTCTCTGTTTCTTTCTCTCTTTCAGAATTTCCTCTTTCTTTCTCTCTCTATCTTGAGTCCACCGCATCTGTCCCCCATCCGATTTTACTCTCCGCTCTCTCTCTCTCTCTCTCTCTCTCTCTCTGTCTGTCTCTTTCTCGTCTCTCCCCCTCTCTCTGGACTGAGTGTGTCTGAGGGACTCACCTGACAGCGGCGAGTCATGCAGGGCTTAGTGGAGGAGCTCCAGCTGTATGAGCTGTTATAGGACTTCCCTTCCAGTTGGCAACCTATAGCAAGACAGAAAACACACAAAGAGAGAGAGAGAAAGAGAAAGAGAAAGAGAGAGACCAGAGAGAGAAAAAGAGAGAGGATAGAGAGGATGATGGAAAAGATGGGGTGAGGAGAGGAAGCGTAAGTCAGAGTAGACAAGAAGAAGAGAAGGAGATGGATAGGGAGAAAAGAAGAACACGTTAAACTATGCTGTCATTTGGTCAAAATGGTTATTTACTTTACCATAATCCTCCAGATACCCAAACATAAGCACCATACATCAGGGACTTCCCATGAAATTGCAAACACTACCCCACATCACATGTAAGCAGTCACTAATATTATTTTAGAGGAAATGGGCACATGGAAACAACACAGTGAGTCAATTTCAGAGATAAGATCACGATCTGTACAAACAATCAAGAGCAAGAGTAGCAGCCCTAAAACACACTGATGGCGTGTTCTCCAGGGCCGGGCCATTCCCCCTATAGTAGGCCTTCAGTGTCTCTATCAGAGACTTCCATAAGAAAACATTATTAAACACGTGGCCTACAGAGAGAGAGAGAGGGAGAGGTATAAAAAAGGACCAGTGTGGAGATATGGCTGGAGTGTTCTCAACAATAATACTTAAGATGGATTACAGCATGGGGATTTCCATTCAGAATAAACCCGAGAGAAAAAAGAAAACGAGAGAGAGAGAGAGAGAGAGAGAGAGAGAGAGAGAGAGAGAGAGAGAGAGAGAGAGAGAGAGAGAGAGAAGGTGTGTTAAAAAGTCCAGGCATTTTTTAATAAAGCCCAACTCGTAAAAGCGGTCCCAGCCACAAACAAAAGGGCCGCACCCCCATGCTGGGAGGCAGCGAGGCGGAGGCTTGTGTTTGGATTGACCCCAGGAGGAACTCCAGCCCGACCGTAGTGACCCCAGGAGGAACTCCAGCCCGACTGTGAGCATGAGCAGGAGCAGGAGCAGGAGCGAGCCCATTGCACGTGGCCCCCGGCCTGGGGCCCGAACTGTGGAGCCGAGATTCAGGGCCTCATAAAACTACTACCCATTTATTTCTGTGCCCCATTTATCGGCCTGCTGCTGCATCCCATCCCTGACAGCCGCGCACCTCAGAAACCATTGGGCCACCGGCCACATCTAATGAGGAGTCACTCGACGAGGACTTTACATCTATAGGTCTATAAGTGCAGTTTAAATTACAACTTGTGCAAATCGGTCCGATTTATGGACTTGGAGAGACTCGAGAGGGAATCAATCACAGAGAGCGAGGGAAGCCCGAGGTCTCACCACATCAGGGAGATTGTAGCCTCCATTGTAGGGAAACGGGGAACGGGGAAATAGGGAAATACTTCTGCAGTAGGAGCATCATTCCTCCATAGGGTGGCAGCAGTGTTGGGTTTGTCTATCTGTGTGTTCCTCTCTCTCTCCCTCTCTCTTCCTCTCCCCCTCTCTCTCCCTCTCTCTCCCTCTCTCTTCCTCTCTCTCCCTCTCTCTTCCTCTCTCTCAGTCTGTCTGTATGTATGTCTATTGCATTGTTGGTGTGGAATGGAATGACTGGTAATGGAAACCCCCCGCCATTCCTGGGTAAGTCCTTGTTTGCCATGCCAGTGTGGACAGTACTGTAAACAGATTTTAGAGCTTACCTTTGCATCGTTCACAGCAGGCTCCCGTCTGTTTGACCACCAGCGCGCAGTCCTCCGCCACTTGGGGGCATTTCTCCTGCTTGCAGTCCACTTTCTTGTTCTGGAGCCCAAAAGGAGGAGAGAAGAGAAGAGCTGTTCAACAGATAATTCAGCATCCAAAGCTTGAGCATAAATAAAAAAACACCCAGTCCAACCAGGCGTTTACATGCCTGTGTTAGTGCTGCTGTAAATTATGGCTACACTCCCCTCCTGAATGCCGAAAGGCCTTAATTTGAGAGTGAGGCATGGCAAATAAACCCAAGTGAATAAGAGAGTGCTGGCTAAGAAGTGGTCTGCTTAAACATCAGGAATATTTGGACACACACGTGTTGAGTCCATGGCATGGCAAAACTACGCTACTGGGCTCAAAAACGCGGTCCAAAGGCTTTTTGTTTCCCACATTGGCTATGGATGGCTGGTGCTGCCAAATAACCTAGAATTGGCTAGAGCCCCAGGGGTGATCTATATGCCATACCTCTGAATGGGATTTGTCAAAAAGAGCAATGCCCTGACCCAAGCTAAACCAGATGGGGCACATGCTGTGGGAACACTGCGGATCTGATTTTCATTTGTGACTAAATCACACTTGTTCAATGCTGTCATTCCACTGCAATGAAAGGAATAAGGAGCGTAGTGTTAAAAGAGGTAGGGGCAGATGGAAAGAGAGGAGCAATG
Organism: Alosa alosa; assembly: GCF_017589495.1. Classification (NCBI taxonomy): domain Eukaryota; kingdom Metazoa; phylum Chordata; class Actinopteri; order Clupeiformes; family Clupeidae; genus Alosa; species Alosa alosa. Next base: position 13,288,202 of record NC_063201.1, read on the forward strand.
CAGTCTTCTTCATCCAACGCCAGATTTTGAAGTGCCCCATCTGACTGTCTGACAGAGGTAGCTCCAGGGAGAGACAGCTCAGAGCAAGGTCAGAAGAGAAGAGGGGAGGAGAGCACGCGGACAAAACCCCCTTCAGAGAGCCGTACACGTGGACGAACGGAGACGGCGTGTGGGGATCATCTTCCAGGCAAAGTGAGTAATAAGCCACCTCCCATTGATTTCCCTTCAGAGAGCCTCTGCTGCAGGTCAATACAAAGGATTCATTAAGGCATCATATCTGCTCAGGAGACAGTCAGGGCACGACAGCAGGAAAGCGAAATAGAGGGATGGATAGACAGAGAGAGATAGAGAGAGAGAGAGAGTTGGCGAGGCAGTCGTGGAGCAGAGTGAAAGCTCAAGTTAGGCAGAGAGAGAGAGAGAGAGAGAGCAGTGACAGAAAAGAAAGGTGGCAGAGAATCCTTACATATGGCCTGCTATACAAAAGAATTCTTGTGGTGCAACATCTCAATTTCTCAAATGACGTGTATCGCATGCAACAACAATTTCACGCCCTCTTTATATAAATCACACGCACACTCCGCTGACCAACAGACAAACATCTCCAGAGAGCCTCTCCTCTTCTCCTCTCCTCTCCTCCTCACTCTACTCCCGTTAGCTCCTCTGCTGCTATACCTCCGAGCTAACTTCAGGCTCCCATTACTTGTGTATGCTTCAAACACCCAATAAAACACAGTCCCCGGGACAGCGCTTTGATACTGAACTCTGTTCCCTCTACTTGTAAAGAGGCAGGGGATTTATTCCGAGGCAGCTTCGATTTGGATTGCTGTCACACAGTCGCAGAATAAGCCGAGTCTCTGGTAGTGCCGCTGATCCCAGCATATTGATAGAGCCAGAGAGCTATTTTATGATGTGAGAATCCAAGGAGACAGTGTGAAGGGAGAGATGGGACTCTAACTGTCACGACCACAGACGTAGAAAAGTAAGTAGTATTTCTAAATTTATGACCATGACAAACTGCTGTGCTTTAAGGCAATATGAATGGGTAGTATTCCATGGATGCGGGATAAGCATACAGTAAAGTCAGAATCATAACACACTATAAAAATACAGAATGACTACTAGCAAAACAAGAAAATGTCTACTTAACCAGATGCTGGAAAAACAGTGTGTATATTTGACCTATGTAAATACATCAGAATTGGATAATCATTGCGGTTGTGATGGCATGGTGGTTTTAAGTGTTAGGCACTGGACCATAGAGATGCATGACTGAATCTCGGTCAAACGGAGGAGCCTCAGGAGCCAGAGGTCTGAGATGGGGTACTATTTAAATCTTTTTCAGATTCAGGGACAATGATATGAGGCAAGTAAGGACATGAAACCTTTTAGACTTTGACGCAATATGAGCACATAAACTAAAGCCCAGCTTCCCTATTAGGGTACCAAATGAATGGGTAGCCATATCTGTAAAATACCATCTTCTTTTTTTAGATAGGCCTACCTTATAAACAATACCTTCAATAGGCAGTATTGCAACTGTCACATGCCACTGAATAACTACCAAGAAGTTGGGTAATAATCAAATACAGCAAATTAAATGCACTTAAATTTAACATTAGGGTTCCTTAACATCAGCGTTTTTCACAACTCAACCACATTCTATCATTTAAATCTGAATGGTCAAACAGTTAGAAATTATTAGAACACCTGGTCTAATAACCAATCCTATTGAAATGACAGCTTTGTATCATTGTATTTTTAAATGTCTGAAAATGTGCATGTATTGACTGTATGTGTCAAACAAAAAGAACTGCCAACAACGTCACAGCCCATTTCTCCCTCGTATTTCAGCACTGGGCTTTTCAGAGTCCATCACAGAACCCAGGATCCATTAGCACTAAGTGGCATGAGCCAGTGTGAGTAAGGGTCAGGGGTCAAATGAGGTGACAACTTCAGATAACCTCCGGGAAAAACTTCCCGCAGTGCAATCAGCGAACGCTAGTTTCCCATCTCCCACAGGACACGTCCATTCCGCGATCACCGATTCACAGACAGACAATAACATCTTCATCAGTACTGGCTGCCTATAAATAGATGTCTTGGCCAAGAAATTCACTCAACCGCACACAAAGCTCCCCTCCAACAGTGAACATCTCTCTCTCTCTCTCTCTGCGTTCACCCTCCACTGCGGGCATGCCAAAACAAGTGAACGAGCTTCTTGGTTTTCACTCAGCTCTGGCAAAAGGCAATGGCAAACACAGCGAGGGCTCTTAAGAGGAGCACTCCACTCCACTCCACTCCACTCCATTAAAGCCTTAATCCTGCACTTCTTGCCCTCTCACCTCCCACCTCTCTCTAAAAAACAAACAGGTCCTGACCTTGGGCGGACACCTCGCACTGGGGACAACCCTCGGCACTGGGGCCGCTCAACCAGTGTGTGTGTGTGTGTGTGTCTCTGTGTCAGTTTGTGTATGTGTGTGTGTGTTTCTGTGTGTGTGTGTGTGTGTCTCTGTGTCAGTTTGTGTGTATGTGTGTGTGTGTGTTTGTGTGTGTGTGTGTGTGTGTGTGTCTCTCTCTCTCTGTGTGTGTGTGTGTGTGTGTGTGTGTGTGTCTCTCTCTCTGTGTGTGTGTGTGTGTGTGTGTGTCTGTCTCTGTGTGTGTGTGTGTGTGTGTGTGTGTGTGTGTGTGTGTGTGTGTGTGTGTGTGTGTGTGTGTGCATGCATATTATGTGTGTGTGTGTGTGTGTGTGTGTATGAGTTTGTGGGAGCGGGGGCCTGGGGAAAGGGAGACAGGGCCTCCGACTGTGACTCTCTCTCTAATCCTGCGTGGAGGCTCCGGATGCCTCCTACCTTGCTTTGTGTGACCTGTCATGTCCTGAGCTGGCCTTGAGGAGTGCTTTGGCTCACGCCTGTGTGTGTGTGTGTGTGTGTGTGTGTGTGTGTGTGTGTGTGTGTGTGTGTGTGTGCCTCTGAACACCCTGACCGCCCATGCAGAGGCTTGTTTAACTAAACACCCCCTCACTCCGCCGCCACTACAAGGGCTTAGCAGAGGTTCTAACAGGCATGAGGATGAGAATGTTGTAACTAAGAGGTTTGTTACTCAGTGCCGTACTCACAGGATCCAAGATTCCGCAGGGGGAACAGTCACCTTTTAAATTCAGATTTGTTTACAGATAGGCCAAAACAGCCACCTGGACGATCAATCATGAGAAAAGAGACAGACAGAGAGAGAGAGAGAGAGAGAGAGAGAGAGAGGGGAGAGAGATAGAAAGAAAGTGGCAGGATGAGTAAGTAACACTGACAGAGTGAGAAATTAAGATAAAGAGAGAAAGGGAAAAGAACAAGGACATGTAGAGGGAAGAGAGAGAGAGAGAGAGAGAGAGAGAGAGAGAGCTGCAGGCTGAGGGACATGTCAAGAGGATCACATGGCTGTGAGAACCGATTTGTGGCTGTCTGTCATGGCTTTGGAGGGCCAGCAGATTCCTGCCTTTTGCGCGCGGCAGCCCCTGGAGAGAATGGGCCCTCTGTGCCCCACCCCCCCATGCTTCCATCAGTGAATGGCCATTAGAGGGTACTTAGCAGTGACAGTGAGCGGCTCCCAGGCTCCTGCGCGCTCCGACGGCTGCCTCCGACCACGACGACGTGGCGGCACTGCTGTCTTTCAATTTCAACGCCCCCATGCATGTGACAAGCCGGGCTGAGGTGGAGATTAAAGCTTGTGTCGTGACCCCACGATGACTGATAGCATTCATCAGTGGCAAAGAGGATGGGCTTTTGATAAGAGCATGGTTAAGGGGAGACTACTATCAAAGGGGTGATCCAATCCCTGAGAGACAGACTGACAAACCACAAAGCCACAAGGAGAACACACACATGACAGACAGACATGAGAAGGAATAGCTTCAAAGTAGGGGGGGTGATGATGATATTCTCACCCAGGCAATCAAAGCTCAGAACTTAGTCTGCAATCTTTAAAAGTCTCCTTCTTCAGTCAGTGCCAGGTGCCATAATCATTTTAATGTGATGATTACACAACAGGGTAAGGAAAATGGGACAAATGAGGGCTCGGATTGACTTTAAGTCAGCTGGTGTAAAAATCCCAACTAGTCTATCTGCCAGTGCCTTCTAATTTTATATAATAGACTTAATTCCAATAAAGTGGTAGGTATACACTTAACAATCCCTGTTGAATGCGCAATTTTCGTTTTTGAATTATGCAAGACATACTGTTAATGGATGGATATTTCACAGTTAATACCAGCATAACACGCTGACACTCACCAGACAGACGCAGGATATGCAGGGGTTGTCGGTGATACTGGGATAATGGAGCACCTCTCCTTCATTTTCGCAGCTGGGCTCGGTACCTGTGGAGAGTCCAAGAACAATCAATAAATTCTACATAAACCCACTATGATTGGAGCCATATTGACAGAGATATGGCGTTGTGTAGTCTAAGCAAAGCGCGTCGAAATAACAGAGCCAAACCGTAAATTCAGGTTAAGCGAAGAAAACGGCTGGTACTGATAAAAAGGAGTCAGGAAAGGACTGAAATTAAGTGGACGACTACCGTTTCGATTATGTTATATTGTGTCATATTTTATTATTGTTGTTATTGTGTTAACACAATGGTGTACCATTGTTATAGCGTAAATCCGTTGCTTTTTACATACAGGTTGTGGATTTCCACGAAGCCTTCATCTCAGACGCAGACTAACCCAGGGACCACGGGGGCGACTGTAAAAATGTACAACCTTTCGCATGTCATTAAACCAGTTCTGATCTAAATGAGCGAAACCAAACTCTCTCGCACTCTCTATCGCTTCACACCTATTTTACACCTGCTGTGCCAAAGACAATTTCTTTCACCCTAATCGCTCCCCAGACTTTCCCTCCCTAACAGTGAGAAAGTCAACCGGCCAGGGAACATCTCCCAGGCTCAAAGCAGAAGACAATAGACAGATGATACTGCCGCATATTTCGAATACCTGGTAGGGACCCGTTCGGGAAAACTGATCCGAAGGGATTATGTGGTAATAGTGTTCAGCTGATACCGATATCAATGCTGCTATTAGACTCTACCCCTGCAGAGATGGACCCTTCAACTAATGCCAGAGTTTGACTCTAGACAGGGTGACCTTAACAGTGGGACTTCACATACGCTTTCTAATACGCCTTTCGAAGATAAAACTCTGGATATTTCGGGTGCGTCTTCCCGCAAAGGCTACTAATCAGCGCGTAACTGTTGCAAATATTACAGCTGTGCGAGCGTCATTTGACCACAAACCTAGGAATGAAACACGACCTGTTAAAAAACAACAGGGTAACAGACACGGATGAGGCTTACTTAAGCGAAAATTATAGGCTATTGCTATATAGCCTACTTTGCACTTTTACGCACATACTGCACATAGCGGACGTGCCATTATACATTTGTGAAACCTATCGGCGGCACCTTTAAGTAGAGAAACCTGCATATTTTGTGGGAAAAGTCCTTACCTATAATAAAAGGTGAAATTAACTGCGCTGTTTGTACCAACAAAAATACCAGAAAAAAGCTGTGTGAGGATGGTGTGGGGAAGTTTCATAGCCAAGACTCCCGTGTCACAAGATAACTGCATCCTAAAATTGGTCCCGAGGAAGAGAAAAAAGAAAATAGAAAACGTATCCAAACTTCGAGGAAAAAATACATTAAAATCCAATGAGGAGATGGTGAATGTGTTGAGGGTTTAGTAGGAAAATCGTCTTCCTTTGAAACGCACCTCCGGCAGTTGTTCAAACTCAGCCCATAACCTTCACAAAATGCTAAATGACATTGCTTGTCTCCAGGCATCCGACAGTCGACCGGACACATGAAAATTACAATGACAAAGTCGAGCGGACAGGCAGGCGACAGCCCTCATGACACAGCCAGGAGAGATTTTAATGTCCCCAAAACTGGAAGTGTGAAAAATCGCTCCTTAAAATTCATAAGTGCATCGTGGACTTCGCCGGGTGGATGCGCACAGATGTAAAATATGTACAAATCGCAGGTTGATAATAAATATGGAATTTGACAAATGCCACCCAACAATTTGAGTAGTATATCTATCCACGCTGATAAAACAGTTCAGTCTTACGTTTTGCCAAATGAAACGATGTTTCGCAGCTGTCATGAGATGAATTGTGACTCAACGGACCTAAAAACTTGAGCTACAACTGCTCCCGCACTTCGCAGCGCACGAGTGGCAAATCAACCCGACTCTCAACTTCTGGCGTTCGCACTGAGACCCGAAGCGATGCCACAGCAATAGAAACGACACGGCTCCAGTTAAACATTCCCGCGGCTAAGGAACCTCCCTCCCAACACGGAGAGATCGGCCCCTCAATATTTAAATCCTTGTCTGGGGTTTAATAATCCCACTGTTTTGGCGCACGCATTGCCCGCAGATCCCTGTTGTTCGCTGCTTGTTGGGTAATGGAACAATCCCAACGAATCCTGAGAGACCCACCTACTGCTCGGGCATCTAGTTTTACCAAGCCCTCTATAGATAACATGTATTTCACATGTCTTTACAGGAAATCCGTGCGCTCGACCGCGGAGGACCAGACGAGGAAAACAGACGGATTTACCGAAGACAAGCTCAAAAGTCTGCACCATGCGTTATATCCAAGCTAGGGAAGATAAGGGCTGTTCGGAGCACTAGGAAATGTCAGAGCAGAGGACCCTTTGATCTCACCAATGTAAGCTAGGGCGTCACGTCAGTGTATCAAGAGTTGCGTGTAGGTAAAATTAACAAAAACGCCACAATTCCGTTCGGTATACATGACCAAGTACAGAGACTCTAGATTTAACTCACTTTTTCCCGACAAACCCCATAAATTAAGGCGGGATCACAACCTTTAAAACACGAAGAAAGTTATTCCATTACTTCTATTTATCAGGTTTCACGGGTTACGTGTTATTATTTTTTGTGACAGATTTATGTTTTACAACACTGGCTTACTTGAAATTGCAGCTCATGGTTAAGTTCAAATGGAAAGGCGAAACACACGTCTTCAAAGCACCAATTATGACCCAGCCCCTTTTTATGACACTGAGCTGTCAAAGAAACAATGTTTCCTTTGCTTTAATTGTACAATTTACAGTGTCATACATTGGAAACATGCCTCATGGTATTAAAGAAGCCTATTTTGGTGGCACCCTGGTAATAACGGTTTATTTAAAGACAGAAAAGTTCGGTAATATTAAGCACTAGATGGCGCCAAACAGCACCATTGTTTCTAGTATTAAAGTCCTCCATGACCAAAGCAGCTTTTATTAGAGGTCGGGTCGAGTCCATGTTTGGGCATGCTTTCTCCTGGCTCACATTTTAATCCCACTGTCTGTTGTGATGTTTACAAAAGAGAAAGTTAGGGGATATATGTTTCCCTGTAATAAAGCATCTAATGTGACATGAGAGTGCAGCAGATGTTAAGTGGCTTTCCTCCTAAGGGTGTGTGTCCCATATGTGGTGGTTAGGACAATATTTGAGCTCATCCTCCCGGATGTCAGAGGGATGTATGCAATCATCTGAGCGCCACTGAGACTTAGCATGGAGTCTGTGTGACAGTGATCTGAAGTCCAGGTGCTGAACGTGTTTGTGAGTGTGTGTGTGAATATACATTTCTCTGTCTGTGTCTGTCTCTGGCTGTGCATACATGTGTCTGTCTTTGTGTGTGCACGCTTGTCTGTGTGCATTTGCGTCAGCTGCTGAGGGTTATGATGGGAAGGCAGACCGAGGGACTCCTGTCAAGGAACCGGACTCAGCTGTCGAGTCGCAACTGGGCCTCGTGACCCTGGGCCAGACCCTTGGGCCCGGACCTTGTAGTGTCCCGGGCAGCAGAGCGCATGTGAAAGCAGAATGCACACGACCTTTGACCTCGGCTGGGGTTGGGCACCAGCAGCGGTCCTCAGCTGTGCAAGAGATCAGGGGTCAGGGGTCACTCACATCTGCATGTGTCCATCTGCTTACACACAGATCACTTGTACCTGTAGGCTGAAACACACACACACACACACAGACACTCACTCTCAAAGCGATAGTGTGTTTATGAACTGTTTTCAAACTAATGCAGAGAGACAATACAGACCCCCTTCACACAACACACACACAGTACACACATTATGTAAAGACAGGAAAGTCAGTCAGTTGTATGAAGGTAATTTATTTATTCTTTGTTTTGAAATCC
>NC_063201.1:13298911-13313911 GCF_017589495.1 Alosa alosa
AGCCCGAGCAGAGAGAGCGACAAAGAGGGGAGGGAGGGAGAAGGAGAAAAAGAGATGGAGAGAGAGAGCAGAGCAAGAGAGGGAGAAGGAGAGAGGGAGAGAGGGAGAGAGGGAGAAGAGAGAGAGGGAGAGAGAGAGAGAGGGAGGAGAGAGCGAGAGAGGGAGAAGAGAGAGAGAGAGAGAGAGAGCAGAGCGAGAGAGGAGAAAAGAGGAGAAAAAGAGAGAGAGAGAGAGAGAGAGAGCAGAGCGAGAGAGAGAGAGAGAAAGAGAGAGGGAGATGCTGCTTGGCCCGGAGTGAAGGGGGAAGAGGTCTGATGCTGGGCTGTGCCAGGGCTCCAGATGATGTTTTGATTGGAGCCAATGTTTTGGTTTTAGAATGCGTGTTGCTCTCAGTTTGAGCGTGGTCCATAGCTGAGCTCTAAAGCTAACTGTGCTAACACAAACTAGACACACGTGCGCGCACACACACACAGGCACGCACGCACGCACGCACAAAATGGAGCTGCTTCACAGAAGTTAAGTGGGAGGGGCTCCAAGTAGTAATTCAAAGTTTGTGCATGTGCATATAAACATGACTGAGTATGTGTGTGTGTGTGTATGTGTGTGTGTGTGTGTGTGTGTGTGTGTGTGAGAGAGAGAGCGTGCATCTGTGTTTGGAGTGCCATGGCTCCATCAACCCTCTCCTGCCTCGGGCTCTTTCTTCTTCTCCTTCTTCACCGACGTCTTCCTCTTCACTTTCGTCGGCTCCTTCAGACCCTCCTTGCCTTCCTCCTTGGCTCCTGCCTCTTTCCCAGAATCCTTTGTAGACTCCTTCTTCTTTGACTCCTTCTTTGACTCTTTGGATGACTCCTTGGTGTCCTTCGAGGACTCTTTTGACGACTCTTTCGAAGACACCTTCTTGGATTCCTTCTCCTTCCCAGGTTCCTTTGAGCTTTCCTTCTTACTCTCTTTCGAGGACTCTTTCTTCCCTTCTTTCGACGATTCTTTAGAAGAATCTGTCAAGAATGAGAGAGAAAAGCAATCTATTAGTTACCGTGCATGAAACCACAGAAACTGGTCAATTACACTGCACACACAATTAATCTAATTAAAATAAGAACACACAGCTATAATGTCAACAGTTTTCAGTACACTTCATCTCAACAATTTTCAGTACACTTCATCTCAATTCAAGCTGCTTGGGAAATGAACCGAGAACAATGTTAACGACATGGTCTGCTAACGGAGCTTCATGCTAGCTCAGGTAGCAGGTGAGGTGCCGTGAACACACGAGCGGCCCTTAGATCTGTTTATCGTCCGTACCATTGACTTGACCTGTGAAGGACGGCCTCTCGTCCCCCTCCTCCCCGCCAGTCTCTTACTATCACGTTCAGTGGACTGGTAATGCTTAGAGGGCAGTGATAACATTCACAAGGTGGCATGGGCACGGTCCCATGGGGCACATTCCACCCATAACTCGCACAGGTATGTCCACTCAGCAGACAAACATTTACACACGAGAGGCAGGAATTCCCGCGTGCAAAGACGTTCATGGGAATAAAACGCACTCTGTCAAACATTTACAGTTATCTCTAATGTTATTATCCAAAATAGCATGAAGTAGAATGATTGCAGGCGTGCCAGTGCGATTTCAAGTTGTGGTACCAGGGAATTCATCCCACAGCCTTGGCAATGCTTGTCCTTAGTTAAATCAGATGAATTACAGGAGTACTAAATGTTAGTGTTTCTATATGACAAACTATGTTAAACATTCTCTCCCTCCTCTCCTGAACGCTCGGTCTGTATTCCAGCGTGTAGGGTCAACATGCGTATAGGAGAGAGGAGGGGGCAGACGCAGACAGACAGGCAGAGACAGACAGACAGAAAGACAGTGAGAGAGAGAAAGAGAGATAGAGAGAAAGAAAGAGAGAGAAAGAGAAAGGTTAGAGAGAGAGAGAGAGTTGCAGTTGCTGGTGGACATGTCCCGTCTCTGTCTCTCCTAGTATCTTCTCTCTGTGTCTCTGTGTGTGTGTGTGTGTGTGTGTGTGTGTGTGTGTGTGTGTGTAACTGAAGACGTCTTCAGTAGTGCCTGTCTAATTAAACTCTGCTGTCTGCTGTGTCAGGGCCTCAGGGGAGAAGTGGCCAGTAAAGCTCCATAAAGCCCCTCTTCACACCCAGCCAGGACAGACACAGAGCCCCCATCACCCCTCTCCTCTCCTCCCCTCTTCTTCTCTCCTCTCCTCCCCTCTCCTCTCCTCTCCTCCCCTCTCCTCACCCCTCCTCTCCTCTAGCTCTCCGTAGGTAGGGCTATTGTTTTCTCTGCTCCTTCATAACTGTGTGCTCCTTCATAACTGTGTACTCCTCTATCTGAATGGCGATAGCAGCCTACCTTAAAATAATGTTGCTGGTAATCTAATCAGCTAGGATTGGCTGAAGCATGAAATAAATGGAACTCATTTTATCAGTAGCTGTACGATATTCCCAGGGAGCAAACATATCAAGGGAAATGTTCAAAGCACTCTAAGCTGCTGTGCTTAACTAAATAAGTAGCATAGCGTAGCAGTTTCTCATGACTTTGCACTATGCACAGACCTAAACGTAGCTGTGTCTCCAGAGGTATTTTTACCCTAAACCCCCCCCCTTCTCTCTTCTCTCACTCATTCTCTTCTCTCTTCTCTCACTCATTCTCTTTCTCTCTCCTTTGACCCACTGGGGCAAAACAACCTCTGGGTCGTGACACCTTCGGTGAGCCTGCGTGACTTGTGGACATGTCTGCAGAGTGGGGAGGCAGGGCAGGGGATGGACAGAGGGGAGAGTGAGAGTGACAGGGGGCAGGGGGCAGGGGCAGGGGGCAGGGGCAGGGGTTGGTCAGGCGTGCCAGCCTGGAGGCGCCAGCGCTCAGTGCAGCTCCAGGGGGTTATCAGCCAGAGGGCTTTAGTGGCCTGCGTGTGGGTCAGCACTACCAGAGCCACTGGACTGGCCATCAGTCAGCCAGTCAAAGAGTCACGGCTTTTGGGATGCGCTAGTGCCTTCGAGTGGGACTGTACTGGACTTGTGGAATTAGAATAGCATGAGTTGGTGATGGAGTGAATAGGCATGTGCATTAGTGTGCATTAAGCGCAGCTAGTCACCACCAGAGTGTGGACTTGTGGGATGGGGTGTGTATCTGAGTGTGCACATTTCTAGACTGATTATTCATGTGTCTGGTACACTATGTGTACCTAGCTAATTCCCTAGGAATTACCTAGGAATTAGGTAATTCCTGAGTAATTCCAGGGTAATTCCTAGCTAAGGTCTCCTCTGCACTGTAGCTTAAATGTTATTCTATCGCGTTAGCTGTAGCTCTGTAGCTTAAATGTTCTATTGCTGTAAGTCACTTTGGATAAAAGCGTCTGTCTACTGAATAAATGTAAGTGTGAATGTTTTGAGAGTGTATTTGAGTGTGTTTGAGTGTATGCCAGTGTGTGTGAGGATATGACAGCCAGAAGAGAATGAGTGTGGGTATTGTGTGAATGAGTGAGAGTGTGTGTGTGACAGATAGAGGAAGAGAATGATAGCGGGTGAGTGTATTAGAAGTGTGTGTGAGCGTGTGTGTGTGTGTGTGTGTGTATGAGATCCCCTGCCTGCGACACTCAGACGGCTCCTGCTGTCTGTGGCGGCTGACGCGGAGTGACAACGGCACCTGCAGCATGACAAAAGAAGCCGCCCAGCCCACCCGTCCTTGCTCTCCCACTTCCCCCTCTCCCCCCGACCCCCCTCCCCTCTTCAGTACATCTCTGGCTGGCTGATGGTCTGGCTGATAAGGCAACAACCCTAAGGACCCTGCTGTCCCAGCCTGCACCACAGGGGCTTATCTGTGTGAGGCTGGCCTGAGCCGACTGACTGACTGACTGACTGTCTGTCTGACTGCACTGCAGGGTCTCTGGAGTGGTCAGCATCAGCAGCCTGAAACGCTTGTCGCTTGTTGCCTTAAAAAAAAACAAAAGGGCTGAGACTATTTTGATGTTTCGCGTTGCCAAAGGTTATTTTGCCTGTTATCGCTGAATCACATTTGCTTGCTTCCCATGGTCTCTCATCGCTAGTCTTGCGGTCTGATGGGGAACTGATGCTGGGGCTCTTAGTCACCGCAGTGCTGGGGAACTGGAGGACTGTAGGCCACAGGGGCTGGTTTATAAGGGCCTTTTGGGGAAATGTCCCCTGGGTGACAAGAGGGCAGCCCAGCCTTTGGGTGTGGAAGGGAATATCACTTCCATTAAGTTAGAAGGGGAGTTTGTCCATGCCACTGCCGTCTCAGTGATTGCTCTAGGGTGTTTAGGATTTAAAGCTTTGGTGTTCATGGTGCTTTAGAAAAGAATAAAACAGAATTACAAGTTGCTGTGTTCCGTCACTTTTATGCACGTTCACACAGATTTGGTTCCCAGTGCTTAGTATTCCCACCATGTTACTCTGGTCAACCAGAGGGGTGGGAGCGGGATCATGCCAGAGTGCTGTTTCACTCCAATCACGGCATCACACCCGCGCCAGACGGATGGACGTCAGTGTTTGCGTTCTGTTCCGCTGCTGGGTAAACGCTAAAAAACATCCCCTCCGTCCAGACAACCATCAAAAAAAAAAAAGCACAATCAACAAAAGAGAGTAAAAAAAAACTTGTGAAAAAAAGCCACATGACAAGAAACAGACAGTAAAGAGAAAAAATAGAGAGAAAGAGAGAGAGAGAGAGAGAGAGAGAGAGAAACTTTCAAACTTGAGGGGAAAAGTACCAGTAAAGTTCCAGATCTTAAAATAAAAAAAAAAAGCAAAGAAAGCAGAAGTAACTTATTGTGCTGTGCGGTGCGGCGCGACGGTGTACAGTGGCGTGTTTCCATTTCTGACGCGCGGCCGGGGACAGGAGGGGGGAACGGGGGCCAAGCGCCGTGCCGCGCCACTGCGCTCTCCACTCCGTCTCTCTGATCTTTTTACAATCACACATTTAAGAGCGGCACCGAGGCGACACGCATGAAGTGCACGCTAACGCAAAAACCCTCTGTCTTTCTTTCACACACACACAAACACTCACACACACACACACATCCTCCCGTCTGTGCACACGCACGCACGCACGCACGCACGCACACACACACACACACACAGACAAACAGTGGTGGAGGAGTTGGCGGCGTTGCTTATGTTGTTTGCCAGTTTGTGGGGGTTGTGTTTGTTTGCGCTTGACTACTACCGTTTCTATGTGTGTGTTTGTGTGAGTGTGTGTGCTAACTGGAAACGGACATGGTACTATGCAGAGGTCACCCTGGTTAATCCTGTGCTGTCAGGTAGCGTCAGAGGTGATCCTGGCTATACTGGATCTTTGCTGTGTGAGTGTGTGTGTGCGCCTGTGAGTGTGTGTACGCCTGTGCGTGTGTGCGTGCATGTGTATTTGGACCTGCAGTGCCACCCAGACTAAGCACAAAGAAACACATACTGTCTACCATGTACAGCATGTGTGAAAGCAGTCTAATTACAGCCTGGACTGGTTATCTGTATTACTTTAAAAGCTCCCATAAACAATGCGCTTTGCCGCGCTCCTCTGAAGATTGAAATGAGAGGCGTCTCCACTATACTCAGCAGTGCTGTGGGGTGGCCTGCATGGCTGAGAGGAGACAGCAGTGTCACTACTGCCTCTCTCTCCTGTGTGTGTTTGTGTGTGTGTGTGTGTGTGTGTGTGTGTGTGTGTGTGCACGTATGTGAGTGCGTGTGTGTGAGTGTGCTGTGGGGTGGCCTATGGCTGAGGGGAGACAGCGATGTCACTACTTACTCTCGCTCTCTCTCTCCTGTGTGTGTGTGTGTGTGTGTGTGTGTGTGTGTGTGTGTGTGTGTGTGTGTGTGCATGTGCATGTATGTGAGTGTGTGTGTGTGTGTGCTGTGGGGTGGCCTATGGCTGAGGGGAGACAGCGATGTCACTACTTACTTACTCTGTCTCTCTCTCTCTCTCTCCTGTGTGTGTGTGTGCATGTAGTGTGAGTGTGTGTTTGTGTGTGTGTGTGTGCTGTGGGGTGGCCTATGGCTGAAGGGAGACAGCGGTGTCACCACTCTCTCTCTCTCGGCTCTTCACAGATGCTTACATGAGCAGCCATCAACAAATAAAAGCCACCCAAACAATGAAGCGTCAGCGCGCAGACTAAACAGCTCCTTTGCCGCGGGTGATATTTTGTCACTGTGGTGGAAAAACCATCAAACACCACGGAGCCACCGAGGGGAGACATTATCACCCCCTCCCTGTCACCACGCATGTCCCCGGGTCCCAACAATGCCGAGTTCCCACAGTGTGTGTGTTTGTGTGTGTTTGTGTGTGTTTGTGTGTGTTTGTGTCTCTCTTTGTGGTTGTTGATTTACGATGGTAAGCTAAAGACAAGGCTATCGCGGCCACCGCTACAACAGCAGAGCGAGTTAGAAAAGAAAAACAGAATAAGAGGATCATAGCTGCAAACAAAGTGATAACATTCAGCACGGACAATGTCCCTATCGGCGGGTTTCAAAAGCGAGATCTTCCGCTTGGCTTGGCGTCTTAAGGGGAGGGCTGTGTGCCCAGCCGGAGCTGCAGATAGCCTCAGTCAAAACACATGCGGGTGCACACAAACCACCAGCATTGCCCTCCAGTGTTCCCGCAGCTCACGGCTCCATGCAGGAGGCTGTGGCAGGCAGGCAGGCTTTACCCACACGCTCCTCTGCAGCTACAGCCACAGTGACAGCAACGGTCCCACGGCCTGCTCCGTCTGGAGCCAGTGAAGGTGGAGGACCAAAGAAAGAGAAGTGAAGAAGGGAGGAGAGGAGAAAGACTGATGTGGGTGTAATGGATGCGAACTGAGCTAGCATGCTAGTCGCGCGTGTAAATTCTCACACCCCTAACCTTAAAAACGCTTCTAACTGCTGAGTTGGGAGTCTGGGCTTTTAGCTCGGTGGTTAGAGCGTTCCGACTCCCATGCCGGTGTGTGTTAAGGTAGCGGGTTCGAGGGCCGCGAGCGGCGGACGAATTACGACCTCGGTTACGTGGGCAATGAAGACAAGAGGAGAGAAGAAAGACTGAGGTGGGCAATGAAGACAAGAGGAAGAGAAGAAAGACTGTATGGAAGGGAGGAGAGGAGAAACACTGAGTTTGGTAAACGGAGTGATGATCCACAAGGGATGAGGAGAGAGGACAGGACATGTGAAGTGAACATCTCAAAAGCACTCAAGGGATGAGGAGAGAGGACAGGACATGTGAAGTGAACATCTCAAAAGCACTCAAGGGATGAGGAGAGAGGACAGGACATGTGAAGTGAACATCTCAAAAAGCACTCAAGGGATGAGGAGAGAGGACAGGACATGTGAAGTGAACATCTCAAAAGCACTCAAGGGATGAGGAGAGAGGACAGGACATGTGAAGTGAACATCTCAAAAGCACTCAAGGGATGAGGAGAGAGGACAGGACATGTGAAGTGAACATCTCAAAAGCACTCAAGGGATGAGGAGAGAGGACAGGACATGTGAAGTGAACACCTTAAAAGCTCACAGGAGATGAAAGATGGAGAGAGGCCTTGTGACACCAAGAGATCTGAAGACTACTGAAGACGAGAAATTACGAGAAGACGAGAAATGTCTCAATAATAATGAAAACGATCTGATTTAAGATCAGGTATTTATGATATTCTACTAGAGGACCAGGCCACTGTATCACAGCTGTCTGAATTCACTGATGGACACCACAACATAGGCACCGTCCACACTGACGGACACCACAACATAGGCACCGTCCACACTGGCGGACACCACAACATAGGCACCGTCCACACTGACGGACGGTCAGATACTGGGCTTGATTAAGGCCTCTGGAGACTTGGCTCGGTGACAACTGCTGTCTCAGCAGGAGCAGGTTGCGTGGCGGTCCCTCTGCTATCCCCCGGACTCTGCCGGTGGCAGCGGCGGTGGTGGTGTCGTGGCGTAGGTGTCGGCGGCGAACCCCCCCTGCAGCCCCTCAGCTGGACGGGTCAGGGTGAGGGGGTCGTGTAAACACGGCTGTGTAAACAGGCCCTAATCCCAGCAAGACACGGAGTCTAAGCCAGTAAAGCTTCCAGTAAACCAGAGCTAGATCAAGCAAATTACAGTGAGAGAGAGAGAGAGAGCGAGAGAGAGAGAGAGAGAGAGAGAGGAGGAAAAGGAGAGAGGGGTTTGTGGCAACAACCACATCCCCTAACCACCCACCTACCCCCAACTGCTGAAAGTGACAGGCCAATGAGAAAGTCTCTAAAGAGGTGGCCACAGGATCTCAGACTGGTGTGTGTGTGTGTGGGTAAAATAAGTATGTGGGTGTGTATACATATGAGTGTGTATGTGTGTGCGTGCCTGTGTAATTTATGTGCATGTGTGATGTGCATTAAGAGTTCTGACCGCTGTTCTGGGCAGGGCTGAGGGCCATGTTGATCCAGCAGTGGATCATTCTGTGGGGGTGAGTGTGTGTGTGTGTGTGTGTGTGGTGGGGGGTGTTGAGAGGCAGAGTAAACGGACACAAGAGCCGTGTTTCAATTTACCCCTGTACTCCGAAGCTGCTCCTCACACAGGGGGCAGTGGGAGGGGGCGACAGCGGACAGACGGGGGGGGCGGCGACAGCGGACAGACTGGTAGGGTTCTTATGTCAGATGCCCAAAGATAACTCCACACACTCCTGCCTTTGTCTACTCTTAGGCAGCCCACCACCACCACCACCACCACCATCTCTCTCACACACTCTCTCTCTCTCCCTCTCTCTCACACACACACACTCCCCACCCACCATCATTTTCACGAGACTAAACAGAGGCTATTCATCTTGAGTCGGTGCTTCCATGTTTGGGGATGGTGCACGCTGGGAGGAGGTGGAGACGGCGTGTGTGTGTGTGTGTGTGTGTGTGTGTGTGTGTGTGTGTGTGTGTGTGTGTGTGTGTGTGTGTGTGTGCGTGTGTGTGTAGGGGGAATTTTAACGGAGGGAGGCCATATAACTGTCCTCTCCCTCCAGCTAGCCTTGGTCTCGAGCCCAGCCTGAGCCAAGAGAGCAGGGGCACTGGGGGACGTCCAGAGCCAGAAGCATAGCCACAGATGGGGCCCAGTCCACCTCAGCCCAGCCCAGCCCAGCGCACAGGACTGGTCCTGGAACAGTCCAGAGTTACGTAGGTCTCAGAGTGCCCATAGTCAGCCCAGAAAGCAGTGAAGAAAACATGCCCCACACACACACACATGTGCGCACGTGCGCACATGCACACACGCACGCACACACACACCTTTGGCTGGACGTTAAGAAACAGAGTGAGAAAGAAGAGAGAGAGAGAGAGAAAATGGAGCAGTGTTTTCAGATGAGAAACACACTGTTCAGAAATAATGAATGTGTCCTGGCTCGTCCAAAGTTCCCTCACAAAAGGTCAAGCGAGGAAATAAAGCGTTTTGGAGAGTTATATGGAGCTGGTGCAGCTTGACTCTGGAGGCCCGAGCAGGTGAATGGGGTGGGGAAGGAAATTGACTTTTTGGATGAAATGGCTTTTGGACAGAACATTCAGACCATAGAATTATACAATAAGTGAATAATATCCTCTATACAAGCCATTGTAACAAGACTGTGGAGGAACGTCTGCCAAGCAACAACGTGGAGAGGCGGCCATGTTTTAACCACCAGCCTCCTGCTGTCTCAACTTACTCTGTAGTCTTTGATCCAAATATCATTGGCGTATAACTTTAAGGATCCATTTGAGAATGGGTTCTTTGTAGAGGTCTGAAAGTCCACTGACAGCAACGGGCCAGTACAAGACCATTTCATTTAGAGACGGTGGTTAAACCTTCTGCAAGAGTGAGTATGTCAGTGCCGACCCTGGTGAGACTATGTTCATGGTGACTGTTTGAAATCTTAAGTGCAAGCAAATGCTACACAAACATTTTTATTCAATTTGTCTGACAGGAAGCTAATTCATGTCTAACTTGGAGGAAGATTATTGGAAAGATAGGGACACTAACCACCAAGTCCATCACAAAGTAAACAGTATGTGTGTACTGTGTGCACATGTGTTGTGTGTGTGTGTGTGTGTGTGTGTGTGTGTGTGTGTATACACACTGTGCCCACAGGAGATCGGGATCTGAGTTCCACTGTGTTTTGGTTTGTTCAACACTATTCCTGTGCTTGGCATGCCCTGGTAGGAAGAGGACTCTGGCCCTGCTCTGAGTGCATAGTCCAGTGACAGCTCAGCCAGGATCTAATTGCTGTGAGGCTGCCTCACATACCATCTCTGCTCTGAGCCATCTTAAGACATGAACAGTGTCTCTCTCTCTCTCTCTCTCTCTCTCTCTCTCTCTCTCACACACACACACACACACACACACACACACACACACACACACACACACACACACACACACACAACCCAAGACACAAACATGGGCAGTTATTTTCCTCCCTTGTCCCACATTGATGATGTTGAGCATTCCTGCAGTCCTCAGTGGTTGGCCTGAGAGTACCATGCGCAACTTTGACCCCCCAATGAGTGGCAGGAAGACACCACAGGAAGCGCACACCCCTCGGGACACCCCCACAGAATGGAAAGATAGAGTAAGGAGAGAGATGGGAGGGAGAGTGGGAGAGTGGGAGAGAGAGATGGGAGGAAGAGTGGGAGAGAGAGATGGGAGGAAGAGTGGGAGAGAGGGAGAGAAAGTGAGAAAGACCGTGGCAGTGAAGAGAAAGAGGGAGTGTGGAAGGGAGAGGGATAGAGAAAGGGAGAGAGAAGGAGGAAAAAAAGCAGTGCCCGGTTGGTTGGGCGGGTGGTTCTGGGGAGCTCTTGGCCCCAGTGGGTGTGGTATGGGTGGGATCATTCCCGCGGTCAGCAGGGATATTTTTTCTCTTCTTGTCTACGCCCTGGTACAAACTGTCTCCCCTACAGGCTGTTCTACACACACACACACACACACACACACACACACACACACACACACACACACACACACACACACACACACACACACACACACAGACACACACACACACAGACACATGCACAGACGTGCACGCACAGACAAACGCACGCACAGACAAACGCCGCGACACAGACGCGACACACGCGCCGCGCCGCGCCTTGCGACGCACGCCAAGACGCACACACGCACACACACACACACACACACACACACACACACACACACGCACACACACACTCAGTGGTACTCTCTTTCAGCCACTGTCTCCCTCTCACACTCTGCCTGCTCAGTCTGTTCTCTGCCCACATACAGCTCCACCACATCAGAGAGAGGCAATTAGAGTGGTAGGTCTGGTACACACACACACACACACACACACACACACACAGTCAAGGATTAAAGTCAAGAGAGCACAAGCACAAATACATACAGACTCACTCAGTCAAGGATTAAACTCAAGAGCGCGCACACACACACACACGCAAACAGCCTCTATAAACTACACATATAGCGGAGCGGCGGCCTCGCAAAAACAGTGCACACACACTTCACAGGCAAACAGAAGCACGTAAAAACAAAAACAAAAAACAAACACAGAAGCAGATGCACGCGGGCTCTGGTGTTGCGTTTGCAGAGTTTCCCCGGCTCTACCTCACCCCACCCCACTCCAGCAAAGCCGCAGGGCCCCTTTGTTGCGGCGTGCCGGGGCCCGTCGCTTTCAAGCACCGCTGTCGGCTCAACCCAATCGGAGGATTGTTTTTGAACGCGGCCACGGTTTGCCGCAGGCTGCGTCGGCCTGGCAACGGGGGGACCTTGGCGACCGCTGACTGACCAGTTTCACAGAAATCAGCCCGCTGACACGGAGACCGAAATATGCATGTTTTGGGTAGGAAAGGGGGCAAAAAACATATGATTTTGGGGCTTATATTTGTGTTTGTGTGAGTGTGTATTTTAGTTCCCCCCGCAGCTCAGAGTGGCCGTGGTGGCTGCCTTTTTAGAAGAAACCCTCAGTCGCAACACTGCTTCCACGCCCCTTAACAGCAGAGGAAGAGAACGAGGCAGAGGATATCCACTTAACTGAATTGACATGTCCATATACAGGCCTTAATCATAAGCAAATGACTGTCCAGCTCCCGTACAGTGAAGGATGCTATACTCATAAACTTCTGGGGTCTCGTGCGTTTTCAAAATTCTCCGCATAACATTCCCGGAATGACTGTAGAAAATTAAAAGGCCGCAGTTTGATGGGGACACAAACAAAGTAATCAATCACATCCAATGGGGTGTAAAAGAGAGTGGTTACTGGCACGGTGGAGGAGAGACGTCCACATTATCGTCTCTCGGCTTCACTTCTCCGACAGCGGGCTATGTGAAGCCCAGAGCAGGGTGCCAAGAGCAGTTACCAGAAGAGAGCTGTCCTCTACTCATCTGCACACACACACACACACACACACACACACACCTTAAAACAACTACCCTTAACTTAACACACATTTACTTACTGTGTTTATCACACTAGCACTGAAACACTACTCAAAATTCAATTCAATATTCAGTTCAATGTTCAACTGTTCAAACATACGGATACAGGGACACAGAGTTAGTGATGATGGTGTCCAGCGGTTGTACTTAATGCTTTTGCAACAGCAACATGTGTGTGTATGCTAGATAACCTGATATTCTGAGTTTAGCTTGTCCATGTCTAGTTGACCCCCGCTCACCACTGTTCATTCACCACTAGCTATTCCCCCAATGCCTTCCCTGAGCCAGGAGTCTCCGTGGTCCAAACAAACACACACACACACACACCTGATAGCCAGTGTATGTGCCATGTGTGTGTGTGGAGCGTAGCACCTGGCGTGCGCTCAGCCACCACACTGGCCTGTGTCCAGCCCAGAGATACAGCAGAGCCGTGGTCCAATCCAGGCAGAGGGTCGTCCAAAGCCAACCGCCATCCATCAATCTCCTCTTCTCACCTCTCCTCTCTGCCCTCTTGGGCTCCCTGGGCTGGGGCTGGACAGTGCAGGGCTTGTGTGAGTGGCACCTGCTCCATTCACATGCCAAGTAAGAGTGACTGTTGCACTGTGTTTCACTTTAGTACAACACCACCACTGCCACCCCAAAAAAGCCCCTATACCCAAATGTGCGGCAAAGACCCCAAGCAGAGCTCGATAAAACAGTCGCCCAGTGTGTTCCAGAGTCTCCCTCTTTCTTTCCCTCCTCACATTTTCTTTGTCTGTCATTCCGTCTCCATCTCTCTTTCTCTCTCTCTCTCTCTCTGTTCCCCCCCTCTGCACGCTCAGCCAATTCTGTGGCCACAGACACACAGCCCGGAGAGTGTGAGGGGGGGAAAGTAGCATCAGTCATCGGCAGCTCATAAAAAAACAACAAGATATCATCGCTGACCAAACACCCAGCTCCACTTAAAATACAGACGGAGGAGGGAGAGAGGGAGAAGGAGGAAGGGAGAGGGGGAGGGAGAGAGGGAGGAGGGGAGAGGGGGAGGGAGGTGGAGAAAAAGAGAGAAAAGGACCATTTTTTGGCGAGACACTGATTTCTGTTTTTGGTTTCTTCTGATTGCTATGGCTGTCCAGCGGTTGGGCTCTGCCAAGGATACTTTTAAAAGCCACACTGCACTCAGAGTGGGGAGAGCCGAGATGAAGTCGGGCTGAGTGTGTGTGTGTGTGTGTGTGTGTGTGTGTGTGTGTGTGTGCGTGTGTGCGTGTGTGCGTGTGTGTGTGGTGGACGTTGGGAAGTGTGTGTGTGTGTGTGGTGGACGTTGGGAAGTATTTCAATCAGAGACACTCCTTCTGAAAACAAAAGGGACTTTATGCTGCCGATCCCCAGAGCCCCCCACCCCCACCCCACAGCCGACCAATCGCAAATGTGTTTGATGTCCTAATGGCAGACCCATTAGGGAGGGAAAAAGGGGGGGGATGCGGGAGAAAATGACTTCTTTTCCTGATGGGTTTGTGTAGGGGCGTTAAAAAGGGGCCCCTTATTGGAGGCCTTGTGCTGTCAGGGTGGCTGGCCAGCTTTGTGGGTGTGAAAAGTGCTTCGCTTGTGCACAGTGTTCTCCAGCGAACAGGCCAAGGGCAAGGGTTTTCAGAGTGTTTGAATGGTTTGTGGTGTATGTTTGGTGTGCCTGTGTGTGTGTGTGTGTGTGTAAATGGGTGTGTGTTGTGAGAGTTATCAGTTCTGAGCTGAGGGTGTGATTGTGGAACAGATGAGGGTTGGGGTCATCAGCCTTTCAGACCCTGTCCTGTTATGTGCACTGTGTGTGTGTGTGTGTGTGTGTGTGTGTGTGTGTGTCTGCACAAGTCTTTGACAAAGAGCGTATCAGTGTCTCTGATTATGTGTGTGTGTGTGACTGGGGTGTGTGTGTAATCATGTGTGTGATCTGCATGTGTGAATACATGTGTATCTCTCTTGTTTCCACTGCAGCAGTGTGTGTGTGTGTGTGTGTGTGTGTGTGTGTGTGTGTGTGGGGTCTGTCTGGCGGAGTGTCTGAGTGGCCTGGCTGGTCTGGGTGAGTTTATCAGGGCCAGCTGATAGATGAGCTAATGGACCTGTCCCTGTCCACCTGTCAGCACCCAGAGGCCGAGGAGGATGCAGCCCAACTCCTCACTGACAGAGCTGACCTCTCCACACACACACCATCTCCACACGTGCGCGCGCACACACACACACCATCTCCAAACACGTACACACACGTACGCGTATGCACGTACGTACGCACACACGTGAGCGCACGCACACACACACACACACACACACACAAAGAGACAGACTCACTGAGAGGACAAGAGATGCTAGAGATTTGGGAACTCCCTAACATACCGAGTAGAGGTATAGCATACTGTGTGATGTGCACATTCAGCTATTTCAGACTATTTCAACCAGGTCAGGCAGTAAAAATCAGACACTTAAACTGCTGGTAGAGATTGGATGAATTTTCACATAAAAAAGGTAAAGCCATTATTTACATCAGGGGAAACAAGTATACACGTCAGTCTCTCTCTCTCTCTCTGTCTCTCTTTCACTCACTTCTCCATCTTTCACTATCCCTCCCTCTCTCCC
>NC_063201.1:13318911-13333911 GCF_017589495.1 Alosa alosa
TTGTCGCGGAGCTCCTTCACTGACAGTGCAAGGATACGGTCGTGGTGCGCAATGTACAGTCCTTTGTAGGCAGCGCAGGCATTAAGGATGTGCTTGATCGTCTCCCTTTGCCTACTGTGATGTTGCAGACAGAATGGCTCATGTGTGGATGGATACCATGTTGCTAAGTTTGACTTTGCTGGTAGTATCTGAAGACGAGCTTTAATTGTGAATCTGTGGATGTCATCATGTAGGGCTGTTTTTCAGAACTGTGTCTGATACGCTACTGTATGGTCAGCAGAAAGGCAGGCAGGCCAGTTGTCCTTGTAGGGGTAGCTCTGTCCAGTGCTGAATCATGCGCAAATGAAAGTGATTGATTATTGTCCTTCTGGTGCTTTGCGTGTCAAGGAGTTGAATGTTGTCACACACACACGTACGCACGCACGCACGCACGCACGCACGCACACACGCACGAAAACCAACATATTCATTTATGTCTCAGACAAGCATATATTTCATATATGACAGACAGACAAACAAACACATAAACGCAAATGCACTCTCTCACACACACAAACACACACACAGACACACACACACACTCACACTTTGGGAGGTCTCTCTGGGGGTATAGGGAAGCCGTCTGGCATGATGTGCTGGTGTACAACAGAGGCTGCTGCTACTGTCTGACAGGTGATGGACGATTTGATGAATCCTCTGCTGCGGTCGCAGAGTTCATGGCCTGTGTCTGCTCTTTCTCTCTCTCTCTCTCTCCCCTTCTCCCACTGTCAGTCTGTCTATCCCTCTGTCTTTCTCCCTCACACAGAAACTCTCTCTCTCTCTCTCTCTCTCTCTCTCTCTCTCTCTAACCACACCCATGGTTCTCTGTCCTCCTGTTTGTCGGGGTTGCTAACAGCCACAAAAACATGTTTGTATCCAGCGTGTCTCTCTATGTTCTCGGTTTGGAATGACGATCTCATCGCTCCATTCACAGAGTGGGAGCTTTATTGTTTTAATTCCAGTTGAGGTGTGGGTTAACCGTGGTGCAAGGATTAGTGTTGCCCTCTGCCTCACACAAAGTCACAGATGCATGCAAATACACACTCACACACACATGTCCGCACACGCACACACATGCACACACACACAAAACACACACACACACACACACACAAACACACACACACACGGAAATAACCACACATCCCACATGCTGTGCTCGGTAGGGCACTTGGCCGGAGTGGGGAAAGGTAAGGAAGAACAATTCATCACGATCAGCACAATTAAGCAGCAATAACAGCCCCCGTTTCCCTCAATTGCCCTGATAACTCACGGAGACTGGGGCAGCCTGCACGGCCCATGCTGAGCACAACTTGGCACGGGGCAGCACACACACACACACACACACACACACACACACACACACACACACACACACACACACAGAGGGGGTGAAACAGTTGCAAGACAAACTGTGGGAGGCTGGAAACCAGCATGGCTCTGACACCTCCTCTCTAAACAAACACGCCATCCTATTTAAACACAACAGCTCTTGACTCGATTCCAGCTCAATTCAAATGAGCTTTATGGGCATGATGAAATGTGTGAGAGGTAAAAGGATGGAAAGAACACATGAACTCTTGCTCAACCTCTGTCCACAGTCCTTCTTCCCACTTCTCTCTTTCTCTCTTTTCTCTCCTCCATTCTCTCTCCTCTATCCTCCCTGTCTGTCTCCCTCCAGCTTTTTAATCCTGCCAACCTGATGATGAAAAGAGTAGCTCTCCACTTTCACGGCTCATTTAAACTGGTATCGCTCGACTCACCGCCACGTCTAGGCCTCTGTTCTCGGTCACACCTGTGACTGAACTCCCCTCTCACTCCCACATCCACCCAGCTCCTTACACTGAGACGGGTCCCGTGGGCTTTTTTGGGGAGGGAGCAGCAGAAACAAACCAGCAGATTGCATAAGCATGCGCTGTCTGTCAAGTCAGTATGATAACGCCCATCCACAGAGACAGAGATAAAGAGAGGGAGAGAGAGAAATGAAAAAGAGAGAAACATAACTAGGAGGATGAGAGGGACGGAATGTTTACTTTCGAAGAGCACAATGGCCTAAAGCATCCCAGCTCAACGCATCCCAACTGTGTGTGTGTGTGTGTGTGTGGAGGGGTGTATGTGTGTGTGTGTGTGTGTGTGGAGGGTGTATGTGTGTGTGTGTGGGGGGGTGTATGTGTGTGTGTGTGTGTGGAGGGTGTATGTGTGTGTGTGTGTGTGTAGGGTGTATGCGTGTGTGTGTCTGTGTATGTTGATGGGTGTATGTGTGTATGTGTGTGTGGAGGAGTGTATGTGTGTGTGTGTGTGTGTGTGGATGGGTGTATGTGTGTGTGTGTGTGTGTGTGTGTGTGTGTGGAGGGGTGTATGTGTGTGTGTGTGTGGAGGGTGTATGTGTGTGTGTGTGTGTGTGTGTGTGTGGAGGGGTGTATGTGTGTGTGTGTGTATGCGTGTGTGTGTGTATGCGTGTGTGTGTGTATGCGTGTGTGTGTGTGTGTGTGTGTGTGTGTGTGTGTGTGTGTGTGTGTGTGTGTGTGTGTGTGTGTGTGTGTGTGTGTGTGTGTGTGTGTGTGTGTGTGTGTGTGTGTGTGTGTGTGTGTGTGTGTGTATGTGTGTATGTGTGTTGACATATTTGCGGTTGGTTGATTGTGACAGCTACAGTAAAGATGATCTCTGGGAAACTCCCGAGCTCTCTGGGTATCATCACAGAGGGGAGTGAGCGAGCCAGGAGGAGGTGGGAGAAGATGAACAGCAGAGCCCCTGAGCACGCTCATGTCTCACTGAGCGTCTGGCCACATTCAGCACACACACTCACTTCCAAAAGCACAGTAAACATTACACAAGTGTTCTGCTTGAGAGACCAACATCTAACAGAGCAGTCTCAACCACCAAGAGCATAATCACAATAGTGTAAACTATTGCAAATCTGTATTTAGAGTGCAGTACAGCTGAAGTACTGAAGCTGTGTACTGTAAACTAGTGAAATATATTGCATGTACAGTGTACTGAAAATACAAACACTATGTGAATATGCGTTAAAGAGAGTGAACACACACATAATACAAGACATAATTACTTCTGGTCTTACTATTTGATAATGTCTTCTTACTCCCTAAGAAGACAAGAAGAGAGGTTCAGTGAATCATGGTGTGACAACTGATAAAGCGCCCCAGAGGAAGTGATCCAATATAATCAATGATTAACAAAATGGATTAAGAGTATAAGAAGTCCTTCTATGCTCTTTGGAAGAAGGGAGGCCTGGTAACAGCCAGCCAAGGTTGTGTCCATGCTGAGTGATTAAACAGACCGTTGGTCAGCAGAGCTCCCTGTCTGTCTAGGAAACCTGGGGGTGGGGGCAAAGGGGAGGTGCCCTGGTAAAAAAAAAAAAGCCCCCTCAGTTTTACTTTGCCTAATCCTAACTGTACGTACACATTGTCGCTGACTTGAGCTGCAAAATAAGCTCTGTCTGGCGTCATAGCTCATTACCATAATGAAGTTGACCAACTTTCAACTTTCTGCTTTGATGCTCTGGTCGCTCGCTCAACCATGAAGCAGCGACGGACAGATTTGCCGCTTCCCTTGCAGCTGATCCTGCCAATAGAGTTCTTCAGGCCGATGCAACAGACCTCTACACTGGTGTGAAACTTGTCCTAAGTGTATTGGAGTGCCTAGAGAAGCTGAGATGTGATGAAGAGTTTGAGGCATTATGGGCCAAATGCGATACACTTGCACACATTGCACAGCCAAGTGCAAAACGACAGAAATGTCTGAGTAGGGTGCTTGAGGATTTTGGGGTTGAAAGCACGGTAGGCCAGAACAATGAGCCAAACAAACTTGAATGTAAAAGAGTCTTCTTTAGCACCCTAGATGCTGTGGTAGGGGAAATGAGACAAAGGTTCAATGAGCGCAACAGTACGTTGGTGCAGGCATTATGTGCTCTAGATCCACATCATCCAAACTTCTTGGACACAGTGGCAATCAAACCACTTTTGGATATAGGAAAAACTGAATCGAAGGAGGCAGAGTTTTGCGTGGCGGCTCAGTTTGTGCGAAATGAAATCTCTCGCTCCAACTCTACGTGGACTTCGCTTGATGTGTTGCAGAAGTTGTCTGGTCCTCTCACAGCAATGCCCTCCGTTAAAGCTGCGTTCAAACTAGGACTTACAGTCGGCGTATCCACAGCTTCATGTGGGAACAGTTTCTCGACTCTCACGGGCGTTTTCAGTGAGCACAGGAGGAGAAATGTTGCATGAAAGGAAAGCCCAGCTGATTCAGTTAGCATGCGAGTGGGATCTTACGTCAAAATTCGGGAAGGATGACTGGAAATTCACATTCTTTCAGAAGTTCAACACGAAGTCGAGGGGATTACAGCTTTTCTGACATGTTAGGATAATGTGTACAAAACGACTACCGATCCAACCGTTAATTCTTGTTGTTTCACGTTCAGGTAAAACTATAAGGTGGATGATTCCCATTATATTTTTGTAGCTGACGCCTGAAAATAGTGGCCCCCGCGGAAATCTCAAATGCCACCTCCATCACTGCACTCTGCAGCCGGGTCTGCGTCAACGTCACAGGGCTTTAGCAGAGGAGCAGAGGGGAGGTGAGTAGAGGAGAGGAGGAAAAGAGTAGAAAAATGAGAGGAATGGAGCAGAGGAGAGGAATGGAATGAGAGAGGGGGAGAGGAGTGGAAGAGAGAGAGGAGTGGAGGAGGGGAGGAGATGAGTGGAGGAGCAGAGGGGGAGAGGAGTAGAGGACCGTGAGGTGAGAGGGACCAGACAAGAGCCAGAACTTAAGCTGCCCAGGAACATCAAGAGGAGGAAGAGGAAGGAAGAGTGGAGAGGAGGGAGGAGGGCGGAGAGAGGGAGGAGAGGAGGCAAGAGGGAGGAGAGGGGAGAGGGGGAGGGAGGAGAGAGGTGGAGAGGAGGAGAGAGGAGGAGAGAGGAGGGAGGGAGGAGGAGAGGGAGGGAGGAGGAGAGGGGGGGAGGGAGGAGGAGGGAGGAGGAGAGAGGAGAGAGGAGGAGGAGAGGAGTGGAGAGAGGAGGGGAGAGAGGAGGAGGAGGAGGAGAGGAGGTGGAGAGGAGGAGAGGGAGGGAGAGAGGAGAGGAGAGAGGAGGAGGAGAGGAGAGGAAAGGAGAGGAGGATGAGAGGAGAGCAGAGGAGGAGAGAAGGAGAGGAGGAGGAAAGGAGAAGAATGGAGAGGAGAGAGACGAGAGGAGAGCAGGAGAGGAGAGGAGTGGAGGAGAGGAGAGGGGAAGAGAGGGGAAAAGAGGAGAGGAGAGGAAAGGAGAGGCAGCAGCAGCAGCAGTGGCGTGGTGGTGGTGGAGTCTAGTGGGGATTACTGTAGAGCAGCGGCGATGGCGTCAGAAGCACACGCTGTTTGCACGACACAATGCTCCGCTCGCTAGCGAACACACACACATACACAGTACTCACACCAACACACACCCACTGTAGTTTGTTTGGGCACGCACACACACGCACACACACACACACACACACACACACACTCACTCACTCACTCACTCACTCAAATTTGCTTTCTCTATCTATGACCTCCTCACACACACACACACACACACACACACACACACACCCTGACACTACTCACACATTCTCTCTCAAACACACACACATACACACACACACACAATTAAGTGAATGTGTAACCAGGGCTTTGGCAGGGAGCTTCATCACTATGGCAATGGGCCACGGTGTAAACACAGTCGCCGTGGAGGAATTATGGGATGAAGCCGCTGCAGAGGGCTAGTTTTACACACACACACACACACACAACACACACACACACACACAGAGGGCTAGATCCACACACACACACACACAGAGGGCTAGATCCACACACACACACACACACACACAGAGGGCTAGATCCACACACACACACACACACACACACAGAGGGCTAGATCCACACACACACACACAGAGGCTGGTCGGCCAGTGATGTCACCCGTGAGGTCAAGGCTCTGTTGCCTGGGTGTCACCTCACACTGTCAGGCAAGGCCTTGAGGATGGAACAGAGAGCAAACAATCCACACACAGACAAATGATCTAATGAATGTCTGCACACACACACACACACGTGCAGACACACACACACACACACACATACATACACGTGCAGACACGCACATGCACATACACATACACACCCACACAGTCGTATTAATTTTTATTTTACTCACTCACTGTTCATACACATACCTTCTCTCTTCATATTCCCTCGCCTATGCCTATAGTATGCCCACAAACACACACACACACACACGCACGCACGCACGCATGCACACACAAAAGCCCCAAAGCCTGCGCTTTGCAGCTGAAAGCTGGGGAGAGCTGGAAAGTAATTAAAAGACAGTTAAAGGCTCTGGCCAAGTGCTGGGCTTCCGGCTGTAAATCGGAGGGGAGCTTTTTCTTGTGGACGTCTGCATTCCATATTGGGCACGCTGACGGCCTGTCTTAGCCAAACAATTAATTCCATTCTGTGTGTGTGTGCGTGTGTGTGTGTATGCGTGTGTGTGTGCGTGTGTGTGTGAGTGTGTGTGTGCGGCTGTAGAACAGTGGAATCAGGGAGGTTACAGAGTGGGATCGAGCGTCACAGGACGGGACTAGACGGCCGCCTTCAGTTTCACCTTCTGCTATGTCTGACAGAGGGGAGGTGTATGTGTATGTGTATGCGTGTGTGCGTGTAGGGAGGGGGGCTGCTGCCTGTCTAATTGTGGAGTAATTTGTTTGGCATGCCGCTGGTCCCCCTCTGTGGTTCAGTGCCTCACCAGCCGCATCCATCCAAGGCTCTCATTTGTGCTGCTCCGCTCACATTCAGACATACACTAATGTGCAACGTACACACACGGAAAAATATACATACACATGCACATGTAAATATACAGTACATACCAACACACACACTCCCCATCTCTGTCTCTCTCTCTCGATCTCTCTCACACACACACACCCACAGACACAGACAAAAGCAGGCACAAATGCAGCTATACAAATTAAGAAGGAGTGAGTGCACACACAAACACAGACAACAGACACACACACACACACACACACACACAAACACACTTGGAGCACAAGGTCAAACACTTGGACTGGATTCTGTTTGTTTTTTTGCTACTACATGGTGATTACGCATGTGCACACACACACACACACTAAAACAATGCGCCTACAAATCACCCGCTTCTTTCTCTAGTTACTGTGAGTCTCTGAGCTGACTCAAGCTCAAGGCTCCCTTGGAACAGATATTTAAGATCTCAACGGGACTCAGCTGGTCAAATAAAAGATAATAAAATAAAAAAATGACCAGAAGTCATCTTTGTACCAGTGAAAATGTGGAGGTAATACTGAAGTTAGGGCTGAGGATAGCACTCAGGCACACGTCAGAGCACACAAGGAACAATGGCGGTCGGTTCGTGGAAGTTTCTGGGAAAAGCTCAAGTGGAAACGTCCACTGTTTGCCATGAATCAATCAAAAAAGACCAGAGCCCTTCCGCTTCTCACACACCTAATCTAATCGGGAGGAATGACCAGAAATACAACCTGGCATCCTGCTGACGTCTACACACACACACATTCACACACACACACACACACACAGTGACGGGGGTCTGCGGGAACCAACGTCTTTCTAGCGACCACTGCGTGTGACCTCTGATAAATAAAATTCCAGAACCAAAATAACTCTGCTTGGCAGGAACCAGGAAGCAGGTAGGCACTGTGCAGCTGGGGAATTGTGGGAAACTATCTGGAGATGGATGCCAGACAGGAGTCCTGGTTTGGCCCTGGTGGCTAATCTCACCAAGCACACACACACACACACACACACACACACACACACACACACACACACACACACACACACACACACACACACACACACACACACACACACACACACACACCCTCTATGTAACAGGACTCAGGAAGCAGGTAGGCACTCAGGAACATAACCCAATGTAGCATGCATGAATAAATAACTTTAAATGCCTGGGCACCTGGGTAGTGGGCTGATTACCTGTAATGGAAACTCATCTTTACAGACCTGAACATCAGTTCCTCCATGTGCACTGGATCCTAGACTTGACTGACAGGCCACAGGCGGTAGGTACCGCTGGGTAGCATCATCTCCTCCACTCTAACACTCAGAACTGGTGTCCCACAGGGACGTGTGTTAAGTCCTCTGTTGTACTCATTGTTCACACATGACTGTACGGTGACTCACACCTTTATTAAGTCTGCTGATGACACCACCATAATCGGCTGTTATGACGAATGGTGATGAGTCTGCCTACAGATCAGAGGTGGCAACCCTGACATCTTGGTGCCAGGACAACAACCTGCTGCTCAACGTCAGCAAAACTAAGGAGCTGATAGTGGACTACAGGAGGCTGCAGGGAGAGGAGCACACACCCATTCACATTGGGAGCACAGCAGTGGAGGGAGTCAGCTGCTTCAGATTTCTTAGAACTAACATCAGCAAGTATCTTATTTAATTAATTTTAATATACCTTTTTTCATTACTACTATTTAATTTATTCTTTAAAGTTGAGCTGGGTCTTGAGCATAAGAAATTGTATTACTGATAAATGTTTATTGATGAGTACATGACAATAACCTTGAACTTGACCTTGAATACATAGATACGGCAACATTCCACTGGGCGTGAGTGACCACAATCTAAACGTCTGAGTTTCTATTTCAAACGTCCTCTGCTGGATCCATTCTCGTATAGGATAATCTGAAAGGTCACTTCCATTCCTGTACTGCCCTTTCCACCATACCAGTCTGGATATGGCTGCAGTTAAAGCAGGCTTAGCTGTTTAAGCTTCTACCACCAACAACCAGCACAAGTGACCGAAGCGGCAGCAGGGGCAGTGTAGGTGGCGTCCACAGCACAGGGTGGCCACTATGCCGCTCACTGGGCCCCCCTCCCCCTTTTGGGGGACGAGAGGAGTTTAAGTCGGCGGTGACAAGAAGGATAACAAACAGCTTGGCCGGCCTAATCACCACCCGCTCTGGGGGCCCGGCGCGCCGAGCTGAGCTGCCCGGTCCCTCTGAAGAGCCCCAAAGAATTACGGCCCCGACACCGCCGCTAGAGCAAACAACACGCTGTTTATACTTTTATCCGGCCCGTGCCATTCATTCTGCCCCATGTCAGAGGAGCGGGGCAGTGAGGAGGGGGCAGAGGGGGGGTGGTGGTAGTAAGAGGGGGTCCTCTGTCAGTGAGATGGGGTGGAATGGAGAGAAGAAAGGGGCTTCTTTCAGCTGCTGTAGAGACAGAGAGAGAGAGAGAGAGAGAGAGAGAGAGTGAGTCTGTGTCCCCTGATTCATAATATTTATCATATCTGTGACCCCCCCCCCCCAACTGAAAACCCCTCGGGGTTCACAAAGGCTTTCAATTGACATTGGGTCTCATTGATGGGGCTGGGGCTGGGGCTGTGGCTGGGGCACTGGGTGCTGGATGAGAACATGCAGCAGCCCTAGCACCTGATGGGCTGAGTGAAACAGTAGAGGGGCCTGTGTGTGTGTGTGTGTGTGTGTGTGTGTGTGTGTGTGTGTGTGTGTGTGTGTGTGTGTGTGTGTGTGTGTGTGTGTGTGTGTGTGTGTAGACGATGAGTTCTGAGTTTCGGCTTAAAGCGCATTGAGAAAGAGGAGGAGAAGAGACGAAGAGGCACGACACCATGAGCACTCTGATCATGGTGTCACGTCACAGCGCCAGGACCTTGTAGCATGTGGAGTAGACTCCAGGGAACACTTCCCATATAAAACAAATGCAAGAAATGTGTCTGTGTCTATATGACAAAACAGAAAGCAAAACATACAAAAACGTTTGAATGACATAAAAGTCAAAACAAAAACGACTGAAAATTATGGAAAATATGACCTAGAAGAAGACTGAATATTCAATGGTGAGGAAAAGTTAAAACCAAAAAAGAGGTGGGACAGATTAGGGCATATAATCACTACACGTCTTGTGTCATAGAATAGTGCACGCCTATGCATTTACTACCACCAGCGTGTGTGTGTGTGTTCTTCAGTTCAGATGAAAGGGTCTGCTTGATGAGTAAGAAAAGACAGATACACAGAGAGAGAGATAGAGGGAGAGAGAGAAAGAGAGAGAAAAAGAGAAAGAAAGGTCTGAGTCCTTCAGGGAAAACTTTCCTCAACATACCTCACCCCATCCATCTCTCTTTGCACTCGTTTATCAGGCCATTCTTCATATGACTCAATACCACATTAATCTTAGCCCATCCCTCTGTTCCACTGCTCTCTATCTCACTCCCTCTCTCCCTCACTCTCCATCACGTAGACGAGTGCCTCTATCCCTTATCTCTCATCGGCTGGGTAAAAATAACACCTCCTCTGTTTTGATCTGCCCCTCTTGCGCTTCAATTATTTTAATGTGTGGCCTCTAGGAATAACAATCGGAGAATTCCTTCATCATTGTGGCGAGGGGGGAGGGCCGCCACGCCATAAATAAGCCTGGCATCGGCGGCGGCACAGAGCAGCGCAGTGCGGGCGGCGATCTTAAAAAGGAAGGCAAAGTGCTCACTCCATCAGTTTCTCGTAGGGGCCCGCTGACGGAGGCCCACTGCACCACAGGTTCGTTCACACACACACACACACACACACACACACACACACTTCTGACCGTCACGGCTGCCAGACCACATGGCCGAGCACACGGCACGGCACGATGGTCCAATCTACGGTGCATCGCTGGCTGCCTTCTTCCCCACACACAGAAACCACACACACGGATACATAGATGCATGGACACACACAGACTCGCAGACACACATGCACAAAGAATGCTAGAGATCAAACTCGTGGCAAACATCCCAAGGCAGCTGTTAGCTCCCAAAAGTGTTACCATGAGCTGCCTGTGGCAATTCACCGCGTTTGAATCCGAGTTGTCCACAAAAACACACACACATTCTCTCTCTCTCTCTCTCACACACACACACACACACACACACACCACTCTCCCTTCCCACCCCGTCTTCGGCTCTCTCTGCACTCTCTTTGTCTCGCCGGCTGCCTCTCAGCGTACTGTAGCTGCAGAACTAAATGCAGGCTGAGGAAACGCTGGCTGCCAAATAGTTTGGGGTCCGGCCGCAGTCTCGCAGGGGGCAGCCACAGCAGATGTGCACAGAGCAGGAGACACGGCCAGCTCACTCGTTCCCTCTCTCTCACTCGTTCTCCCTTTCCCTCGCTTCTCCTCTTCTTCTTACTTTCTCTGTCCCCCTTTTCTCTCTATCTCTCTCTTATTCTGTCCAAACCATAGTGCAGAAAAACAGAAATGTATTTATGTTCATATGGTATACATACATCATATATATAAATATATATCATTTCATCTTTGATGCGAACTCCCCCTCCCACCCAACCCAATGTCTCACGCACAGCTGTGGTTAACCATACAGGGTCTGCTGCCTCTCTCTCTTCCTCCTTCTTTTCTGTCTCTCTCTCTCTCATTCTCACTGTCTCTCTCAATCACTCTCTCTTTCCATTTCATTCCTGCACACGCATGTGAGTGGGCTTCCTTTCAGGGCTTGCCAGGCTGTCGTTTCACTCACTCACCCGATCGGACAGTTCTCAAAACAGTGCCCTGGCATCAGCCCCTTGTGTACCAGGCTGGCCCGCTCCTCGTCTTGTGCCCACACTAATGCCCCTCCACATCCGCTGCCCCTCCGCTACCCAGACAGATGTGTGTCTGCTGTGCTGGTTGGCCATCGATCAACCCCCCACACACACACACACGGTTCCCACAGAACCAGCAGAAAACTGATGAGACAGAAAGATACTGACACAGAGGCAGGTTGGGAATCATACAGAGAGAGAGATAGGGTGAGAGAGAGAGAGAGAGAGAGAGAGAGAGAGAGAGAGAGAGAGAGAGAGAGAGAGAGAGAGAGAGAGAGAGAGAGAGAAGGAAGGGAGGGAAAATTACTGAGAGTGAATTACTGAGTGTCGGATGAAAAAGAAGAGAGTGTGAGAGATATGAGGGTTTGGGAGATCCCCAGTGAGAGCCCACAGACAGAGGGAGGGAAGCTCTTGTGTGTGTTGACCAAACAGAGAGGAGGGACCTGGGGGCCGCACGCTGCCAGTTATCACAGCCCTGACACATCCCACTGCTCGGTTAATGACTCCATTCATCATCCAGGACTAGGCAAGCAGGCAGGCAGGCAGGCAGACACACAAACAGACAGACAGACAGACAGACACACACACACACACACACACACAGAGAGACAGACAGACAGGCAGGTAGTGAGTCAGACTATATGAACATAAATATCCAGACCATATGAACATAAATACATTTCTGTTTTTCTGCACTATGGTTTGGACAGAATAAGACAGTCAGACAGTCTGTGTGTGTGTGTGTGTGTGTGTGTGTCGTCTGTCTGTCTGTCTGTCTGTCTGTCTGTCTGTCTGTCTGTCTGTCTGTCTGCCTCCCTGCCTGGCCTGGGATGATGAATGGAGTCAGGCAGGCAGGCAGACTGACAGACAGACAGACAAACACAGAGATAGTCAAGCAGACAGGCAGACAGACAGACAGACAGACAGACAGGCAGACAGACAGGCAGACAGACAGACAGACAGACAGGCAGGCAGGCAGGCAGACAGACAGGCAGGCAGGCACACAGTCAAGACAGGCAGGCACACAGACAAGACATGCAGTCAGACAGACAGACAGGCAGGCAGGCAGGCAGACAAACACAGAGACAGTCAGAGGCAGACAGACAGACAGGCAGGCAGGCAGACAGACAGAGACACACAGACAGTCAGGCAGGTAGGAAGGCAGTCAGGCAGGCAGGCAGGCAGTAGGACAGACACAGTTCCCGTTGTCTCAAAAAAGCCCAGAACATTATAAAGGACACCCACCATCCCGGTCACTCTGTTTGAACTGTTGCCTTCAGCCAGATGATACAGATCAATTAACGCAAGGACAAATAGACTCAAACACAGTTTTTATCCAACTACAATAACCACCCTTAGTGCTGCAAAAAATAATGTGCAATATGGAATCTGATATGAAATGGACATAAAGACCTATTCCTATTCTATTCAGACAGACAGACAAACAGACAGGCAGGCAGGCAGATGTTTCGAGGGCCTCGAGGGAGAAAGGGGGCTGAGGATTGATGTTGTGGCTACGGCAGAGGAGAGAGTGAAATCAGAGAGGAAATAAATAAACACAACTCGCTGGACATTAATGGGAACCAATAGAGAGAGGGAGAGAGGACTCATTGGAGGTAATATAAGGGGGGAAAGAGACTAAAACAGTCAAAGAAGGAAAGATATGGAGAGGGAGAGAGACAGAGAGTAAAAGAGAGAGATAGAGAGTCAAAGAGAGAGAGAGAGAGAGAGAGAGAGAGAAAGAAAGCGACAGAGAAGATAGGGAGGGGGGCATTCATAGAAAACTGATGTTGCTGATACCGATGGGTAGAGTGATAGATGTGATCCACATGGCACCCCCAGTGCTATCATCCATAGCAGACAGCAGGCTTCTATTCTCTCTCCCCATTCCCTACAGCTGGCATGCGCTTCTCTCCAAACAAATCAATCCGCTAGCGACCCCGTCCGCCAATCACTTTGATCACATTGATAAGCAGGAGCTCGGGCGGCCGGCTGAACTTGATCCCCCCCCTGCGGTTCCCGTGGAAACGCAGCCCATGTGCTCATCTGGAACGCATCTGTGTTAGTGTGTGTGTGTGTGTGTGTGTCTGTTTCTGCACTCACGTTTAGTGTTGAGAGAGGCACAGTCAACATGGAGAGATGGCTCCCCGGGGCACCTCTCCCTCCCTCTCTTCATCCCTTCCTCT
This sequence comes from Alosa alosa, assembly GCF_017589495.1. Classification (NCBI taxonomy): domain Eukaryota; kingdom Metazoa; phylum Chordata; class Actinopteri; order Clupeiformes; family Clupeidae; genus Alosa; species Alosa alosa. The sequence continues at coordinate 13,332,801 of NC_063201.1, forward strand.
CCATTTCTCTCTTTCTCTGCCTATTTGTCTTTTTCTCCCTTTACGTCTGCACGCTCCATCTGCTGGTTGTGGGAGAGGGCCTGTGCTTATGTATGGCAGGAACTTGTCCTTCCCATCACTTCAGGGGTCTCTGTATGTGAGGGTGTGAGAAAGAGAGTGTGTGTGTGTGTGTGTGTGTGTGTGTGTGTGTGTGTGTGTGTGTGTGTGTGTGTGTGCATGCATGCATGGGGAGGGAGCATGCATAAAGACGAAAGAGAGGGAGACTGAAACACTGTCTCTCTGTGTGTGTGTGTGTGTGTGTGTGTGTGTGTGTGTGTGTGTGTGTGTGTGTGTGTGTGTGTGTGTGTGTGTGTGTGTGTGTGTGTGTGTGTGTATGTGTGTGTGTGTGTGTGTCTGTGCGCGCGTGTGAGCATCTGCGTGTGTCCGTGTGTGTGGGGTGGAGGGTGAGAAATTCTGTGGAACTACAGTAGCACAAAGGAACTCTAGTAGCCATTTTCTTATGTATCCAAAAAGAGAAGGTGAGTCTTTCACATGCAGATGGAGGGAAAGAGAAGGATAGAAGAAAGAGAGAGAGAGAGAGAGGAAGAGAGAGAGAGAGAGAGGGAGGAGAGAGAGATGGTATTATGAGACATGAGAATACGTTTTCAAAAGTGGGCTGGAACAAAATAAACAAGAGGACCTAGCCGAGCCAAATGCCTACTCTACCCCAGACAGGCCAAATGCCTACTCTACCCCAGACAGGCCAAAGGGGAGCGGGAGGGAGAAGGGGGGGGGCAAAAAGAAAGCCCTGCATCTTGGATTACATAGCCATTTGATTTTTCTGACGTCTTGTTTAAAACATCAGGGGCAGGAACCCCCGTCTCCCGTGCACCGCAAAACAGCTCCATCCTGTTCACACCGGCCGAAGGAAAACAAACCCCACACTGAGAGCACTCCCTCCATCTTGCCCTCCTCCACTAATGATACTTCTGCCTCCTTCTCTCTCTCACTCTCCCATTTAGTGTCCTTCTCCTACTCCCTCCCTCTCTCTCCGTCACTCAATCATACACAAACATACGCTCTATTTTGCTTTCATGTTGCAAACATCAGATGGGCAATTTCACTCAGGTCA
>NC_063201.1:13338911-13343911 GCF_017589495.1 Alosa alosa
TGCAGCAGCACACAGTTACACTACTGCATCTACAGTAGCCATTGATTCAGAAATATAAAGGAAATGGGCCCAGGCAACAAGAAGATATTTCATACAGCTTTCTGAGCACTTGGGGAAAATAATCTCCTTTCTGCGACTCCGTGTGTGACCAACACTGAAGTGTAATACAGCAATCTTTGTCTCCATGTCAATATGAGGTCACCTTCTGGGCTGCCACTCAAGATGGAGGTGGGGTTGAGAGAGGCTGCTAAGAAGAATACACCCATGAGTTGTGGGGGACTCCGACAGGCTCTGGATAGAGAGTTAGCGGGTCAGTCATCTGGGTGCTCCTGTTCCTGCTAGCCTCACCTCTCCTCTCCTCTCCCGCCACCCTGACTCGGCCAGGCCTATTCCCACTCGGTCGCATCATCGCTTGTTTTCCAGCATCTTCTCTGCCAGGTCATCAGAGACATGATCGAACTGTCAGAGACTCAACCGACAATGTTTGAAACAGCGGTGGCCTTCCTCAGACAGCAGGTAAAACCACACCTGAGTTAAGAATCAGAGTCAGAGCTACAGGTAGGTCTTATTATTGTTCTTATTGGCCTCGTTTTGGAAAACAAAAAATCCCCTCTCGTGGAAGAACAGGAGAACTTGAACACCTCACATTCAAGTGATTGGATCTATTAGAACATAGCAGCTTCCATCAGCTGCAGCTCCTGTCCTTGCCTGCTGGCCATGTTGTTACAGTGTGTGTGTGTGTGCGCGTTGTTGGAGGCCTGTTATTTACAGCCTGGAGACCGTAGGTCACACGAGCTCACAGGTTAAGGAAGGATCCTTTTAGCCGGTCCTCACACACACACACACACCTGCTACAACGACTCACTGTCCGCAGGGAGACGAGCCGAATGAGCCGGGCAATGACCGCCCATTACTGGGGCATTCTTCAGCTGCCCTCTGCCCCTCTCTACACTCTCTCCAACATCACTTTCCTTCTCTGCCTCCCAAACATCACAGGGAGTTTTTGTTTTCTTTGCGACACTGCCAAACAACAACAACAACATAATTTTTCCGTTGCCTAAAACGGTTCCCTTTTTTCATACTCCTTCACTTTCTTGCCCCCCCCCCATCTCCATCCATATAATGAGGTGTAAATGTCCAGCTTCAGAATGGAAAAGTCCTTCCAAGTATCGGCTCTACCTGTACATTTAACACAGGTGATTTCACTAATTATCTCATCTACCTGGCTGAGGAGTTATACTAATTAGAATCAGCTGGTTTTCTAAATGGTGGGAGCAAATATTTGTGCTACAATGCAACGGTTGGGTGAATGCTGCCCTGTACTTGACCCCTGAGGGAGACGTGGTGGAGCTCAGCGGAGGTTACAGAGAGCGTGATGAAGAGTGGGAAACGGTATTCCCTGTGTACCCATTCCTCACGCGCATGTATACAAACACAAGAGCTCTGCTAGCGCATTTATTAGGTGTTGCCAGCGCACTGGGCTGCCCTAGCTCCTCACACGAGAGTAAAACATGCCATTAAGAGGAAAAGCGATAAAACAACTTTTTTTTTTTTCTTTTTCTTTCTTTTTTTTATGGCCAATTAATATAAAAGTGATTCAGCGGAAGAAAAAAAAAAGAGAGAGAGCAAGGGGCTGGATTTCATTAAATGATTAATTGGGTCTTCAGCGGGGGGGGGAAAATCCTGAGGTTCTCCCCGTAGTTTAGGGCTCAATGGGAGACGACTCGGGTTTCAGGAACTGCAGGAACTGATGCAGCTGCCAAGCGAGCTCGGCGGTCGGCCCGGCAACAGCGGATATGGCGGAACTCTGCAGGGGCTGATGGGTAAGGGTAAGGGAAAAGCGATGGGGGGCTGTCGGCAGACGCTTCGGGAATTGGCCAGCTCGCGTTAACTCAAGCACCTCGACAAGAGCTCACCCGGGTTGGCCGGCAAAGGCACGCGATGCGGCCAGAGCCGTAACGCATCAGCAACGCAGCAGTTGAGGAAACACACACACAGCAGCAATGTGTGCACAATGTGTGACTCGTTTTAGTCTGCATTCCTGCACCGAACTTGAGACGCCCGGACCCAGAGCCACAAACACTGTATACAGTAACTCAAACCTCCACATCCACAGATGCACACACACGTGAAAATATTTAGATGAGCATTCATATACATGTGCACACAGTGGGCATTGCATACATACACAAAAGCAAGTAAATGTGCACACACACACACACACACATACACACGTGCGCGCGCACACGCACACACACACACACACACACACACACACACACACACACACAGAGGGTCTTTATGTGCGACTAAAGGATTTGCTCCTTTAATATGAGGCTCTGAGGGGGGTAAGGGCAGTAATGGGCAGTATGAGCTCTCCACTGCGGGATGCTGGCTGGGAGGGTGGGAACCGGCTCCGTGCTTCCATAGGAGAACGCGTTACCGGTGGCACACACACACACACACACACTCACACACCCACACAAACACACACATAAATAAATCAGCCACACTGCATAGAGAAAATGGGGAAATAATTTAATCGGACAGCAACATGCGGGTACTTGCAAACTCAACACACACACACACACACACACACAAACGAGAAACTAAGTGAGGCCCCTGACCCTAACCAACTTCTCACTAATGAAAAACTTCTCCCCAATCATGCATACACACACACACACACACACACACACAGCCTGTTACCGAGGTTAAGGTATGAGGCTTTACCCCCCCCCCCCACCAACCCAGCTGCAGGCCAGCAACCCCCAAATGGAACAGTGGATAGTTCAGGCCGACACGTCAGCAGCCTGGCACACAGCTGAGGGCCATTTATGGGCTCTGGGGCTCTGAAAGCATGGATTAGAGCTGAGAGAGCACTCCCTGTGTGACGCTAATACGCCGGACCCTGTGACTCACCCGCGCCTTTTAATATAAAACAAATACAAACAAATAAAAACGGCCGTAAAAAGACCAGGTTATGTCAGTGGCGGTTAGCGCCGCGAGAGAAAAACGTGGACATAAATTTTCCGCGCCGAGCAGAGCGGGACCCGCGGGTGTGTTTGTACTGGACGGCAGGGACGTGTCGTGGTCGACGTGCGGCGGGACCGGAGGAGGAGGTCGATGCGGAGTGGCGGTGGGAACCTCCTGGAAGCTCCTGCTGAATCATCCCTCAGAGGAGGTGTTCCCCCAGCTACCACCACCGCAGGGCCCGTGGCCAGCCGGAGCAACGTGGAGGATGACCTGTGGCGACCTCGGGCTCGCGCCACGGCACCGGCTGTGGTTGGCGCTTCCAGATGCTGAGGGAGAGCGACGTTTTTTTTTTTTTTCACGAATCCACGGGGGCAAATGGCGGCGTTGGTGATGACAGCCGTAGGAAGCCGTGGAGAGAGCGGCCATGTTTGTTAATAGTGGCCGCAATGCACGCAGGGAGAGTGTACAATCGTGCATAAGACAACTGACCATCCACGCCATCAACATGCAAGGTTTGCTTGGCCAAATCTAAAGCATGCCCTGAGAGAGAGAAAGAGTGAGAGAAAGAGAGAAAGAGTGAGAGAAAGAGAGAAAGAGAGAGAATGAAAGACAGAAAGAATGAAAGAAGAGAGAAAAGCGGGAGAAAGAAAAACAGAAAAAAAGACAGAAGAGAGAGAGAAGAGACAGAGAGAGCAGAGAGAGAGAGAGAGAAAGAGAGAGAGCCAGAGAGATAGAGAGAGAAGAGAGTCAGGGGAAAGGAGAGAAGGAGTCAGGGGAAGAAAAGGGTAGGAGGGCAGAAAAAGGTGATTTTTTGGGGAGAATAGGGAAGAAGGGGAATCACAAATGAAAAAAAGCTGCCGAGACCACGTCAGGGTTGTAAATTTTTTCATGGTCCATCGCGGAATGAGTTTTTTTTTTTCGTTCAGCGTTCTCTCCGCTTATAAAACCTGAATCAGTTTGGTTTAAATCACTCCTTTCCTGGCTGTCAAAAAGCAGAACCGGCAGGAATTCTGTATTAAAGTTGAGATGACTGAAAGACAAAAGGAAAGAGTAAAAATATCAAGATGTCTGCTTTAAAGTCTGGAGATGGCCTGTGAAATGTCATGCCCCAAGAACACTTTCATTATTTTCCAGTGTAAAACATCTGTATGCGTGTACATGTATGTTTTGGTGTGTGTATGTGCGTATGTGTGCATGTGTGTGTGTGTGTGTTTGTATGTCTTCTTGAATGAGTGTGTGTGAGTCGAATGTGTGTCTTCTTTAGGGGAGTTAACAGCTTGTACATGTCCACCCATACGGCACCACTAAGTAGAGCAGGGATAAGTGGAAAAGCAGCCCGAGCGAAATGACCGGAGCCAACGGAGGAGATAAGGGCCTTCCTCATGGCCTGTTACAGTACTGGACTCTAACTCTAGGTGCGGAATGTGAACGTGGTTGCAAGGCAACGAGGCAAAGCTGTGTGATTATTTTTGTGAAAAAAAAAATATATATATATGTCTTAGTGTTAGTGGATGTGTGAGTGTGTGAGTGAGTGTGTGTGTGTGTGTGTGTGTGTGTGTGTGTGTGTGTGTGTGTGTGTGTGTGTGTGTGTGTCCAAGTGCCATTTTCTAGCCCAACTTAGAGTCTACATCGTGTAAATCTCTTCAGGCAAATGCACACTTAGTCGACTTCAAAGAAGACGCTGCATTGCCGGCTGTCTGTTGAGTCCTGCTGTATCGTTTTGTGTTGTGTTATTGAATCAGCCGTAAACTAGTCGAGAGCTTAGCACTCCATACCGATTGGAGCTACAGATGCTCATCGACCGGCCAGACGTTTTCAGATGTCTGAATGTTGGCTTGGTCTCGTAAGAGGAAGATTGAAAGTATGTCTGTGCGTGTGGAACTGTGTGTGTGTGTGGATCTGTGGATTGGGGGCTTGTGACTTTGTCAAAGCCACTTCACTGTTTATGTAAGAGAGGGCAGCCAGAGTAGCCTGGAGCCATGTTGGTTTTAGATGAACTGATTCACTAAGTTAAACTGGCCGCT
>NC_063201.1:13348911-13353911 GCF_017589495.1 Alosa alosa
AATGAAGGGAACTAATCACGTCTGTACATGCGGACAGATATTTTTCTGTCCACTCTAACTAGGGAAAGGGGGCTGGGGGTTGGGGAGGGGGGTGTTGTTGGTGTTGAGAGGGGAGTGTTTTTTTTTTTTTCTCTCTCCTATGAAATGGAGGCCCCCTTCCCACCCTCTGTGGTCAGTCTCCATGGAAACTAATGACCCTGCTATGAGTCTAGCTCATAGAGATGCCCTGTACAGTGAGGGCATACACCGCACATATGTGGGCTTCACCTCACCAGAACCAGAACACACACACACACACACACACACACACACACACACACATTCTCGTCTGTGCCCTATCATTCTGAGTAAACACAGAACACACACCCAACAACAGAAACAAACAAACACAAACACACACACTCACAGAATACATACACACACACACACACACACACACAAAGACTCCAGCAGCAGTCATGTGAGGGCTGGTTGAGCCCATCCCTGCCGCTGCCTGGACCCCAGTGGACATGTTCCAGCTTATAGCAAGCGACAGCTGACAACTGCCTCCCTGCTCACCCCTGACCCCTGATACCTGACCCACAGCAAAAAAGACAGAGTGACATCGACATCTCTCTCTCCCTCTCTCTGCATGCGCACACACACACGCTACAAGACACACACAATAATAATTAATAATAACACACACACAATAACACACACACAGAGATAAAAGACCAGATGGAGAGCAAAAATTAGTGTGTATGTGTGTGTCTTGTGTGTGAAGGAAAGAGAGAATGGGATAAAGAGAGAAAATGAGAGTAAAAGAGAGTGAGAAAGAGAACGTACAACAGTAAGAGTGTGAGCAAGCAAGTGAGAGAGAGAGAGAGTGTGTGTAGAGAGAGAGAGAGGTAGAGAGAGAGAGTGTAGAGAGAGAGAGTGCGAGAGAGTGTAGAGAGAGAGAGAGAGAGAGAGTGTAGAGAGAGAGAGTGCGTAGAGAGAGGTGTGTAGAGAGAGAGAGAGAGAGGTAGAGAGAGAGTGTAGAGAGAGAGTGTAGAGGAGAGAGAGAGAGTGGAGAGAGAGAGTGTGTAGAGAGAGAGAGAGGTAGAGAGAGAGAGAGGTAGAGAGAGAGAGAGGTGTGTAGAGAGAGAGTGTGTAGAGAGAGAGAGAGAGTGTGGAGAGAGAGAGAGAGTGAGAGAGAGTGTGTAGAGAGAGAGGAGAGAGAGAGTGTGTAGAGAGAGAGAGAGGTAGAGAGAGAGTGTAGAGAGAGAGAGTGTAGAGAGAGAGAGAGGCAGAGAGAGGTAGAGAGAGAGGTGTAGAGAGAGAGAGAGAGTGCAGAGAGAGAGAGTGCAGGAGAGAGAGTGCAGGAGAGAGAGAGAGCATGCAGAGAGAGAGAGAGCATGCAGACATATTACAGCAAGACATATTATTTTAAGAGAGATTACGCAGAGAGAGAGCATGTAGATAAGAGATTATTACATGTAGATATTAATATGAGTTGTATTATTATTTTTTATTAATATATATACGCAGCATTATTAGAGAGAGAGAGAGATTAGAGAGAGAGAGAGAGAGAGAGAGAGACACACAATTATACAAATTACAATTACAATATAACACAAACATATTAATACAGTCAAAAGCCCAAATCAAAGGACCTTGAACCTTGCCACTCTTTCTTCAAACACTCTAACCAAATTATAAAATGAAAACAAAATTACTTATCATATTGGACTGAAACAACAAAAAAGACAAAATAAACTTCAATGTTATTTGGCCCTAAACAGAGAGTACACTGTGGCAGACTACCTATCCACAGTCACTGATACCAGACAGAGAAAAACCTGACCAGGTATGGTGCTTGGCAATCACAGTCTGGTTAGAGAAGGGCAGACACAGGCAAACCTGGCTGCCCAGAGAAGACAGGCTGTGCACCAATTGCAACCAAGGTGCCATAGGAAACAGAGCTTCACTTGGCTGAATGCTGCCAATGGAAAGACATACGAGATCTGCTCCTTTCCCAAATTCAGAGAATGCATCCAGACCTTCACAACTTGGAGGGATCTAAGTCTAAGAATACTATTAGGCGAGGAACAAAGAGCAAGAGTCGCAGCAAGATATAGCATGCTTGCCATAAACAAAGGGAGTCACTCTCATCAGTGAAGCACACAAAAACTCAAATACACACACACACACCGCCGCTGCAGCAATGTATGATGCATGATGTTTTGTTTTATGTCTTTACACACTACTACGCGACATGTATGTTTTGGCAATACAAATTGCATTTTTGTCATGCCAATAAAGCTCAATTGAATTGAATTGAATTGGAGAGAGAGAGAGAGAGAGAGAGAGAGAGAGAGTAGAGAGAGTGTGTGTAGAGAGAGAGAGAGAGAGTAGAGAGAGAGAGAGAGTATGAGAGAGAGTGTGTAGAGAGAGAGTGTGTAGAGAGAGTGTATGTAGAGAGCTTTAAAGAGACAGATGAAGAATGGGAGCAGAGGGAAGGAAGCTGTAGCAGCAAGAGAGAGAGGGGGGGGCACATATGTTAGTCATTGGTGGGGCAGATCCCGTGTGCAGGCAAGTACACAGCACACTTAACGGCGGGGTTCTGGAGAAGTATACTTTACAATTCATTGCTTCCTTCTCACAAAATTAAAGGTCTCTTGTTAAAAGCAAAACTTGTCAAACGAGAGCAGCTTTTAATACAGAGCAAACTCTCAGCCTGCCTCTGTCTAGGGCCCACTTCCCAATCAGCTTGTTTTACTTTAGAAAAGGATACTGCGCACCTTAAGACCCTAATGTGTACGTGTGTGTGTGTACGTGTGTGTGTGTGTGTGTGTGTGTGTGTGTGCACGCTTGTGTACACATGGGTGAAGGAAGTGAGTGTGTGTTTGTTTGAGAGAGTTCACTCTTTTCATCAAGGTGTGTTAACAAGTTTACTTGGCCGAGTTGACCAAAAAAAAAAAAAAAAAAAAACACTCATTAACAGTATCCATCCGTGACGAACCAAACTGGTGGGTTCATGGACGCAAAGCTGAATTTCACGGGAGACGTCCCTTTACATAAACCTGGATTTGGGGCTGCCTTTGATAGCAGGAGGCGAGTGTGCTATACACAGGGCCCAGTGTGTGTGTTTGTGTGTGTGTGTGTGTGTGTGTGCTGCGCGTGTTTATGGGTGGAGGTGCATGGATACAGGCAGATTTAAGGCAGCCGTTCTGTACACGCTAACCCCCTGTGAAAAAGTACCTGCCAGATGATTGAGCACACACACACATCCAAAAGCATCGGATTCACTGCATATGTTACAGAGCATTGCATGTCTTCACATTCATACACATACATACATACATACACACACACACACACACGGTACTATTCTATATATATCACGAATCCAGCCTTAGCACTACACTCTGTACTCTGCCAAAAGGATCAGTGTCCGCAGTAATGTCTGATTTTAATGCGATTTCAATGGGATCCGAAGATAAAGATAAATGTCCCGGCCGATGAGCAGTGATGTGTTGGGGGGGGGGGGGAGGATTGAGAACGCATTAGGCCTCCATCCAGAGGGGTGCTGCCTAAGAGAGGCAGCCCAGCCGAGGAGCACATGAAGGGGGAGACGGGAGGAGTAGGGGAGGGGGACCAGCCTCTACGGACGAGTTAACCGACGACGGACTGATGTCAGGGATACTTCACCCTTGGGTCCCTCAGGAGCCATTCACACCTGTAATTGCCATGCGATCGTGAGCTGGATATCCGGCGATGAACTGATCTGATCTCGGATCCGCCTGTTTATACCTGACATCTACAATTGGGATTAACTCAATGTCCACCTTTGCCAATACATCAGATTCAGACTGCATGCGCACATGTGTGTAAAATGCTCGAGATTGTTTTTTGTTCCACCAGGTCTGTGCGTCCCATTCTAAGGTGTGGATCTCCTGAGCAGCAGGAAGTGATAGATTTTCTATTGGTTCGGCAGCGGAGTGGTAGGCAATGCTAGCGTTATGCTAGTGAAATAAGAATTGAGCATTGAACGTTCAACTTCCAGAGCGCAAAGCAAAGCTAAACAATGTCAATTTGATATATCCTAGAGATATTTCAGGCATTCTGACCGATCAAAGCAGCAAGATTCTTTATATGAGCAGGGCGTTTCTTTCTGTTGTACAGAGATGAGTAACTAACATCACTTAGCAACAAGATTTAACTTTGTGTACATGAATAGAATGATTATGGTTTGCACGTTACACTTTGCCGTTGCCACTCCAGTGCGATCCCCGCCTTAAAGTGCACTAACACTCCTCTCACCTCTGAGGCCTTCTCTAACTGTGGTCAGCCACTTTGGTCACCATGGTGACCATTACAACGCTCGTCACAGGCTTCATTTATTGGCGCTGGGAAACAAACGCACTCATGCGGCCATCTGATAAGAGCAAATTACCCAAACGTGGTTTCTGTCGACCCTATCACGACCCAAGCTCTCCAGCGATCGCCCTGAGAATGGTCATGATAATGTATAGGACCATTAGCGTAGCTCTCTCTCTCTCTCTCTCTATCTCTCTCTGCTCTTAATACCAGCATTAGCGCAGTAGGTTATATCCCCCCCCACCCACTTTCCCTCTCTTAGGCATCCTATCCATCTCCTCCATTAAGTGCTTAGTTACAGCGGCCTATCAAAGTCAGCCTGAATAAATAAGCCTGATTGGACTCAAACGACTTTGCAGACAGGCTGGAAATGGCTGGTTTGGTCCAGGCTGCGCTCCGTATTTCACCGGGCTGTCGGAGCGAGCGTATAGTGTGAACGCTCCTTTAACTGGGACTGTCTCCGCTGAGGCCCAGGAGCCTCCCAGGGCTCCCCTAAGTCACTCGTGTGGATGGGGCTCATGATAGCATTACCATGGTGCTCCTCGCTCCTTCTCTCTCTCCCTCCCTCTCTCCTCTCTCTCTCTCTCTCTCTCTCTCTCTCTCTCTCCCTGTGGGACCTACACTGTCTGTCTGCCCCTCCACTCAGTCCTCTGGAG
>NC_063201.1:13358911-13368911 GCF_017589495.1 Alosa alosa
CTCCTGACTTTGCTAGCAAGTTCATGCATTCAATTTTCCAATACAATAAAGAGTTTTATATTAAAATAACTTTTTCTTAGTTTTACATTGGTTGTACCACCTGACATGTAAACCTGACAAGTCCAACTATGAAAAGAAAGTAGCTGTTTTTTTTATCAATATTTGAGAGAGATTTGAGAACTTTTCACTCATCAGTAAAGGTCACTTGGGGTTCTCTTGATGAGGCAATATCCTATTTACTCTTTTCCCTCTGCAATTCAAACCGCGCTGACATTTCAGATTTTTTCAAATTTCCGAACAAAAGTTGTTCAATTTTACAAACAATTTAAGAGCTTTTAAACTAGCAAACTTTGTTTATTTGAAAAGTCTTCAACAAAAAAGGATGCCCCCGTATTATTTTTCATTCCCTTACCTTTTAAATTCTATATTTAATACATTTCACATAGTGTTAATTTGCTCAGATGGTTGCGCCACCTGACATTTTGTGGGTTTGAGGTGACAAAACATAAAATATATCTAATTTTTATGATAAACAGAAAATATGTTCAAATGATACAGGTTTAAAGGTTTAAAGAATAAAAATGATGCTTGTTATGAATAATTTAAAATGATTTTAAATGGACTTGGACACCCAATCTGCATGGCACGTCATTGACCCACATACACATACAGAAACATACAAACACTCATAAAAGAAGGGACATACACACACAAGCACACATACACACAAATATAGACACACACATAAAAGCAGGTCCACACAGACCAGACTAAATATAACTGTGGGTGTAGCCAGGGTCAGTTACCTGTAGGTCACTGCCACATTTTGCCATCACACACGGCTGAGTAGCTATGAGTGTCTGGGAAAATCCTGAACACAAGCAGGCAGAGTCTGGAAACTCAACAGCAGCCAACCTTGCCAGAGAAATAAAACTTTTAACGCGTCCCAGTAAGCCAGCTCCATTGTCGGGGGAGGGGGGTGGAGGTGGGATAATCGGGGCTCGTTTCTTTCCTTTCTCTGAAGACATTTGACACTCTCCTCAAACGAGCCTTTAACCGCACAACACAAAACAAGTGAGACTCATTACGCGCTGCTCCAGTTGTGTATTTGGGACGGACGCCAAATTCTCAGACAAAGTCCTGTTTCTCACTCGGGTTTGATCTGCACGATATGGACGAGCCGTTTCCTGACTCTCTCTCTCTCTGTATGTTTGTAAACTATATGATACACCCTAGCTTTCTTCTCACCACATCTAGGCGAGTCGCGCTTTGAATCCACATTGAAGTGTCTGTGCGTCTGTGTGACTATAATATATATCTTTAGTATCCATATGAAAGAGAGAGAGCCTATCTGTGTGTGTGTGTGTGTGTGTGTGTGTGTGTGTGTTAACCAGTTAGCCTGGAAGCCAGCCCGAATTTAACCCCGCCCACAAAATTTGAGGTCGGGAAATTCGGTTTGAACTTGCTCCATAGACAAGCTTCTATGCCCGTATGAAAACTAGCCGACCAATCAAATCATCCCGGCGGGATTTATACAATGATGGATAGATGCGCAACGGTGCCTAGTCATTCCTGTGATCTGAGCATGCTTCGGTTGATTTTGTTTACAACAAAAACCCTGTCGCTTGAGAAGCTAGACCTGTAGATGTTGCTATCTCGTCTGTTGCACAAGATATTGACAGCGCAACAAACAGAAAACAGTGATTAAGCCATTTGTCGAGAAGAAGGGAGTTTTGGCTGTTCTCCCAATGGGTTTCACGGTAGGCTATTTTGTAGCTGTGATTGGTTAGGTGTATCCAATCGTGTGCAGAGGCATTTTTTCCCCTGTATCGGTTGAAACTCGCCCCATAATCACGCTCCAATGCAAGCACTATCAGACTCACATTCTGAATTAAATTGAGCTTGGCTACATCAGGCTAGTAACCAGTAGGTTTCTAATACAAACGAGTGAGCGAGTGAGTGAGGTGAGTGAGTGAGTGAGTGAGTGAGTGAGTGAGTGAGTGACCCTGGATTGTGGATGTTGGGTAGGGTCGGTGGGTAGGGTCAGTGGCAGGACCCTGGATTGTGGATGTTGGGTAGGATTGTGGATGCTGGGTAGGATCAGTGGCAGGGCCAGGCAGTGCCTGCTGATGGAGGACATGGACATTAGTAGAGAGACAGCAAAGACAATCAGGGCAGATGGCAGATAAGATGCCGCCTTTCAGCTCAGAGATAGGGCTGTCTCCTCCAGAGCTCCCGAGCTCAGGCCTTATCACCAGTCAGCTGGTGAGGACTTGTCAGGCACACACACACACATACACACACACAAACAAACACACAAACACATACTCACACACATGGTCGTGTGATGGCACATGCACACACTTGATGCCAAACACACTCAAATAAGGACATGTGCATACACATGGGTCATACACACAGAGAAGAGCACACGCAGACACACACACACACACACACACGTACACACCCACCCACACACGTACACACAAACGCACACGTACACGCACGCACACACACACACACACACACAAACGCAAACGCACACGCACACACACACACACACACACACACCGGACACACCCACACACCCACACCCACACCCACACGTACACACAAACGCACACGTACACGCACACTCTTGCGCTCTCTCTGGGCTTATGAACACTCGTTCATTCTCTTCCCTCCCTTCCTTTCCTCCTTCTACCCTCTGCGCTCTCTACACAATTTGTTCAATGGCTCAAAAGAAATTCTATTTGGACCAGCTGAAAAAAAGCCTCAGTGACAAGCTCTGTATTTTCCACTCTGGGTCCAGTTCAATCTCCCTACTGCTTGCAAGTAGCCTGCACACACACACACACACACACACACACACTCCGCCCAAGTCCCCCTTCTCTGCCCCTAGGTCCCCATTACAGCATTGCAAGGCACACAGCTTTAATTCATTTGATTAAAAAACAATTTGGAGTGCTGCAGCGAAATCTCAAGTTTGATAATGACCGGAAAAATTGCAATTCACTCGCTATTACATCCAATCAGGCTGGGGAGAAGGCAGCGCAGGCCAAGAGTAGAACCAGATGGAGGGGTGCAGCGACACACAGCACACAGAGAGAGAGAGAGAGAGAGAGAGAGAGAGAGAGAGAGAGAGAGAGAGAGGAGAGAAGAGAGAGAGGAGAGGGAGAGAAAGAGAGAGAGGGAGAGGGAGAGGGAGAAGAGAAAGAGAAAGAGAAAGAGAGAGAGAGAGAGAGAGAGAGAGAGAGAGAGAAAGCGCCTCCGAAAGTGGTTCGATCGCAGTGGAACTCCGTCCAAGGGACTAGTGAGGGCTCTCTGCATACCGGGCACTGGCACAGGCCCAGGGACAGGGAGAGAGAAAGATGGACAGATATATATATAGAGAGGGAGGGAGAGAGAGAAAAGGAGAGATGGAAATAGAGTTAGAGGAGTGAGAGCGTATGAGCGAGAGATGGATTGAGACAATGTGAGGTGGAACCATGGAAAGGGGAGAAGAGAGGACTAGTGGGTATAATAAAAGAGAGAAAAAGAGAGAGGTGGGGTGGGGGGGGAAGAGAGAGAGAGAGAGAGAGAGAGAGAGAGAGAGAGAGAGAGAAATAGAAAGAGAGGGGGAATGAAACAAGGAGACAGATGACAAGAGAATGTGAGAGAAAGAAAAGAGTATGTGTGTGTGAGAGAGACAGAGTGTGTGTGTGTGCGAGAGACAGAGAGAGAGAAAGAGAGTAGGAGAAACAGATGGATAGAAACAAAGAGGCTCCTGTGCAGCTGCTGCTGCTGTTGAACAGGCCATGTAAAGGGAAGCCGGCCCTTAACACCTCGCCGACGTGTGTGTGGCCTTCGGGGGAGGGTCCCTACCTGACTTGCTCTTGACCTTCTTGGACGGCTGCTTCTTCTTGATGAACTTGGCGGCCAACTCCTGCTGCAGGGGAGGCTCCTCCTGGTCCTGCTCCACCTCTGCTGGGGTCTCCGAGATGGGCTCACATCCACCTGACCACACACAACAGAGGACACGGCTTCAGTGTGAGCACATTAACAAGATCAAATGCAGGAAAGATGAGAAGAAATGCAAATGTTTGTGTTTGAGAGTGTGAGTTTGAGTGTGAGTGTGTGTTTCATTTTATGTTCCTGCATTTTCAGTGGTTCAATGCGTTTCTCTGTTTTTGTGTTCTAGACTTTGGCAACAAAACTTTTCTTTTTTGGTAAGAAAATGAACTTTAAAAATATCCCTGAGGAAACTCCAACTACAACTGAGGAAAAGAAAGGTCGTGAACATTAAGTGTAGAACAGTATTTCCCTTACAGAAACACTATAATTACAGTACCTCCTCTTAATGCTATACGTCCCATGACATCTTTCTACAAAAGACATGCTAAAGCCACAGCTTTAAAGGTGCTAACATGTCATCATGGGATAATTCTAACAAGCCAGAATATTTATAGGGCTGGAGTCAGGCTTGCATGTAGGGTGAGACATTTTTGCTACTTGTATCCGGATGAAAAAAACAAACCTCTCTGTCTCTTCTCTCCTCTCGCACAAACACACACACACACACTCCGTCACAAACCCAAACCCAAACACACACACACACACACACACACACACACACACACACACACCTGACTAAACCCTGTGAGCTGGTAATACAGAGGGGGTCATCAGGTCAGGCCTGCGGGTCTCCGTTGGGGGGATTGAGGGCTGAATCCAAAGGATCAGCTGGTATTAGAGGGGCCCTTGGCCCCATGAATCGGACCCCTTGTGTCTCTCCTGTCCCCAGTCTCCCTTCCCACAATTCCATCTGTTTGGTTCGCTTTTTCCCCGTGTCAATTTAATTTCACATCCACACTCTCTCTCTCTTTCGCATACACACACAGACACACACACACACACACACACACACAGACACACTTTAGCGAGGGCTGACTTTCCTTTACGAACAGATTAAGCTAATCCTGCTCTAATATTTACCCTTTCAATAAAGCCAATCTCCTCCGTTAGTACGACCAATTGCTTGTGATGGCTGGCGGCTTACGCGGCTAACAGACATGTTCTTGTGTCGCCAGGGGCGCGAGGGAGAAGGGCCGAGAGGGGGTTTAATTACACAGCTGTTTTCATAAGCGTGTCATTCCACTGTCCTGGAGGCAAGAAACCAGGGGTGTGTATGTGTGTGTGTGTGTGTGTGTGTGTGTGGAGTAAGGAGTGGTGGAAGCTGGGTGGGGTAAACCGCTCCTCGTTCCTACATCAACACAGAGCTGAAATATGTAGCCACTTCCTCCTCCTTCCAACACAACCCTCCAACCCACTCCGTCACCCCCACCCTCCACCCCACACTCCCCCGCCCACCCAGACACTGAAAAAGACATCCATTAAAACAACATCCAGAAAGCTCTCAGGCTCTGGACGTCTCTGTTTCACATGCTGCCCAGGGCCGGCAACGTTGACTGGCCTTTCCATTAAACTCTGCTAAAATTTAGCTAATCTGCTAATCTCTCTCTCACACACACACACACACACACACACACACACACACACACACACACACTTGAGGTAGTAGTAAGTCATTACGTGGACAGCATTCCTCCTGTTATTCCTCCTGTCTGATGTTGCTCAACCCCAGCACACAGGAAGTGAGACACTTTGCTCAGTGCCTCACTTCCTGGATTTGATATCCAGGATGTCAGTGAGGAGGGCGTGGGGGAGAATCAAACAGACACCTGATCTACCTTTACAAGCGCTAGGGAGGGAGAAAATCTGTCCTGACTCCAAAGACCACTTCCCAGTCTTTTTATGACTGAAGAAATGTCTTTAATGGCTGCTTTGGAGGTGGCTGACTTGAGCACTCTACTCCTGTGCCAGTACTCCAGTACTCTAGAGCCAGGGCCAGGAGAAACTTCAGAGGAATAGATACACTTACAGAATGACACTCAAATGTAGCCTCTTATAAAGGCAGACACACACAAATAAACACACACACACATTACTCATCCTGTCTTATCGCAGACATTCGCACACTAAAAAAAAAGGAGTAACTGGAAAGAAATGGACAGACGCTGACAAGACAAATAGATGACAGACTCGGCTTGCCAAAGACTGAGCGCACAGCTGCAGCAAGCCGAGCGCAGGGCACGGACCACTAGCTTTAGCTACCGGTGCAAATTCCGAATAGATTGTGTGTCTTCGTTACATATGCTTCCCGTTCTCCTCTAGCTCCTCGTGCAAATGGAGACCAAACCACAGGAATTGCCCAGAGTGGAGGGGTAAAGAGGCAGGACAAGATAAGCTTGGCTCAGTGGGGCTCTGTTTTTTAAACGAAGGCAGTGGCCTCCCTCCCTCACCACACACGTCTTTCATGGAGGGGAACAAAGGGTTGCTGTTGGGACATCAAAAGGCGAGTGATGGAGAGGGAGCTGGGGAGAGAGAGAGAGAGAGAGAGAGAGAGAGAGAGAGAGAGAATGACAGAGAAGGATCGAATGCTACATCTGGGCTCTGGCCCAGTGAACCCCCTCCCTCCCCATCTTTTGCTTATCAAGACAGAGTAGAAGGACTCCATCTGGAAAAGCACTGCCTGTGCACAGTGAAAACTTTCACTGCTCTCTGTTTATGTTTATCAACTGAGAGGGCCAGGAAGAGAAACACAGAGAGAGAGAGAGAGAGGGGACTGCTACCATTTTTATCGATGGAGCAGGTTGTAGCTGTGAATTTGAATGAAAGACATCAGCACATAGAGTGTGCAAGCCTTCAGTGTAAAGGTGAGGGAGGGAGGCCAGCACGCTCGTTTAAAAACAGAGCCCGACGACTCCACATGGGGGAGAGGAAAAAAGACAAACAAGTTTGTTGTCAAGAGAGAAACATCAAGACCAATAGTCGACCAGGGACAACAGGATTAGAAAAACACTACTCCTCTTCAACCAGTCAGCCCTATGCCACAAAAAACTTTGTTTAATGTGATCCACTGAGAAAGACAAACACATAGAGGTTTGAAATTCCTTATATTCTGGTGACCCAGCCATCTTTGGTGGTAACCAAATGTTTGAACAGCTATGATTCAGATCCCCCCTCCAATCTGAATTTGACAGACAGTTTGAAACTTCCCTCACACTATATCTGGCAGCGGTTGCTGAGACGGCCCTGGCTCTGGATGGGAAAACGTGCCTAGAGCTTGACTTCCTACTGAAGGAGAAACCAAATCACAAGCTGGGCCTGATGTTATCACAGGGCCAAACAGCCTGACAACTTATAAGTGGACTGTTATCTTCACATCTGAAAAGAAACCCTGGTGAGGAGGGAGAGGAGGAGGAGGAGGGAGGGGTTGATGAAGAGGAGGAGGGAGGGAAAAAAGAGGGTGAGAAGAGGAAAGAGGAGAAAAAGAAGAAATAACAAAACTTTTGACACTTGAGCGCAAAGCAAACAGCAGACTGTGCTACTCTCCCAGAGCGTAGCGTTGTGCCGAGAGGTTCAGCCTCATAAATATTTATCCTTGGGGGAGGGAGAGGAACCCTGGTCTGTGTGTGTGTGTGTGTGTGTGTGTGTGAGATACAGACAGAGAAAGAGAGAGGAAGGGATAGATGTGCCAAAAAGAGAAAGCGAGAAAGAGTGAAGCTATCACAGGTGCTCCGAGTTCCAAAGTACACACTGTGCCGCCAACTGAGTCCCATACCTCCTGTCTCCCTCCTCCCCCCCCCCAACAACCAGCTGCACACCACTGATGATACCCAGGCTCCTGAACCCCTGCTGGGGGGAATAGATATGCTGGCCCCCCTGGCCGGCCCCACAGCAGTGGCTAATCCAAGTGTCGGGGAGATATCGGCAGTGAGGTCAGGAGGCTTCAGCGAAGGGAAACCGGAGCCCCTCAGGTGCGCTGGAGTGTCTCCCATCGACTCCACACGCACACACACACACACACACACACACACACACACACACACACACACACACACACACACGTGAGCATTGAGCACTGTGAACATCAAATAGGGGGCATTTAGGGATTTAGGGGGCAGCCGTGGCCTACTGGTTAGCACTTCGGACCTGTAACCGGAGGGTTGCCGGTTCGAACCCCGACCAGTAGGCACGGCTGAAGTGCCCTTGAGCAAGGCACCTAACCCCTCACTGCTCCCCAAGCGCCGCTGTTGATGCAGGCAGCTCACTCCCCCGGGATTAGTGTGTGCTTCACCTCACTGTGTGTACACTGTGTGCTGTGTGTGTTTCACTAATTCACGGATTGAGATAAATGCAGAGACTAAATTTCCCTCACAGGATCAAAAGAGTATATATACTTATACTTATACTTATATACCTGTTCACAGCTGAGGTGTCAGCTCAAACTCTGGTTCCCCAGCCAGTGCTTACTGACGAGTCAACTGACCTCAAGTCAGTTAAGCATTTTCTCTGCGTCACATGGCTCGATTGGAGATTGGTGGATCCGGCAGCACATTATTTGCCGATATGCACAATATAAACCGCACTAACTCTCAGCCGTTTCAGACTCTGCTGTTGAGGCCCATTGCAAAATACTCTGCAAAAGTTTGCTCTCACCGCAGCGCCCGTCGATAAAAAAAAAAAAAAAAAAAACACGGCTTCCAGGCGGGCTCCTGCTAATGTTTAAAGCACGTCCTCGGGAGTAGGGGTTGGGGGAGTGGGGGGGCTGAATGATGTGAAAACACGACAGGGGGCTGGAATGGCTCCCTGATGGAGCGAGCGAGCGAGCGAGCGATCCCCATGTCGGAGCCCCTTTTCCTGCTCCGAGTGAGGGAAGGACTGGAAGTGCTGTAGAAATCTGGATAAATCATGTGCTGACTGGGGGGGGGGGAATCACCAGCGCACGCGGAGCAACCGCTCAGCATGCAGCGCAGAGCACACACACATACACACACACACACACACACACACACACACACACACACACACAGGACATGTGCACACACACATACATACACAACTACACACAAACTCTAATGTCACTTAAAACTACAGGAAATGGAGGACACACTAAAACGCACACACAACACACAAATAGTTCAGAAAAGTACATTAAATCCAGTAAAAATACGGTTACATCATACATTAGTTACTTTGAAAATAAACTTCAGCAGTTTTAATGCACTTTGTCTCCAAGTGTCAAAAATACAGAGTAGCACTGTCATGTCCCACGCTTCATGCGATATATCCCATTTGAGTGCTCCGAGAGTGGAAGAACTCTCATTCATTCCTAAACCATCATTCTGCACACAGAAGACATCTGAAGTCTGTCCAGCAAGACATAATAGGTAACAGTAGAGCCTGTTTATGAGGCTTCCCAAGGACCACTTTAACCAGCAGTAGCAGCAAACGCACAAGAAGCCCAATACAGTCCCAGAGAGTCAGACACCTCTGTCACTCTCTCTCTCTCTCTCTCTCTCTCTCTCTCGAAAAAAAAGAGAGAAGGGAAAGTGAAATGGGAATATGGACCCTTTCAAGAGAGTTCCATTATCAGCATCATAGTTGGCCCCACAAGACTTCCTTTTTAACATTCCATATGTTATCTTAATGCAGAGGAAGTAGATTGGGGCCCAAATAGAACGTTCAAGCATTGTTTTTGTTTACCTTGTTGAAAGGGTCTATAGAGGGAGAGAGTCTCCTTTTTGCGTTCCCATGACACCGGCTCGTGTGGGAACGTACGTATCGGTCCTTGTTTTCATACTCGGTGCTTGGCAACAATATTTCTACATTATGGTCTGGCCGGCGAAGGTCTTCTGGAGTTTGGGCTTTCAAGAGTTGGGAGGAGGAGACGCAGAGACATTTTAGGACAAACACACGCGCTGCCAGAGCGCACCACTCATCCAGCTGACCCGCCTGACCGAGACACCAGGGTTCAACTGTCCAGCTGTGTCTACTTAACACAAGACGGAGAGAGGGACACAGACGGACAGACAGAGAGAGAGAGAGAAGGAGAGAGGGGAAGAGAGAAAGAGGGGGAGAAGAGAGAGCGATATCAGTAGTGATCTCAGCAGGCCTG
>NC_063201.1:13371411-13373911 GCF_017589495.1 Alosa alosa
AAAGGCAACATCAGTAGGGCGGGTAATAAATGGCTGTTTACACAGAGCCTGACAGGCCTTTTGGTCGAGCAGGAGCAGCCTATGTGCTTTGGCTCGGGACCAGAGGTGAGCTGAGAGGGACCGGACGCCAAGGATCCTGTCCTCTCACTACTCCAAGAATGAGAGAGAGAGAGAGAGAGAGAGAGAGAGAGAGAGAGAGAGGGAACAAAAAGAGGGAGGGGATCCCTTGTCTCTTATGAGTGAAGTGTCACTGCATGTCTACCTCTCCAATCTCCACTGCTGAAACAGTAAAACCATTAATCCACCATGATTCCTCCAAACACTGCACACTTCTATGCTAGCATACACCTCTAAACAAATCCTCACAATTTCTGTGTATGTGTGTGGGTATTTATAGTGAGTGTTTGTGTTTGTTTGCATGTGTGTATGGGTATTTCTATGAGCTATGCGGATGAGAGGGATAAGTGAGCCTGTTGTTGTGGTGTGTTTGTATATGAATATGTGTGTGCTCTATGTGCTCTGTGTGTGTGTGTGTGTGTGTGTGTGTATGTGTGTGTGTGTGTGAGCATAATGTGTGTGTGAACATAATGTTTGTGTTTGTGTGCATGTGTGTATGGGGACTGAGCTCTGTGGATGAGAGGTATGAGTGAGTGAGTGAGCCTGTGTGTGAGTTGTGGTGGTGCTCAGTCAAGTGGCCGGCAGCAGCCAGTGGATGGATGAGCCTGTCACAGCTGGAGTCCTGAGCCACTCTTCCACCCCACCCCACCCCACCCCACCCCACCCCACCCTACCCAACGCCAGGCCTGCTGGTACTGCTGCTGCTGCTGGAGCTAGAGGAGTGGGGGGTTTGTGGTGACTGTCATGGAGGTGGGGAATGTATGCAGAGGTGGTGGTGGTGGTGGTGTGTGTGTGTGCGAGAGAGAGAGAGAGTTTGTGAGTGTGTGTGGTGGTATTTCTTTGCAGCTAATCGGGCGGCTCGGCTTTGCTCTGGGTTTGGGCAGAGCCAATGGGTAAACAGAGGGTCCACTCTGGCTGCTGGTCTCTTTTTGTCGGGGCTTAATGACCCGTGCGGGCCGATTCCTTGGGTGGGGCTCCAAAGGGAGATGTGTGTGTGTGTGTGTGTGTGTGTGTGTGTGTGTTTGGGGGTTGACTGGGGGCCTTAAAGCAGGCATACAAACCCCTATCCAGGCATAGCCGCTCAGCAGGCAGTTAACAGGGGCCCATCAATGAGACACATGTCTTTTACATCGGCTGGGTCGGCTGTAAAAGTTTATGGAGGCATTCTCCAGGTGACCGGCACCTCCAGAGGATGAGCGAGGGCCACTATGAAGCTTTTTGGAGCGTTTGGAGACGCCTGGCTTCAAGAGGCTATCAGACTAGACTGCCCTTCGGCTTCATAGGCTTCTATGAGAGCTCCGGTCAACAGTTTAAAGGCTGTGAATGCAGAGAGGGTTTGCTGTTTCAGTGACCTCTTCTGGATGAGAACAAGCTGCCATTATACGGAGACTGGCCACGTTAAACACAGGTCATGTGACATAGTAACCATATAAAAGGCAGATGAGTTCATGGGGTCATGGTGTTTATGTTCACTTCTTTAAACCATTAAAACGCAGAGGGTCTGCTAAATGTCCAGCTATCTCTCTACTGGTCATCTAAAAAGAGACGCATTGGATGAAAGCATCAGCCAATGAATAAATGTAGATGTAGTACCATTTAACATGTTTACAAACAAACTGTGCTAAATACTTGCTTACGTGATTTACTAAATAATACCTACTAACTTAACACTGTCAAACCCAAACATATTGAAAGACACATACACTTTCCCTGCATGAACACACAAAGATAACCCAACAAACACAAAAATAGAGTAACACACAAAGGTGACCCAAACACATCACATTCATGTGTGGCTGAGGTGCCAGACCCCTTAGCTCCTGCAGAGAGTTGGGTATAGGCCTAATCTTCTCCACCTGATGAAGTAAGCTAATGGCACCTACTGTACACTGATGCCATTGTAACAGTCAATTCCAGAGCATTTACCATAAAACATACAGTAGGCCTGCTCAATCTCAAGCATTCTCCTTGTGAGTGCGCCAAAGATGCAAAGTGCTGTGCCGTTTTTATAACAGCTCTGAGAACACACACACACACACACACACTCGTTATGCTAAAACATATCCTACAAACCTTTCCAGACACTGAGTCTCATACTTTACAATGCCATGTAGACATAAACTCACCATGCACCATAGAGACACACACACACACACACACACACACACACACACACTCCTCCTGTGTCCTGGTCTCACCTGGCATCATGACGGGCGTGGGCACGTTGGCATCCGAGGAAAGTGAGAGGCGTCCACCCTTGCCCAGGCGGTCGCACAGGAGCGTGATGTGCTTTTTGAGGCGGGCCGTGTCTTTGGGCATGCTCAGCTGCACGGTGGTCAGCGCTGTGGCCTGGTCCTTGGAGCTGCGCGAAAGACACGTCCGC
>NC_063201.1:13381411-13388911 GCF_017589495.1 Alosa alosa
TTGACAGTGCAAAAGAAAAGGACCATTTTGAACATATCTGCATCCGGCAAAACAATTCCGATCGTTTCAGGTCAGCTCAGATTCACTTGAATTCATTTCAGCTTCAATTCCGTTTAAGCAACAAGCCTTGTTTTGTAGGAACTGAGCGGGATCGGAAAACACTTTTAAACCTCAACCCGTCAACTCCTCGGGAAGAATCCAGGGAATTGCATCCAAAAGCCACGGGTTCCAAACACACTCGCTCTGAAATGGTAGAAAATCATCTGCTATTACTCAAAAACACTTTCAAGAGGCGAAAGTCAAATGCCAAATGGCTCTTTTTGAACCGTGCGGTACACGGGGGTCGTCATCGGTGCTGGGTGTGAGCGGCGTGTGGAAACGGGAAGCAGACACTTTATCAAGCCAGGCGGAAGAGGGGGATATGAAAAGCTGCTGACAGAGGAAGACAGATGGAGAAGAAACAGTGAGAAACGGAGAAAAGAGAGAGAGAGAGAGAGAGAGAGAGAGAGAGATGCCAGACACAGGGAAATGAAAGATGGGGCTGCTGGCTCTTTCAGGGGCCAAAAGGGCTTGCTTGACCAATCAAAACACACAAAAGTCTCTGCTGATTCCGCACACAGCTTCTTTGGCAAGGCGAGAAACAACATATCGCAGTCGTATGAACACACGCACGCATGTCCCAGCAGATACATAGAAATACACACACACTAACGTGCACTCACACAAACACACACATTTGTACACACATACACACACACACACACACACGCACACTCACACAAACACACACATTTGTACACACATACACACACACACTCACACAAACACACACATTTGTACACACGTACACACACACACACGCACTAACGTGCACTCACACAAACACACACATTTGTACACACAGGACGCACTAATGTGCACTCACACAAACACACACATTTGTACACACACACACACACGCACTAACGTGCACTCACACAAACACACACATTTGTACACACACACACACACTAACGTGCACTCACAAAAACACACACATTTGTACACACACACACAATAACGTGCACTCACAAAAACACACACATTTGTACACACGTACACACACACACACATGCACTAAGATGCACTCACACAAACACACACATTTATACACACGCACACACACACACACGCAAACAAACACACGTGCACTCACACACACACATACACACAGGCCACACATTTTTGCGTGCC
Organism: Alosa alosa; assembly: GCF_017589495.1. Lineage (NCBI taxonomy): Eukaryota > Metazoa > Chordata > Actinopteri > Clupeiformes > Clupeidae > Alosa > Alosa alosa. The sequence continues at coordinate 13,382,645 of NC_063201.1, forward strand.
CTGAAAAGGGCACCCCCGTAACACGCCAGGGAGCATGAGCGGTTACGTCTCTCTCTCCGCTGTCAAGCGTGTCACTCCCGTTAGACGGGCTCGACCGCCGTGCCACTGGCTACAAAAACACGGAAACGGGATTTCAAAGGGCGAAGAAAAAAAAGGCTGCTAATAAAGATTGGTGTATATTGATAAAAAGGGCTGCCCTGCCAAGCCAAATGGGAGGCTGAGTGAAGGGGCTTTTGTGCGGGCTGAGGGCCGCCCTGATTGATGCCAGCTGACTGAACAAAGGCACATTTAGGCCCCGGGGCTGGAGATGTGGAGCTCGCAACTGCCCGCCTTCCCGCCCGCCCGCCCACACACACACACACACACACACCTCACATCCGTGAGAACCCGCGGGGAGGCCCCCTCCGTCGCTGCCTACCTTAACCTGTGTGTGTGTGTGTGTGTGTGTGTGTGTGTGTGTGTGTGTGTGTGTGTGTGTGTGTACAACTCTACAACAATATGCATATACACACATGGGCACACATGCACACACACATGCAAACAAACGCCTCCTCCGCCTACTCAATCATTTAAAGATTTTCCTTTTGATCGTCAGTTCGTCACTTCTTTACTCACTCACCCATTAAGTCTTTAACAAATATGCACACACATTTCACGACTCACTCTCACATGCACTCACACACATTAACACTCAATGCAACCGGATGTACAGTAGAGGTGGGATAACCTACAGGAGATTGACTGATCCAGTGTCAATAAAACAATCCTTATTCCAGCAGAAACGAATGCAATGGCAAACACACATGATAACTCTGAGTGAGGGCTGGACTGTCCCCTACACACCAACCCAGGTTCACCGGCCTGCCTTCAGCTGGCAAGCACCATCACTTATCTAACTGTCAGCTAGGACTGTGGTTCAGAGTGTGTGTGTTTGTGCGTTTGTGTGCGCACGTGTGTGTGTACGAGTGAGCGTGTGCGTGTGTGTACGAGTGTGTGTGTGTGTGTGTGTGTGTGTGTGTGTGTGTGTGTGTGTGTGTGTGTGTGTGTGTGTGTGTGTGTGTGTGTGTGTGTGTGTGTGTGTGTGTGTGTGTGGTGTGTGTGTGTGTGTGTGTGTGAAATGAGAAAGACTGCGTGTCTGTGCATAAACTGTAAACTGTTGATCACAGAGAGACAACCAGCGGAACACTGGACCACAAAGCGGGGGGGGGGGGGGGGGTTGTGGAAGGTGGTGGTTAGATGAGTCGACCACATTGCTGGGGGGGACCCTGCTCTCTGTTCTGCACCCACCCCCTCAAAAAAACCAACCGGCCTCACTGTGGCTGCAGCCTTCCCCCACAGCAGTGCATTCTGCAAAAATTACATGCGCTAAAAATATGCCTCAATTTGAATATAACATTTACAACCAAAAAACAAATCCCTGCCATCGCCAACGGGACGAGGCCAAGAAAATATATTATTCCTTGAGGGACGCAGCCTCAAATTGAGAGGCAGGAGGAACAGCCCCTAAGGTTTGGGATAAACGGCGTTCACTTGCCCCAGAGGGGCTTTATTTTTAGAGCGGGGTGGGCGACGGATACTTTTGGTTTCTGCGGCACTGCTTGCACCTTGTGGAGAGTGAAGAGGCCCATCAAGACACACAAGTCTTCTTTTTTTTCTTCTTCTTCTTCTTCTTTTCAGAGGGTTAGGACGCGGTGTGAATGCTAACCCCAAAATACCCCAGCCGAAACCGAAAAGGGAAGCCCCAAAACTATGCAGCCTTGAGGGAATGAAAGAATAGACATGGCTCTGCGCTGGCTGTCAACCGGAGGAGGGTGGGATTGGACCCTTGTGGCTGATCGAGGAGGTCGGGGGGGGGGGGGCTTCCAGCCCCCGACAATGCCTTGCCTGTTGGTGGCCGGTGGGACTTGGTGAGCAGTGCAGCGTTCTGCATTATTCAGCAGGGATTGTGGGTCTGTGATGAAAGTGAGTGGGGGAAGGCCACATGGACCCGACACACGGCCTCAAGAACACACCGCATCATTGTTCCACATGTAGATGTGCACGCTGCAGATGATGGAGGGGAATTCTGCTGCATGTCTGTGTGTCTGTGTGTCTGTGTGTGTGTGTGTGTGTGTGTGTGTGTGTGTGTGTGTGTGTGTGTGTGTGTGTGTGTGTGTGTGTGAGAGAGAGTTTGTGTTAGAAGGCAATACATCACAGGACGAGGAAATGAGAATTCCTCAAATGCTTGGACAGGGGGCGACAAGGACCGGCGTGTGTGCATATGCACATGTTTGTATGTTCAAGGTATATAAATAAGCGTGCGTGCCATACGCTAAGAGTGACAGAGTGCTGGTGCGGGTGCTGTAGGGTGGTTTGGAGGAAATCCATGCAACTCGCTCAGGCCTGCTGAGAAGGAAATGTCCAATCGCTCCACTTTGCACTGAGCCAATGTGCACAAGCACTCAGGCGCGCACGTGCACACACACACACACACACACACACACACACACACACACACACACACACACACACACACACACACACACACACACAGACAATTGAATGTCTTCCAACATGAACTGTATATATACGCTCACATATACACACAAACAAAAGCAAATGCAAACACTTGTGGTGGAGGGGAAAAGGTCCAACATATACTGTACAGTGCAAACAAACCTCGGAGTAGAAAACTGTATGCAGAAAGCAGAATAATGTTTGGGGTGGGGAAAGAAGGAGAAAGAGGAGGCAGAGAGAGAGAGAGAGAGAGGAGAGAGAGAGAGGGAGGAGAGAGAGAGAGAGACCTATAGATGCAGTGGAGGGAGATGGAACAGGCAAGGTGACATGGCAGCAGCCATGTCAGTGAGAGCTACAAATGGTCAGCTTCCAGTGATAGGGGGAGAGACAGTCAGAATGAGAGAGAGAGAAAGAGAGAGAGAGAGAGAGAGAGGGTGCGTAGGAAGATAGGAGGGACACTAATGCCATTGACAGACCGCTCTCTCGGCCCAACAGGGACGTCAGTCTCCATTATGGACTCCTCAGTCAGAGCACCCGCCTCAGTTTTTCCAGCCAATCATTAAAAAATAAGATGCAATTAAAAGCTGGCTTTGATTTGGACTGCAATTAATGTGTCCCTTTCCATTTTCTCCCCATCGGGCCGTCTTCGCTTCCCACGAGCCCTGCGCCACTAAATCCTGTTAAAGGAGGGAAATCCTTTTTTTTAGTCGGGGTTTGGTGAGTAGAAGCTAATGGCACACTATTTTTTTCAGTTCGCAATTTTCAGTCAGAGCCGTCATTTAGATAATCGTAAGGAAATCTTACGATTCGGAGGTAAACCACCAGCAAGCACAAGTGAGACATTGTCAGGTACTATGCGAGAGCCACCTGTTTCACTGACATGACTTTAAACCTTGCATAACTATAATATGCACCTCCAGTCATGTAGGCCTGGTTCAGACCGACAATGCAAAAACAGTGATGTCTTTCAGCTTGGAATGGATAGGCAAAGCTTTGTCACTGTGGATGACGTAAGTCAAAAAAAGAAAAAGAAGTCATTGAAGTTGAAACTTAATTAAACTAAAAGAACCTAAGAAGAGTAAAAGAGGAGTATGATGAGTTTGTTCTCAAAGGAGGCTCACTCCTACACTTCCTGTCGTGCATCACCATAACCTAAAAATGAAACAATATCCAATGTGTTTCTAAACATAGAAATTACTACAGTCCCCATCACACAATAGAATCATAGATTTTTTAAGAGCTGGAAAACCCCATGCAAGAAAAATGTCACATAGACACTGTGAAAACAGTCACCTAAATAGCCCTGAGGCTGGCACACAACACTTGGTTTTTGAAAAGTAAATGTAAATAAAGATTATATTGTATTATTATTATTTCTGGATCAGTTTTGCCTGCTGAACATGCAGGTATGATTTAAGAATCAAAACTTTATTTTTACTGAAGACTGAGACTGAACAATGCTTGTCAACTTTGCCTCCTGCCAACTACCACAGTGGCAAATTCATTTGTTTCTGTGAAATCAAGACATGTAGAGTAGAGTGAGACAAAGGAACGGAGAGAGGAAGAGATGGACAACAGCAGAGCAGAATAGGTAGAAACAGCCAGGGAGAGAGAGAGGGAGAGAGAGAGAGAGAGGAACTGAGAGAGAGGTAGAGACAGACAGAAATAGGTAGACACAGCGAGAGAGAGAGGGAGAGAGAGAGAGGGAGAGGAGGCCAGGCGGTAGGATGTGATGTGAGGGGGGTAGAGACGAGGTGATCGTCTAGCATCGTGCCAGTGAGTGATCCTAGACAGTAACGTCTTTTGTCTTTGGTCATGGCACAGAGATAACGCCGACCGGGATCAGCAGAGCTACTTGGCACACACTATTCATGTTTAGAAGATCAGCCATCACACAGATCCCAGGAGGGAGAGGGAGAGTCAAGGCTTACACACACACACACACACACACACACAGACACACACTTACACCCTCCCGTGTGTGTGTGTGTGTGTGTGTGTGTGTGTGACGGGCTGATAGTATCTGGCATCCCACATGGGCAACCTGAGATTCCTTATCAGCGCTGGTGGAAGGCTCCAAACCGCACCGCCTGATAAACAAGCTGCGCTCCAAGGCTTATTGCTCCTCTTTCTCTTTTTTCCCCTCTATCCCCCTCCTCTCTTTCTCTCTCTCTCTCTCTCTCTCTCTCTCTCTCTCCTCTCCTCCAGAGTCTTAACTCGTATATAGGGATCTGGAAGGCTGTAAGCACGTACAGCCCAGCTCAGACTCTTCACTCACACTAAATAGTTTGGGATTAAACCGTTCGTTACCCAGTGGCAAAATAAAGGCACCACCCAGCAAAAAAGCCGATGATTAGTAGACACCAACTCAAGAGATCTTTGAAAGGAATTCAAGTCAAAATAGCGTTTCTACTTTTGTACTTATGGGATACTGCTTTCACAATCTAGCAATTTTCTGATTTCTTTGATGATTCAATAGTGTTGCTGTTGCCAAGTCTTCGTGTTGGCCAGGAGGAGGGTCTGCTTACTGGGTGGTGTACACCTGTGGAGAACTCCTAGAACCTGCTCCAGGGCTCACCCACCCTCACTGACTTAAAGATGCTGTGAATGAACAAATGGTAGAAAGAGAGAGCGTATTTGTGTGTGTGTGTGTGTGTGTGTGTGTGTGTGTGTGTGTGTGTGTGTGTGTGTGTGTGTGTGTGTGTGTGTGTGTGTAAGAGAGAGATCTGTGTTGGATATGCAAGTTCTTTGCAGGTTTACGCCTAGGCATTTCGTTTTTTTGTATTCCATCCTTGTTGTCTAACTGCTTTTGGCGATACAAATGCCTTGTTCATCGTACCGATAAAGCACTTTGAATTGAGAGAGCGAGAGAGAGAGAAGAGAGAACGAGAGAGAGAGAGGAAGAGTTAAAGACGGAGGAAGCCTCTTGTGCTTTCACTTCTTCATGTACGCACACAACCACCCCAAAATAAAGTCAAGTGACTCTGGGGTTAAGTTGGCAGCCGTAAGAATCACTCCATACAAACATCACAGAATGCAGGCACGGCAGGCTGGGACCCTCCACATAACAGAGGAAGGAGGAAAGAGTAGAGCAAGGAAGAATGCAAGAACGAGCAAGTATATATGTGTGTGTGTGTGTGTGTGTGTGTGTGTGTGTGTGTGTGTGTGTGTGTGTGTGTGTGTGTGTGTGTGTGTGTGTGAGAGAGAGAGAGAGAGAGAGAGACAGAGGCTACATCAAAAGACGTTAGAGGCCAGGGCACGTTCAGACCTCCCCAAAGACGGTGCACCTTGGCGGGGGCTTGAGGTCAGCCGCTCCTCCCCTGAGCCGGGGTGGTCCTGCTGCTTGGCCGGCCGGGCGGGGCCAAGGAGCTGGCGGGTGGAGGGGGGTAAATTAGCGGAGCCAGGCTGAGAGAGAGAGAGCCGTTGAGCCTAGGGGAGTCTGTGTGTGTGTGTGTGTGTGTGTGTGTGTGTGTGTGTGTGTGTGTGTGTGCAGCTGCAGCATGCAGCTGGAGCAGAGCAGCTAACCAGGTGACCGCAGGACTCCTACCACCGGCATCAGCTGGCCCCCGCCTAACATACACCGATATCCCACTGTGGGCAGTCTGAGTATGTGGGTGTGTGTGCGTAGGTCTGTGTGCAGGTATATGTGGGAAAGAGCAGTAACATCAACAATGCAAGCCACACAAGCTAAAGAAATATACCAACTAGAACAAAGAAGTGAGTTGAGTAAGAGAGGCCGTGATGATAACACAACAAAAGCAGAGAGATAAA
>NC_063201.1:13396411-13398911 GCF_017589495.1 Alosa alosa
CCACATCTGTCTGTCTGTCTGTCTGTCTGTCTGTCTGTCTGTCTGTCTGTCTGTCTGTCTGTCTGTCTGTCTGTCTGTCTGTCTGTCTGTCTGTCTGTCTGTCTGTCTGTCTGTGCCAACAGGCAATGAGGGTTTAGACTCAAGAGTTATACATCATAAGTGTTGTCCAGGGGATAATCCCTTGTCGGTGTTAACATCATTCCGAGTCATGCACCTAGCACATGAATCAACTGAGCCGTCGTCCAGTGCTTTTGTCCTTATTGTGAAGGATGGAAAAAAGGGGGTTGCGCAATAGACTGCCACGAGCAAAAAAAAGAAGGGGAAAAATGTCTGTCAGCTTTCATCCTATGATAACAGGGCAGAGAAGAGAGAGAGAGAGAGAGAGAGAGAGAGAGAGAGAGAGAGAGAGAGAGAGAGAGAGAGAAAGGCAGGATTCCAGAAATGTGTAAACAAAATGTGAGCATAATTGGAAGGTTGTCTGAGGATTTGCCTTGGAGTCAGATAAATCTAGATTGCTTGTTTTGTTGAGGTTTGTCTTAAGACAAAAACAAAACAGCGGCGGAGGGAAAAAATAAAAAACAAAGCGCTTCTCTGGCCTATCTGTTCACCGCGGCGTAACAGGTTTTTCTCTAAGCTGGCAGACGGTGTGCAGCGGACGAGATAGCGGAACGATCGCTTTCAAGTGCGCCGGTGTCACTGTATCTTTCAGCCGGCGAGACGCAGGGTGGTGTGGGGTTACGTAACCCCAAATGCATCCCCACCCCACCCCCGCCCCCCAACCACCACACTGGTGATAATGCAGCCCATCTTGCAGCCAATCTTTCCCATGGTGCACTTGGTGTCACTCCCAGCTTTTGGCAAGTTTGCAGGAAACACATCATTCATTTCTATGGCAGTATGGCTCCACACCACACACACACACACACACACACGAGAGAGCTTTCTGAAGACCCTGCCCGCCTGACTAAAAACATTCTTGTTCCCCAGAAATAAACAAACTGCCGGCACACGTGTACCGCACCCACAACCACACACACACTCCCAAAAAGTACTGCATGTGCACACATGCTCCTGTAAGCACACACACACGAGTGTACTCCTCTCTCTACCGCCCCATGCCTCTCCATGTCTCACACACACAGACACACACACACACACACACACACACAAAGGCCTGCGGAGAGAAACACACTCGGACGGGACGCCGTACGGCTTTCAAATTCCCATCCATCAGGGCCTGGCTGACCGGCATGTGAAGTGGCGTTGGAGGTGGAGAGCAGAGCGGAGGGTTTTGTAGTGCAGAGGGAGGCGAGGGTCGGCGGGAGTCAGTGGGATTCAGTGGAGCGTGTGGACAAACACGCCGCCTGCCAGCGTCTGGCCGTCCAGCTTGGCCGCAACTCCTCTGGCGCTCTCTGGCACTCCTTCTCCCTCTCTCTCCATCTCTCCCTCTCTGGTACAGTGCACCCCTTTTTGGCAACAGAACATACTGCCTCACTGTAGAGCTTGCTCCACAAAGCTCAAGAGCATGTACATCCAGGGATAGAGGCCCATTAAACAACAAAGCAGACAAAAGGGGCACGACACGTGGCACAGGCTTGTACTGCAGACTCACAAGACAAAAGGCCATACTGCACATATGTCCACGCTCATACGCCATTCTCATATGTCCACACGCCAAGATATACACACACATATGCACGTAATGCGGGTGCACACACACACAAACACGCATTACGCATCTACACACACACGCATTATTACACACACGGACGCCAAGGGCCACACATACAGCCACGCACACACACACACATACACACAAACACGTGCGCACACACATGCACACAGACACACACACACACACACACATTAATGCTTTTATTTGGATCTTAACACAGGGTAAGAATTTACAAATCCAAACATTGATGGAAGTATGTAACACACTTAGACAGGTCTGATCAAACACAGAGTGCTTTGTGCTATTCACTCTTTCTGCACTAGTGGTTCTGGGTAGCCATGGCATCGTCATCTCCAGATGGACACACTACCTATTATTGCAGAAATGGAGCAGTGCTTTGCTACTCTTTTTTGCATTTGGCTTGGTTATTCCACACAGTTGCAGACCACATAAATCACACACACACACACACACACACACACACACACACACGCTAACCCAATCTAAATTGAGATCTGAGTTAGAGAAGTCTGCGGCTCCAGTGTGAACTCTAAACGGCCGACGCACAACAAGGCATTAGGTGGGGCGTGCATCACATTGGAGACTGGAGCCAAGCAGCCACAGGTGGCCTGGCAAGGCACCTCTGCCAGCCTGATCAAACAGAGAGATCCAGAGAGATAGAGAGAATAGAAACCTGAGCAAACACACTGCACTAACACACAGAGACACGCCAAAGAGAAATGGTGAGAAAGAAAATCACACAGAAAGCGTAAAGGGATTATGTGCATTAAGCGAGGGATTATTTAATTGAAATGTAACAGGAGG